>NC_067495.1:74225540-74546106 GCF_947179515.1 Apodemus sylvaticus
TTTAAATTATTCATGATAAGACAAACTCTAAGCAAATGAGAAAAGCAACAGGAAAACAATGATAATAAGCCTCCTTGTTTACACATGCTTTAGACAACATTGTAGCAGAATGAGAGCTTTGCTCTGGGGATCCTCATTTGATTCTGGCTGCATCACTATTTTATAAAGGTTTCTAGATGTGAATGCTCCTGTGAATTTAAGTGTTTTCCTCCTTAACTATATTTTTTCCTCTGAGTAGGGAATAAAAACTGGCATTTTATATAAAAATGCAAGGAATTTTAATGATATTCTTGCTTTTTAAGTCATCCTGATGCATATGTACTTAAATAGTATTTACATAATGAAAGTAATTGGGAGAGAATTTAAGAAAACTTTCACAGACTATGCCTAGACTATTTTCATTTACTATGTAGAATAGGTGGTTTTGCTTAAGGAAAATCGAGTTATTGAAGCCAAGAAATTATAACACCGTTGCCTTTCAAGGATTAATTAAAAGAATAAACAGAGCCATATACAAAGAACCCCTTTGTATAAAATATGACCTTTTTTATAAGGCCATAACCAATATCTGAGAACCTGAGATAAGAAAGTACATGAATGAACTTGTTTTTAACCCTCTGGATAGCTTATTGTGTTTCCAACTGACTGAACCTAACCACGAATAAAAACATACTAATATGCATATTGGCCAGGGAGCTGGTTAATATAGTCAAAATAAATGAGCCCCATGTGTCATAAGACAGGATAGAAAACAACATAAGAGTTCCACAAGAAGGCCAAATCTATGGTTCTGTAACATAGACCAGTTTCAGGCTTTGAAGCTAAAATGAAGATGTAAAAGACAAATGTAAAAGCCGAGAGATGATTCATTCATTAATAATACTTGCTGTTTTTTCAGAGAAATAGTTTTTGGTTCCCAGCACCTGCTTAGGGTCATTTATAGATAGAACTAGATTTCCAAATGATTTGTCATTGTCTTCCAACTTCTAAAGGCAATACACTCACATGAGGTCTCACACACACACACACACACACACACACAGAGAGAGAGAGAGAGAGAGAGAGAGAGAGAGAGAGAGAGAGACATACACACATGTGCATGTGCATACATAAAAATAAATTTAAAAAACAAGAAATAGTTGTCTAGGTATTGCCTTCAGCAATAAGGCTTACCATCAATTAGTGGGGAATAATAAATAGCCTTGGCAATAGCCTACTATGGCCCCCATTATTTAGTTCATAGTAAACCATTATTTTACAAAACTTCTATGGCATTAAGTTTCCATATGACTCTTCTAATGGACTTTAGTTAAGCTGTCACTCCCCTAATTACAGTTGCCTTACAACCTTAAAGTCCCACTCCCCATTTCATTTTTCTTTTCTTGCCTTCCCCATCTATTCCTAACTATTCTATTTCCCATTCCTAGAGAGACTAATACCCAATTTCCCACTAAGCCTAACCTCTGCAGTTATATTGTACCTTGCTTACTGAAGACTTAACAGCTAAAATCCACATATAAGTATATATATACACACACACACATATACACACATACATTTGTTTTTCTGGGCCTGGGTTAGCTAACTCAGGATGGTTTTTCTCTGTGCATTGCATAACTTAAATAATTCATTAATTAATTGTTTTTATTTATTTACATCCCAAATGTTGCCCCCACTTCCAGATCACCACTCGCAAACTACTTCCCCCATCTTCCTCCTGTTTGTCTCTGAGAGGTACCACCTTGAGTATCCCCTCACAATGGTGCAGTTTCTCCCACTGGGGTCAGAAAAGGCAACCTTCTACTATATATGTTCCTAGGGGTCTAGGACCAGCACATGTGTGCTATGTGGTTGGTAGATTCCCTATCTGGAAACTCCCAGGGGTCCACATTAATTGACACTGTGGGTCTTCCTATGGGCTTTCCATTTCCATCAGTTTCTTTAATCCTTCCCCTAACTCTTCCACACAGGTCTCCAGTTTCAGTCCAATGGTTCCTGTGAGTATCTGCATCTGTCCCAGTCCGATGCTAGTAGAGCCTCTCAGAAGAGAGCCATGCTATTCTTCTGTCTACAACCATAATATAGCATCAGTAATAGTGTTAGGGATTGGTGCCCACCCATGGAAGGATCCAATTTAAATTTTTAAATGTCTAAGTAATATCTCATTGTATGAATGTACCAAATTGCTTTATCCATTCATCCTTTGGTAGATATCTAAGCTGTTCCCAAATTGTGGATATTATGAATAGAGCATCAATGAACAAGGTTAACCAAATGTTACTGTAGTAGTGTGCAGAGTATGTAGTATGTCTAGTAGTGTGTAGAGTTTGTATGTCCAAGAGTGGTTGTCGGGAGCCATTATGGGACAAGCTAATATACTAGCAGATGATCATCCTGAAATCCCTGCCTCGGATTATTATATAATCTGCCACTGGTGACCCCCCATTCAGCAAGGCTGTGGGGGACTAATTTTAGGAAAGATTCCTGCTATTTATATGCTTTTCCTATTATTATCATACATCTATAACAATCAATAAGAAATAGCACACCCCTTTGGATCAGATCTCTGCAGATCCACAAAGATGTACTGTCTTATAGTAACTTTATGTAGACAAATAGATGACTTAAGTTTTAATGATGATCCTATAAGAATTCCTAAAATTATATTTATGATTATTAAGCTCTTTTATAATGGGACTGCTACTAGGTCCTTTTCTATATTCAAACTGCAGTGAGAACTCTGCAGTCTCCCAAGTGTCGCAAGTTAATTGCTCTTAGATGGCAACCAGACTTTCTCCTACTCAGAGCACATTTCCTTCAGCTCCTATAGATCACCCTCCAGATCCTCCGTTGGGGTCCATACAGGCAGGAAGATCAATGGAATAGAACTGAAGGCCCAGAAAAGAACCCACACAAATACAGTCACTTGATATGTGACAAAGGAGCTAAAAATATCCAGGGGGAAAAAGACAGCATTTTTAACAAATGGTGCTGGATCAACTGGAGATCTGCATGCAGAAAAATGCAACTCGACCCATTCTTATCTCCTTGTACAAAGCTCAAGTCCAAGTGGATCAAAGATCTACACATAAAATCAGACACACTGAAGCTTATAGAGGTGAAAGTGGGGACAAACCTTGAACACATGGGCACAGAGGGGGAAGTTTCTGAACAGAACACCAATGTCTTATGCTCTAAGAACAAGAATTGACAAATGGGACCTCATAAAACTGCAAAGCTTCTGTAAGGCAAAGGACATAGTCAATAGGACAAAACAGCAACCAACAAATTTAGAAAAGATCTTTACTAACCCTACATTCGATAGAGGCCTAATATCCAATGTATAAAAAGAACTCAAGAAGTTAGTCTCCAGAGAATCAAATAACCCTATTAAAAATGGGGTACAGAGCTAAGCAGGGAATTCTCAACTGAGGAAAATCAAATGGCTCTAAAGCACCTAAAGAAATGTTCAGCATCCTTAGTTATCAGGAAATGCAAATCAAAACAACCCTAAGATTCCACCTTACACCAGTCAGAATGGCTAAGATGAAAAACTCATGGGACAGCAGATGCTGGAAAGGATGTAGAGAAAGAGGAATGCTCCTCCATTGCTGGCGATTCCTCAGAAAACTGGGCACTTGACTTCCGGAGGATCCTGCTATACCACTATTGGGCATATACCCAGATGTTTCCCCAGCATGTAATAAGGATACGTGCTCCACTATGTTTATAGCAGCCCTATTTATAATAGCCAGAAGCTGGAAAGAACCCAGGTATCTCTCAACGGAAGAATGGATGCAAAAAATGTGGTATATTCACACAATAGAGTATTATTCAGCCATTAGAAACAATGAATTCCTGAAATTCTTAGACAAATGGATGGAGCTGGAGAACATCATACTAAGTGAGGTAACCCAGTCTCAAAAGATCAATCATGGTATGTACTCACTAAAAAGTGGATATTAGCCTAGAAAATTGGAATACCCAAAACATAATTCACACATCAAATGAGGTACAAGAAGAACGGAGGGGTGGCCCCTGGTTCTGGAAAGACTCAGTGTAGCAGTATAGGGCAAAACCAGAACAGGGAAGTGGGAAGGGGTAGATGGGAGAACAGGGGGAGGGAAGGGGGCTTATGGGACTTTCGGGGAGTGGGGCTCTAGAAAAGGGGAAATCATTTGAAATGTAAATAAAAAATATATCTAATAAAAATATGTAGCAAATATTAAAAAAATAGATATTAGGGGGGAAAAGTCACCTAACCAAAAAAAAAAAACAAACAAACAAACAAAAAAAAACCCAAAAACCAAAAACAAACAAACAGGGCCAGATTGTTTTTGTACACAATTCTACCAGACCTTCAAAGAAGATCTAATACAATTATTCCAATATACCTCAAATTTTTCCACAAAATAAAAACAGACAGAATATTGCCAAATTCATTTTATGAGGCCACAGTCATCTTGATACCCAAATCACACAAAGACCTAACAAAGAATTAGAATTATAGACCACCAATTTTACTCATTAATATTGATGCAAAAATAACAACATATTCACAAACTGAATTCAAGAACACATCAAACAGTTCAACAACCATGATCAATATATCAAAATCTGTCAGTTTGACTGACCTCTTCATGATAAAAACCTTGGACTGATCAGACATACAAGGGATATAGCTAAACATAGTAAAAGCAATATACAACAAGAAAATAGCCAACATCAAATAAAATTTAAAACAATTCTGATAGAAATAGGAACAAGACAAGGTTGTCCACTCTTCCCATCTCTATTCAATATAGTACTTGAAGTTGTAGCTGAAGCAATAAGAGAAGTAAAGCAGATAAAAGGTATAAAAATTGGAAAGAAAAAAACTTAAATATCTTTATTTATAGATGATATGATAGTATACATAAGTAACCTCAAATTTTTTGGTAAAAAAGCCATAATTATACAATGGAAAAACATAAGTTTCTTTAACAAGTTGGGCTGCTCTAACTGGATATCAGGAATATAATGCAAATACATCCATATCACCCTGAACAAAACTCAAGTCCAAGTTGCTCAACCTCCTCAATTCTCAACATCAACTTATTTCTTCTTTCTTTCTTTCTTTCTTTCTTTCTTTCTTTCTTTCTTTCTTTCTTTCTTTCTTTCTTTCTTTCTTTCTTTCTTCTTCCTTCCTTCTTTCTTTTCTTTCTTTTGATATTTTATTTATTTACATTTCAAATGTTATCCCCTTTCTCCATTTCTCCATGTGCCCCATCTTGTCTGATCTCAGAAGTGAAGCAGGGTTGGGCCTGGTTAGTACTTGGATAGGAGGCAACATTGAACCTAATAGAAGAGAAAGTGAGGAATAACTTTGAATGCATTAACATAGAACAACACAACTTGCTGAACCAAACACCAACAGCACCAAAATTAACACTTAATTAACGGGACTTCATGAACCTGAAAAGCTTCTGTAAGGCAAAAGATACCATCAATAGAACAAAATGGTAGCATAGGCAATGGGAAAAGATTTTCACCAACTCTACAACTAACAGAGAGCTAATTTCTAAAACATATAAAGAACTCAAGAATCTTGACACCAACAAACCAAATAATACAATTAACGATTGGGTACTGATCTAAGCAGAGAGTTATTTTTAGAATGTATTTATTTATTCACTTTATATCCTGATATCAGCTCCCCCTCTACTCCCCAGTACCAATTCACGCATATCCTCCCTCAATTCCCCCCTCCCCTTCTCCTTTGAGAAGGGGGAATGAATCCTCCTCTAAGTATTTCCCACACACTAACATACATTCAAGGGGCTTAGGTCCAGCCCATGCTTTCTCTTTTAAACCCCTAAAGACTCCAAGACTCGATTCTCATGCAATTTATATGAGAGTTTATTCAGCACAAGCTCGAGTTCAGCATGTAAGCCTCCCTGATGCAGCAAGGGTGCTGGAACTTTTAAAGGAATTAAAACCAAAATTGGGGGTCACTTAGACTTGGCATTCATTATAGGACTGGGTAAGAGGTTTACGAGGAAGTTGATTTTTGAAATGATTGGGTTGTTTTAGGTGCCAAGGCCACAAAGGGCTCTGGCCAGGCCATCTGGAGAACATCTGGTCATTAATTAACAGCTGCTGTGGAGGGGAGAGATTAGAGCTCTTTGTGATATTTCCAGGAACAGTGCTATGCGACTTCCAGTGGCCATTTCAGTGGGAGGATTGCTGGGGTTGCTAGGAAACATTATCTCCTAAATACAGAAAAGAATCCAGTTGAAAGATTGCTAGGGTTGTTAGGAAAGTTTATCTTCTGAGTACAAGTGCAAAAGGGAATAAGACAGGTGACTCCCAGCAGCTGCAGCTGCCCTGATGTGTTTCACCCTGAGATCTGATTCTTTATGTTTCTGGGTCTTAAGTTAGATCTTTCCATTCCATCTCTGGGAGCCCCCAAGTGTCGAGGTTACTTGACTCTTAACCAGAGACTTCTAATAAGAGAAATCTCAAATGGCGTAGAAGCACTTGAAGAAATGCTCACCATCCTCAGCCATCAGGGAAATTCAAATCAAAATGACTCTGAGATTCCATCTTATGCCTGTCAGAATGGCTAAGATCAAAAACTGTCATGAGAGCTCATGCTGATGTGGATGGACAGCAAAAAAATCACTCCTCCAATCCTGGTGGGAGGGCAAACTTGTATAGCCACTATGAAAATCACTATGGCAGTTTCTCAGAAAAATGGGAAATGATCTAACTCAAAATCCAGCTATACCACTCTTAGGCATATACCCAAAAACTGTTCTTTCATGCCGCAAAGAAACTTGCTCAACTATGTTCATAGCAGATTTATTCGTAATAGTCAGAAACTGGAAACAACCTAAATATTCCTCAGCCAAAAATGAATAAAGAAAATGTTAGGGAAGTTGTGGAGCAGAAACTGGGAAAGGGGATAATGTTTAATATGTAAATAAATAAAATAACCAATAAAAAGGGAAAAATAAAAGAAACTGTGGAATTACACAGCTGTTAAAAACAATGGCATCATGAAATATGTTGGCAAATAGATACAACCAAACATGGTATGTATTTACTTACAAATGAATATTAGCTGTAAGTAAAGGATAATTATAATTGCAATCCACAGACCCCCAAGAAAGTAATAACAAAGAGGGCTCAAAGGGCCCTCTAGGGAAGGAGACATGAATCTCCCTAGGAAAGGACATATAATAGATAACGTATGGAGGCTACACACGTGTAGGACAGGAACAGGGGGGATCCGTCTCAGGGAAGATGGAGATAGAGAGTACTAGGAAAGAAAATTGGAGTTGGAGGGCAATTTGGGGCCCAGATTGAAATCTGGTGCGGTGTAAATTCCCAGGAATCTATTAGGGTGCTTATTGCTAAGACTATCAATAATGAGCTATATAGAGCCTGAACTGGACATTTTGTATGACTAGGCAAGACTTCTTGTGGAGCAATTGGCACACCAAACTAGCCACAAAACCTTCTAACCTACAATTTGTCCTGCCAGCATGGTGTTCTGAGGTAAAAGTGTCACTGAAATTGTGGGAGTAGTCCACCAATGACTGGTCCCAATTGACTGGTACCACATCCAGAAATCAGAGGCTTGATAACCCAAAGACCCAGGACAGAACAAGACACAAATGTCGAAAAAAGTCAATGAAATGATTCCTGGTGATAATCTACTATAGTCATAGATTGATGCCTAGACCAATTGTTATCAGAAAGACTTCATCCAACAACCAATGGAAACAGATGTAGAGACCCAACTTAACTTTCAGAGGAACTCAAGGAAGAAGGTAAGGAAGGATTGTGGGACCCAGAAGGGTACAGGATATCACAAGAACACCCACATAACCAACTAACCTGGGTTCATAGGGGCTCACTGAGACTAGAGCAACAATCAGGGAGCCTGCATGGATCTAACCTAGGCCCTTGGAATCTATTTTCTTTTCTTTTCTTTTCTTTTTTCCTTTTTTCTTTTCTTCTTTCCATTTCTTTTCTTTTCTTTTCATTCTTTTTTTAAAAATATTTTTAATTGGTTATTTTATTTATTTACATTTCAAATGTTCTCCCCCTTTCCTGGTATCCCCTCCAGAAACCCCCTATCCCATCCTCCCTCCCCCTGCTTCTATGAAGGTGCTCACCCATGCCCCCACCTACTGCTGCGTCCCCACCCCTCCATCCTGGTATTCCCATAATTGTGTAGCCTGGTATTTGTGTAGATCTCTCAACAGAGGGAGTGTTTTTTGTTTTTGAAGCTTTTGCACGTTTTGGAGACTCTTGTCTTTCTGCTGGCTAGCCTTATGCATCCTAAATATAAGGGCAAGTATCTAGTTGTATATGATTGTATCTAATTGATATGACATGTTTGGTTGAAATCCCTGAAAGGCCAGCCATTTTCTGAAGGAAAATGGATGAGGAGTGTATGAAGAGAGCCGAGGTGGGGAAGAAGGACTTGGAGGAGAGGAGGGAGGGGAAATTGTAGTTATAATGTAATATATGAGAGAATAAATTAATAAAAATCTCAAAAAATGAAGGCAAACTGAGGTTCAGAAAACTCATTTTCTTACATAAAAACATAAAGGAGGCAGCATCTTGTTTTCAGGGATTCAAACACTTGTCATCAAGTATGATGAACTGAGTGGAGCCCACACTAGTTAAGGAGTCAACAGGTTGTTCAAGTGGTACACATTCTGTACTATACACAGCGTGTTGTCATGAGCACACACACAGGTTATACATGGGTATGCAAAAAATAAAGAAAATGTAACTTTTAAAAGACTGATAAAAAGAGCAATTGAAAGTAGGTATATGGATCATCACATTAAATGGAATTTAAATGAATATACCACATCAGATCTCTCAGGATGAGCCTTAAATCCCACAAGAGTATGGAATGATATATGCAAAGTCCTGTACAAACAGGTAAAATCAAGTGAAAAGGAAAAACTGAAGACTTATCACAAATAGATGGTGCTATAATTATTTCTTAAGTGATGTGAGTTAAGAAAATATATAAATGTAATATTAAAATGTTGTAGAATACTAGTTGGCATGTCACCATAGATGGGGAATATCTCACAGGGCCTCACTCCAAAATTAAGGGCTCCAAGGTCATAGACAGCTGAGAGAGGGGAGAGTCACTTGATAGGTTATTCATATCACAATGAATATGTACATATAATGAACATCAAATGGACTCTGCAGGTTGTATTCATATATGTATTCATTTATATAAAATATTGTTATATTTTAATTAAAATTAATTAATTTTTTTGTAGTAAGGACTAGCACTACTTGGTATATGATAAAGCTTAAACTGTTATCTACTTAAAATAGTCTCTTATAATCACCAAATTTTTATGCAAACCACAGAAAAGTCACAAAAACAAATATGAACAGAACTCTAATCTCTGGAGTTTATGTTTCCACGGAAATGTTCTTAGAGTTATAGTTTCTAGTGAATAACAAACTGTAATATTTGTATTCTCTGGATGGCATTCTGCAGGAGGTATTTGCTTGTTTTTCTCAGTCCTTTCTCCCAAAGGATACATTATTTAGTGCACTCACCAAAATTGTGTACAAAGGTGTCTTTTAAATATTTACAAAATTATTGCTATTCCTTTTTTAAGGGTAAAGCCTAATTCCTCTTCTCTGTGGGCAAACTTGGAAATTGCTCTTTAAAAATTCGAACAAAAGAGAGAAGACAGTATGCAACTTCAGATATGAGGTCATGAAATGTACCATGATGTCTTCCCCTGTCTTTAAGCATTCTTTCTGCTTTAAATTTACTGCTCTATCCTGAGTTGATTCCTTTAGCTCCAATGAGTATTAAAGGACCAAAGGTCAGACTTACATCTTAAAGGTGACCTGTTTAGAAACCCTTGTCCAAAGATAATAAATTAAGCTGGACCCATGAGAGCTCCCAGAGACTGAGCCACCAACCAAAGAGCACACATGGACTGGTCTGAGGCCTCTGGCACATATGTAGCAGAGGATGCCTTGTCTATCCTCAGTGGGAAAGAGTAAGCCTAATTCTGTAGAGACTTGGTGCCCCAGGGCAAGGGGATGTGGGGGTGGGTGAAGAGTTAAGGGGTGGGTAGAATGGGTGTTGGGTGGGGATGGGCAGGGGTGGGGTGGAGTGGGGGGTGAGGAGCACCCTCTCAGAGGCAAAGTAGAGGGAGAAAGGAGGTGAAGAATGTTTGGGAGAGCAGGAACTGAAATAATATTTGGAATGTACATAAATGAAACAATGAAGAAAACACATTCTTCAGTTACTCTTGGACTCCCGAGACATGCTTACAGATGTGTGGCATAATAACATTAGTTGCTTAAGCTCCTAAAGTTAAGGATTACTTACATTAGAGCACATAAAACTAGTTTAACTTGGTTTCTGTTTCAAGCCAGAGAACACAAAACCAAAACATGCTTACCTAAAGAAAATTTCCATAATAAAATTTTAGTATATTTTATTTACTAGACTGATTTTTTTTTCTTAGAATGCATCATGTTGTGACAGTTTGCTTCAAATTCACTATGTAGTTTAGACTAGACTTAAATCTCCTGATCCTTCTGCCTCATGTCCGGTAATTTCACAGTTTTTGACCAAAATGATTACCTCAAAAATATGTTTTTAAACAGTAGTTCTGACTTATTTAAATCACATTCCCTTAGTCTTTGGAAATGCTTTGGATCACTCATTAGTTATAAGGTTGA
Organism: Apodemus sylvaticus; assembly: GCF_947179515.1. Lineage (NCBI taxonomy): Eukaryota > Metazoa > Chordata > Mammalia > Rodentia > Muridae > Apodemus > Apodemus sylvaticus. The sequence continues at coordinate 74,236,278 of NC_067495.1, forward strand.
CTAAGACTTAGTTCACATATACCTGGGGTTTATGCTTGAATGTATTATTGACTGGAATTCAAATCAATTTAGATAATGCTACCACCTACAGTGTTACATAGTTTATGAATATATTTGCTTAACAATTTCAAAAATTTTGGTAATTACCAAGCCTATAAAACTGAGAATCCTCAATATACAGACCTGTCCCAATTCTTGTAGTGCTTCATGTGACCAAATATTGACAGTCTTTATAGCAGGCTATGACTTAGTTCTTGTGATGACACATCTGTTTTGAGTTCCTTCCTGGGAACAAGTCCAAAGCTGTATAATGAATGCATTTATTCAGCAACTGATGTATGGCCTCCTTTAGAAGTTTACTAAAAAGTAAAATTTATTAGACCACTTTCGCAAAGGATTTTAAAATTTTTAATCCAGTCTCTGTCCTTTTGAAATAAATAGGTATGCCTTACAATTCAAAAGTAAGTTCTAATAGACATGAACATGATAACCTCCAAAGTATAACCACCAGGAAGGCCAGGGCCTACATCTCTTTGTATGATGTGAATATCTTAACTTTCTTAATTGCCAGCAAGCACTCTCAGTGAAACCGAGTATATTTATACATATGTGATTCATTGTAGTGTTTCTTTCTGCCTCTTTTTAAACCCTTGCTCCCTCTATCTCTCTAAGTACTGAACTTTCCTATGTATAGTATGTCTATATATCTCAGCATAGATTAGAATAGAGCACATTAATGCCCTACTGTTAGTGGTTATAAAATAATTTTTTATCAACTTATTTGGGTTTATCTTTGACCTGCGTACAGAGTATAAATCTTAATGGCCAAATGATGGTTATGTATATTAAAATTTGCATCATAACATATTTTCAATAGACTCTTCTAATTATGAAAGGAAAAATAAAATCCACCAGTATTGTCTATCACTATATTTCCATGTACTGCTTTTCATCTTCACATTTATCTGTTTTTTTGTCAAGTTTGACAGCATCAGAACTCTAAGTCACCATTTGAGAAACTTTCATGACCTACCTTTCAAAGTTCCAAGATGCTTACTAGAGCCTTGAGTGTTCACTAGTTGTTAGCTTTCAGAACAACAAGGTATACAATGGAGATCTTCTCACATATTATTCATCTGTTTACAGATAAAACTAATGAAAGCGTTCTACATAAGTGGAAGCAAGTTTATCTGCCACATTTTAGCTATACTAGTCCATTCTCACCTTTAGGATAGGATCTGGGTCCAATTTGTTTGACATCATTAATTTCTGTCTTCAACTGAAAAACAACAATGACAACAAAAGACAACAGCCCTTATTAATTTAATAAACATGAAGGGGTAGGCATAAGTTTTGCATAAAAATTGATGTTTCCTGGTTCTCTTGGGCACAAGCCTAGCTCACTTAAATGTAATCTAGGAGTAAGTATGCTATGCAAATAAGCAAATAGATACAAAATGATCTGAGAATGTGAGAAGCTGCAAGTTGTTTGTAGAACTCTGCCAAGAGATGATTGTTAATTCAGTCTTTGTCTTCTCTGTACTGAGCAATGTCAATCACTATATAAACTGTCAGCTCATATCAAAAGCAGTCAGTTTTGTCTTCACTGGCCATTAGGAGTGTGTTTGCAAACTGCAGTTTGGCAGCTTAGAAGAAAAAAAAAAAAAGAAAGACAATGTGAAAGAATATACAGTGATTTGGTTCAAGAATCACATGAATAATATACTCTGAAGACATCCAGATTTTTGAACAGGTATTTGAAAGGACCTTGCACTCTACAAAGCCATATGAAAAAAATACCAACGATGTCTGCATTTGTAAAACTTGTAAAGTATATTTATAACGAAAATACTATAATGTAAGTTACAGGATGCTGGGATTTTCCTCCCACATAAATAATATATAAGCCATTTAAAATGCATTCTTATGCTCCGATTCATTCTCCATAGGAATCTAAGTAAATGTAAGGTTTATAGGAGGTCTTAATTTCTCAGATTGTTTTCTTCCATGAGATTCAATTTGTTTTGTGTTCCATGATATTCTGTTTTGGTTTTTTTTTTCTGTGTGCAAGTCACACTGTACATAACTAAAAAAAAATATAGGCTACTGACAGAAATACATGTGACCAGAGTTAATCCACATTTTTAAAAAATAACTAATAAAAATATAAATGAACAAACAATTGCTAACACAGAAAGCTGAAGAGCAGAAATTCAGAAGTTCCTAAAATGATCAGCTAAGCAAATTGTCAAAATCAATAAAAGGGGATTCATCATCTCTCAAGGCACACTATCTGCACCTGTTTTTTTAAAGGCTATTCCTTAAATTTTAACAACATGTTTTATATTATTATGGTGGCTAAAGTGCTTTAAATCCCTAATATTTTTCAGATAGAATAATTACAGGCACTAAACCTCAAAAAATAAGAACTGCGGTTTAATCAAAATAAAAGATATGTGAATATATTTTTATCCTAATATAAACTACCTCTCTCTCTCTAATAAATTTTCTTGACCACAAAACCTGAACTTAATTCAGTTTCTCTATTCTACCCTATTGTCAAAGACAAAAATAAAATAAATAAGAAAAATGGTTTTATTAAGGCTTTTTCACTAAGGAAAGAACAACAGATCTGAAGATTTAGGTGTCTCAATAGAGTGGTATTTTTCATAACACATTTGTAGGGATTCATTAGCAAGTTAAAGGTGGAAATGATTATGATTGGAAATGTTTTACAATAAACAATGCATATATGAACTCAGATCAACAGAAGATGTTCGTCTCTGTCTATGTAGTTTTGAAGGCCAGTTCAAATTTCAACTATTGGTGCATAATATAGAAATGGACGATTGAAGTTTTTGTATTTGCTCTTACTATTATATCAAGGCAAGAATAGAAAGGAGTATGTTTTTCTTGTCACAGGTAAATGAGGATTTATCATATGTGGAATGATTGAAAAACAGTAAAAATTAATTATCTTTTAAACATATTTGGTTAAGGCATGGTAGAAAAACAAAGAAAATTAACAGAATTTAAAAAGAAAAGGTGACTCTAATTTAAGAGTCTGGTTGAAGCTGACGGACAACTGTAAAGCAAGAATTCTAGCCCAATGGACATCTGCTTAAGGCCTTTCTTCCTTCCCTGTTGAAACTTGCACTTTTACAGGAATTTCACCAGAAAGCCCTTGTTCAACCCTAGTAGCCTCTGCTTTTATGTTAGTACATTAAAATACAATACAGACTACCTCCAAAACTACCATATAATCTGAACTACACAAAATAAAAGAAAAAGTAAAACAATGCTTCTTAGTAACCCTGAGATATAAACTGAAAGTCACCAATATTGTATCTATGGCTAATGTTAGGACACATTATTATATGCCCCAAATCAGAAATAATGCCAACCGTTAGATATTTCTTATTTCATGTGACTCTTTGTTGAGGAGTCCACCTAATGTTCTTAGGTATGTGTATCTTGTTTTCAGTGAGTGCCTTCTTTCTCTTAGCTTCTCTTTTTAAAGGTTTTATTAAAATCTTTGAATAAATCTCTAACTTTTCCTCATACAGTTTATATCTGAAATTCTTTGTCAAAGCCACAAATTCTATGTTTGACTCATTTGAAGGCCCAAAACACTTAACAGAGCACCTCTGGCTGCTAAGGATGAATGTCTAGAGCTATAGTCAAAGGGCCTGAAAATCACTGAAGGAAAACCTCAGATTCAGATAATATGCAAACAGAAATAGTGTTTATTCTGCAGAAACAACCACCATGCAGTGGCCAACAATTTTTGAAATGGTGAACCCAGACAAAAGCATGTAGGTCTTTTTATAGAAAACTGGGGGAAGTGTCTAGAAGGATTAGGTAATCAGAAATCTCTTTTCTGGGTGCTAGAGGGTCAAAGGTGGTCAGTGGTCTGCATTTCCTTTGTCATGAGTGTTTAACCTTAGGAGGAAATAGAGCTGCTCAGCACAGATGGCCCATTTTGAGAATAGATATTTCCACCATTTTAGTGCTTATCCCCAGGGTATTCTTTTGGGGGAGGGTTTATGACCTTATGACCTTTTTTACTGGATTTTATGATCTGTTCCTGGAGTTGGTGCCTTATAGCCTAGTTTTTGTACTCAGTCCAGGTCCTTAAATGGAAACAAATGGAGTTTGTGTGGTCCTTTTATTATCTTTGTTACCACACTGCTTACATGGGGAAGGGCAACATTGGTGTATGCAATTTAGTGAAGCATATGGAGGGTAAAGATTACTTAAGTGCTTCTGTACTGTGTCCTCCCCTGCATAAAGAACCCAGATATCCCATGTCCTCCTTTGTGGTCTAGCCTCGTGAGTATCCTCATTTTCCCATAAGCTTTATCTAGAATGAGTTCCACAGTCAGAGCCCTGGCCTTATCTGACAATCTTGTCCCACACCACTGCAAATTGTAGGCATCCATCAAGGCTCAAATTACCTGAAAACTTTGACAGCTCCCTTCCAGGATTGATCTACCTCCCCAGTAGTATTCAAACTTCCCAGATTCTTCAGTGGTGTGTAGTGAAGTATGCATTCCTGATTGCACCATCCATGACATTTTAACAACCTACCAGATTTATCCTGGTTCCTCCAACCAGTATATAATTCTAATCAGGCCTTCTTTACTTTGAAGAAAAAGCTCTAGGCTTAGGTCAATATCTTCCCTATCTATTCATCACATCACAGGACTTTCCCACATCACAATCAATCTTTGTACTAAGTTTTATCTTTTCCCACACTCCCTGACTTATAAGAGGAAGCACATCCTGTATATCAGTCCAGTCTGCTCCATCCTCCTGACTTCATTCTAGCCAAGCCATTTCCAATCTCTAGACCCAGTGACCCTGGCATCATCTCTTCTTTCCCAAACTGTCATTCCATAACAAACTCAAAATTAACAAAGGAAGCCTATATGTTCAGATCTCATCACAAGGATATCAATAATATAAAATTTCAAGCCAATATCTTTTCTCCAAAACATACCAATAATATAGAAATGCTTACCTACAAGAATTAACAAAATGAATTCCAAGACACAGAATATTTAAAAAAGCATAATCTTCATCAAAGAATTTAATGATTATAAAGAATACAAAGAGAGAACAACTCAATGAAATCCAGGATTAGGAGCTAAAGAACAATAAATGCCTGGGCGATGTCCAATCAAACATAAGGCTGATAGCAATGACAAAGACCAACCATGACTTGAGAATATAAATAAATAAGAAAGCAAAAACATTGAATGGACTAAAGTTGAAAAGGAGATGGAATTGAAAAACCCAATAATCCTATAAAACTCAAAGGAAATCTTTATGGGTAGAATGAATCAAATAGAAGTCTGGGTATTAGGACTTAAGTAAACTAGAGAACAATGATCAAAAAAGGACTATGAAAAAAATTAAGAGATAGGAAAGAAACACAAAGGAAATGGGGGAGACTATGAAGAACACAAAAACAACCTTCAAATTATAAGCACAGATGAGCAAGGAAAATTTTGAGTCAATGGCATAGACTAGAACTTTGACAAGATCATAGAAGAACATGGAATCAAATAAGGGAGAAGGGTGCCATCCCGCATTTACAACTCTGACACATAACTATTCCGAACTGAAAGAATTACAGTGATGGAAATGGAGAGGAGCCTGAGGAAAAGAAGGTCCAGTGACAGGCCCAAAATGGGATCCAGCTCAAGGGAGGTCCCAAGGCCTGACACTACTACTGAGGCTGTGGAGCACTCACAAAAATGGACCTAGCATGACTGCACTCTGGAAGACCCAACAAGCAGCTGAAAGAGTTAGAAGCAGATAATTGCTCCAATCAATGGACAGAATCATATGACTCCTGTTGTTGAATTATGGAAGGCTGAAAGAAGCTGAGGAGAAGGGCAACCCTGTAGGAGGACCAGCAGTCTCAATTAACCTGGACCCCTGAGATCTCTCAGACACTGGACCACCAAGCAGGCAGCATGTACCAGCTGATATGAGGCCCCCAACATATATACAGCAGAAAACTTCCTGGTTTAGTTTCAGTCAGAGAAGACGCACCTAACCCTCAAGAGACTGGAGGCCCCAGGGAATTTAGAGGTCTGGTGGGGTGGGAGCTGGGAGTTGTGGACTTCCACGTGGAGACAGGGTGTGGGGAGTAGGTATGGGATGTGGAACAGTCGGAGGGTAGATAGGGTTGGGAGGAATAAAATATGGAGTGTAAAAAATAAATACATTTTTTAAGAAAAGAAAGAAAACTTACCCTAAAATAAGGAAAGACAAATCCATCCACCAAGACAGAGAACATCAAATAGACAAACCCCTATGACATACCATTTTAAAACACTAAGGATAGATAACAAGGAAAGTGTTTTGAAAGTTACAAAAGAAAATAATGCAAGTCACATATAAAGGAGAGCCGTCAGAGTAACTGCTAACATCTTAATGGAAACACTGAAAGCCAGAAGATTCTAGAGCAATGTGTTCCAAGTTCTAAAGACCATGACAGCCAATCTAATATGATATACTCAGCACAACCATAAGATGATTGAAGGAAAAAAAAGTTTCTACAGCATATACAGCTTGATATATATATATATATATATATATATATATATATATATATATATATATATATATCCAGAAAACCAAAATTAATGAACATACAGGAAGCATTATTTTGGGCTTAAAATAGGAATTAGCAAAGAGACTGGAATTGTTATGCCCAGATCACAGGGTCCCTGATGACCACCAGAGACCACCAAGAATCGAACACATATGCAAAAGCAAATGATCTTTTTCAAGCTCCAGTTTGGCCCCCTCCAACCTCTCAAACTCAGTGGGTAGTTTGGAATGTAGTGAGCTGGTACGAGCTTTGAATTTTTTATCATGGTTGCAGCAGGGTAAGAGACTTTCTATCTTGACAGTCACGTGATTGGTTGACATTTGATTGGTGCATTTCTCTTGGCTAGAAATAATTTCAGCTCGGTAGGAACAATATTTGCAAGCTTAATCTCTTTTGAGATATTAAGTACTTTTCTCTTAAGAACTGATTGGTTGTTTATAGGGTTGGAGTGGTTATTTGTTTAGGTGAATTAAGGCTGTTGCCAGAGTGACATGTTTCCTGGAACAATTTGGAAATTTTCCAGAAGCTGAGTTCACTCTAAGGGTGGTGTCAATTGGTGCATTTGGGTCAAAGAAAAAGAAAATAACAAAAGAATAAAAACTTCCTCAAACTAAATGAATATGCAAAACGACAAACCCACAGGACATATTGAAAGAAGTTCCTACCCATGAGGGGCTTCTTCCTTTTCAGAGGAGAAATAGAGGGGAATTAGGATGAGGGGCTGTGTGTGTGGTGGGAGGGGGTGACTGGGAGGACAGAAGAGGCTGCAATGCTGATGTAAACTGAATAAATATATAAGTTAATAGAAAAAGCATAAATATATTGCTTACGGTTACCACTTCAAAAAATTTGGGACAAAAAAGTAAAAAAAAAAAAAAAAAGCGAACCTAGTAAACATCAAGAATAATAAAAATTAGAGTAGAGATCAGCAAAATAGAAAGAAAACAATACAAAGAACAATAAATTCAAGAGAAGAGCAAAAGTTACAGCCCTCACCTCAACTATCCAAAAGAAAAAAAGGAGGGGACCCTCATTTACAAATGAAGAGGGAAACATTACAACAGACACCAAAGGAAATCATAATACTATAAAGGAATATTTCAAAAACCTGAACTCCATTAAGCTGGAAAACCTAAAAGAAATGGATGAATTTCTAGCTTTAGTCAAACCACAAACTAAAACAATTAGAGGTCAACAACAGAGAGACTAATAACAACGGAGATGAAAATGTTAATAAAAATCTTTCCAGCTATGAAAATTCCAGGACCAGATGTATTCTCAGGAGAATTTTACCATTCAAAGATACAGACAACCTTTCTTAATGAAAGTAGCAACAGACACAGAATTCTAAAACTTCTATATAGTATCACTTGAATACCCAGACCCGATGAAGAAACAATAATGCCCAGGAGCCCCGGATCCCAGTCCTGGCTGGGCTGCAGGTGTTGCTGCTGGTTCTACTTCTGGCCCTGCTGTTGCTGCTGCTGCTGCTGCTGCTGCTGCTGCTGCTGCTGCTGCTGCTGCTGCTGCTGCTGCTGCTGCTGCTGGGTTTGATGACTCCTGGAGCGCAGGGGGATGGGGCCCGCGGGGCTGTGGACAAGACCAGCCACCTGTGCAGGAAGAGCAGCTTCTCGTAGAGTGTGGGCAGCCTTGTCGGAGAGGACAATGTGCTTGGCTCAGAAGTTATTGTCCAGGCTGACTGAGCAGTTCGTGCAGGGAGTGGACATATTCTTAGAAACGTTATGGAAAGTTTGGATGGAGCTCCTAGAAATCTTTGGGCTCGATGTATCCAACCTTTTATAGTACTTCAGCCCAGCCTCGGTGGCAAATAGTCCCGCCCAGGCACTGGTGCTGGTTGGTGTGGTTCTCCAGGTCTACTAGTTCTAGTCTCTGACCTTGGGCTTAACCTTCAGCCTTCTACACCTGGTGTTTGGCTGCTTCTTCTGGCTCGTGCATGTCATCCCATTCTCCATGTCCTGTGTGTACATCCTACATAAGTACGAAGGTGAGCCTGAGCACACTGTGCTGCTGCTTTGCATTGTGGTGGCCATCTACTTCATTACGGGGCCCATGGGCTACTGGTGAGGCACTTCCGGTGGCCTATGCAGCCCCAGAGTGGAGGAGAAACTTGAACATCAGGAGAACCAGGTGAGATTGCTCAACTTCCGCCTCAACAGGGTGCTCAAGAACCTTGACCACTCCAAGGACAAGTGAACTTTAGCTACCTAGCAGTCCAAAAGACAGCAAAAAAAAAAAAAAAAGAAAGAAAGAAAGTAAAAGAAAAGAAAAGAAAAAACCGCAAGCCTCACAATAAACTGAGCAAAAATGCCGCAACTGGTATTTCCCACTGTATTGCTCTTAGGAGCCATTGGAGGAGACAGAACTTCGGTAGATTGCCAGTGGGAAAACATGTTTTACACAATGCATATACCCCTGTTAGCTGTGTAGTAATATAACATTATCTGTGCAGAAAGCATAAATTTGAGTTTTTTTCAAACATTTAAATACATATTTTGTAAGGTTTTTAAATAAAGGCAGATGGAGTCAAGTTTATCAGCACTTTGAAGGGAACACTTGACGTTTTTGTTTTTAAGGATTAAGGATTAAGGATTAAATTAGCTGGTGGGTGAGCACCCTGTACAAAATCTTCATTTTCCCAAATGTAACCTTTATTTCATGTCTTTTGGGGTTGTTGGTGACCAGGTTAACAAGTGCTGTCTCTTGTAACTGTGGACCCTTGGGCTTCAGAGTTTTGGATCCTAGAGACCCTGTGAGCTCTCTGTTCATTGTGCTCCTTCATGTCTATTTCTGTTATAAATGGTGCTGCAGCTGCTGAACCCACCACTATCCTGCCCATTGGTCTTCTGAATGAAGGTACCCACAAGATATCCTGAGATCTTTCTCCTCTCTGGACTTCAATGTAAACTAACCCTAGCCTTTCCAGAAACAAAGCACGTAGATGGAGATGCAAACTGTCTTCGGAGTTTGATGCTAAGAACTGCATGGGCCCTAAAGATCATTGCAGAATCCAGCGGAATCTCGAATTCCCTGTTTGCCAGCGAGGCCCAGAGAACCAATTGGACCCTCATGGGATTCGCTTATTTCTTTGCTTCTAATTGACTCAGGACCATAAAAGATAAGGGAACCATTCATGGCCAGTAACATCCTTCACTTCATTCCTTCTAGAACATTTGTAGGCATAAGCAATCTTGATAACTGAATTGCTTGTGCTGAAATTTTTATAATTGTGTGTTTGGTGCTTTTTAAATCTGGGGTTCAGGACATTTCTGTTAATAGCTAAACCTCTGGGTGCAGAGATCCTTCTGCCAGCATTCTGTGGAAAGAAAGCTTGCTTTTGCAGGATGTGACTGGGGTCGCCTGTGAGGACAACCTTCAGTGAACCCTGCAGCCACTGATTCCCAACTTCATCTGCCATGAGAGCACCTGTTGGCTCTCATGGCAGACCTTGGTGGAGCCACCCAGTTGATGCCAGCTCTGGTGTCATATGTCTGTGATGGTCTGTCTTTGGTTACAAGTATCTGCCACACAGATTTGGGTCTTTGAGGATGTGACCTCTGGAACCCATACTGGGGAAATCTCTCCCAGGGATTGTAAACTTCTGGTCTGAAACATTCCAGTTATATTGTTTAGATACTGGAAACAAGTCTACTTGTGGCACAGGGAAGGGGCACATTGGTGGCTAATGCCTTCTTTCCTTCCAAATGTCTGGCCATATCATACTAAAAGATTGCTTTTCGGATGTTGGCTAGGGGGTGGTCTCTCTCTGTGAAGCTGAGCCCTCTTGCTCCTGCCTTGGCTTCTCTCGTGGCCACTTGAGATATTCTAGGTCGGGTCCTATACAGTCCACTGGAGCTGAGTGTGCAATCCCAGAATTCAGGAAGCAGAGAGAGGAGGATTGCTGCTATCTGAAGGCCATCCTGGTCTAAGAGGTATATTTCAGGACAGTCAGGGTTACACAGTGAGACCAAAAGCCAGGTGTAGTAGCACAGGAGAGCCAGAGGCAGACACATCTGAGTTTAAGGCCAGTCTGGTCTACATAGTGAGTTCCAGGCCAGGCAGTGTTATACATTGTGGCCTTGTCTCAAAACAATAGCAACAAAAATTTTTGAAAAATATCTACAATATTCTTTTCCAGCCTTACCAAATATAGACTCTGAAGCCATTTTTACAGTTGAATATATATAGTATGTATATACATATATATGCTATACATATTCATATATATGTATATATGCACTATATATTCATATATATTCATGTACATACACACACAAGATGCCTTCATTTTAATATTTACATTTAATTACTATGATGTTTTGAGACAGAGTCTCATGTATTTAAGGCTGGCTAGGTGGCTGAGACTGGCCTTAAACTTCTGATCCTTCTGTCCCCACCCCCTGAGCGCAGGAATAATGTGTGTGTGTGTGTGTGACAATGATTCCATTGTATGCATGCCTTGGGATGAACATGGTGTATGCATGTTAAAAGAGCACTTTAGAGTACAGTCCTGGATGCCACAATAAAATCTGTGTAAGAGAAACTTACAACAAATATCGTCCTAAATGGAGTGAAGCTAAAAGAAATCCCCCTAAAGTCAGGAATGAGGTAGGATGTCCACTATCTTTACTGTTTCCAATATTGTGCTCAAAATGCAAGTTGGAAGCAATAAGAGGGAAAATTTTAAAGGGATACAGAAAATGAAGAACTCAAGCCATCCCTACTTGTAGATGATATATTAGGATACATACTAAGATCACAAATATGTAACCAAAGTGCTTTTGAAAATGATAAACAACTTCAGCCATATGGCAGTATACAGAATCAACTTGCACAAACCAATAGTAGTTCTTTACACCATCAAGGCATACAGAGAAGGAGATCATGAACACCATCCCATTTAACAATAGCCTCAAGGAAAATGAAATAACTAGGAATAATCCCTACCCAGAGTAGTGAAGGACCTCTATAATAGAAACACTAAAGCTCTGAAGAAAGAGATAAGGAAATACATTAGAAATGCAAAAACATTTCATGTTCATAGATGGGCAGTTCTAACATTGTGAAAATGAACATTCTGCCAAAGTCTATTTATAGATTCAGTGTAACACCAATAAAAATTTTCATCTCATTTTTTCATAAAAATGGGAAAAAACTATCCTAACATTGATATGGAATCACAAAAGACCAGAGATAATCAAAACAATCCTGTACAAAGACAATAAAACTGGGTATATTATAATTCCAGGTCTTAATATGTATTACAGAGCCATAATTAATAAAAATAATGTTACATTGGCAGAAACAAGAAAAAAGAAAAACAAACAAAAAAGCCAGACATGTCTACCAATGGAAGACACAGAAATAAGCACACATAAATTCAACTACATAATGCATGACAAAGACTTCAAAAAGATCATGGAAAGAAGAAAGCATCTTCAGTAAATTGTGCTGGGAAACTAGATGTCTACATGTAGATAAGCCCAATGTCTAGAGTTCACACCATTTTTTTGAGTCCAAGACTGCTTGAACCTCTGGCTTCTATAGTAATTACTTGTGATATGAATAAACTTGCAGATCTTGCAAGCTCTCATTTAATCACACTAATTGCTCATTTTTTGGAGTCAAACTAAAGGCAAGCATATAGGCCAATGTAAATATGGGGAGAAAAATATGGGGATGAGAAATACATTCTTGAATATACAGTAACCTAATATACACAGTGGAAACATTTTAAAAACTGGAGTTGAACTAGCAAAAAATGAAATTGAATTCATATGCTAAAAAATGAAATATGAAGTAATGACCTATTATAAACATTGATAAGTGTGTGAAGTTAGAATCCTTGTATTCATTGATGATTTTAAAATAAATGGTTATGAAAAAGTATGGTTTTCCTCAAAAGTACAAAAGAACTGCCATATTATCTACTAGTTTACTTTCTAAATATTATCTAAAATATTTGCAATAAGTATCCCTAAGAGAAACTTGCATATATATGTTAATGTTATCATCATTAACAATACCTAAGAAGATGAATTAATTTCATTTGGCATTGACAGATGAATGAGCAAGTTCTGATGTATTTATAAAAAGGAGTATCATCCTTCTTTTTTGAAAAACAGAAAATTCAGTTACACCCCACAATCTGGGTGGGTATTTGTGACCTTCAAACAAGTGAAATAAGAAGATAAGACACAAAAAGACAGGCAATGCATATTTTCACTTGTATGGCTGGCTCTTAATGGCACCATTCTTGGAAAATAGTTTTCAGAAACTAGAAGAAATAAGAAAGGAAAAACTGTTAAACAGATATAAATATTTTTCCTTTAGGAACAGAAATGATTTCCAGGGATTTGTTGAAAATATTATGAGTCTTGCCCATGTAAATAGTCATTATATTATACAATTAAAATGATTAAGATAATAAATGTATTGTTAGGCATTTTTCTCACAATAAATGAAAATAAATAAGACACTTTAAGCATAAGTATGGAAATGCATCGATATGGGACATTTGAAGGCAAATAAACTAAACCTAAGTGTAGCAGTGGACTTGGGAAATTGTTCCCATGTATATCTGCATTAACAGTTGTAGACATACTATTTATTAATATTCATACTATACAAATAGAAATAGACAGTGGATAATAGGACCTGGATTCTTTACTGTAGGAATAGATGATTACAGATAAGCAAGGAAAAGAGGCTAAAGTAGTCCATGCGGTAAAAAAATTAGGTTAATAACAAAAGTATAGAATCATACTTAACCTTATATAGACACTGACAGATACCAACTATGTAGATATATTTCTATGCCTAGGGCAGGAAACACATTTACTTGCCTCATCAAAGGAGATGAATTAAATCCAAGAATATTTCTAGCAGAACTACACAGTACTACTACCACCCAGGTTATGTTTTCTAGTGCCATATCCAGTAGAAATATTCTTAGATAAGATGATTCTAAGACTATGAAGAATTCATTCAAGATGAACCTAAAACATTTTATAGTATCAAGATGCATAGAAATGCTAAAACAATATAAGAATAAAAATAACAGGTGTGTCAAATAAAAGGTGTGTCAAAAGGGCAGGGGAGTGAAATGATAGAAGCAACAATGTTTAAGACATTTTTGTTGCTGAAACATTTTGAGCAAAAGAAAATACAGAATAATATCCTTTGATTTATGAGGCAAGTTGACATGCACAATGATAACTCACAATATCAGCACCTTTACTATGTATTATATGATGACAATGATACTTTAACTCAGTACAATTCTTCCCAAGTGTTTAATAACCCAGAGCAATTATAATGAAAACATTATACCAATTATAATAAGGCCATTCTATAAAGCATGTGACTAGTACTTCTTGAAACTGTCAAGATATTCATTAACCAGAGAAAGCCTAAGGAAGAACAGCAAATTAAATGCAATTTTTTTAATCCCAAGATAAAAGTGTCTCTATTGCAACTTGGGAATATCTTGCCAGACCAGTTATTGTTGTGGTTCATAAGCTTTACAGCTATGCAGTACTGTTAATTGCTTTTCTCCCTTGGCAGCTTGCATAACACCTTATGATGCTGTGAGAACTAGTGCTCAGTGAGGAGGCTTCCAGGATATTTTCTGCTTAATTTCTCTAAGGCTGTGTCATGTAAGTGGATACTGTCTTCAATAATGAGTGTTTACTACCTTCATTTTCTGAAAGGTCACCATAAGAAATGGCCATATTTACAATGGTTTCAAAGTCTCTTGTACTCCCTTAACCAACAATTCCAAAGGGAGAATTCACTTGCCTGATGTTTTAGGTTTTGTTAAGTAACCTGTGGCTCTTTAGGGAATTATTATCATCCCAAGTGGCAAAACCACATTTAAATCTTAAATCTAGGAATTGGAGAGATGAATTAATAGCTAAAAGTGTCTGGTGCTCTTGTATATGACCCATTGGTTCTCAGTACCCACATCATTGCTTATGACAATCTATAAATCTTGATGGGAGATCTGGCACCCTCTTCTGGCCTCTGTGGGAACCAAGTGTTTTTATAATTCACTTAGATAATGCAGGCAAAACACGCATACAGGGAAAATAAAATAATATAAAATATCTAGGCATACTTATGTATATATTCATGCATGCACATATGTTATGTATTTTAAGTACACATATAATAGTCTTAATCTATGGCCTTTTCAAATGTTGTTAGTGTTGGGCATATTTCTTACCTGCCTAAATTTGGGTATTACCCTACCTCTTTCCTCCACAGTAAAGTCATTTCCCACTTTCCCCAATTCCCCATTTCATAGCACCACTATGCTCCTCTTCTCCTTTCTAGAAAACCACTTCCCCACTCCCTACAGACTCCTTAAGTTTCTGTCTTCTGTTGTTATATACTTAAATTTGAAGATTTGGGCCTAGGATCCCCAGTGAGATAGACTATGTAGTGTTTGCCTTTCTGGGTCTGGGTTTCTTTACTCAGTATACATATCAGTTATGTCTATTTATATAAAACATTCATAATTTCCTTTAAATTTTTTTATTTGATAAAACATTTGCATTTACATTTATTTATTTACATTTATTTACATTTCAAATGATTTCCCCTTTCCTTGATCCTCCCTCCCCGAAAGTCCCATAAGCCCTCTTCCCTCATCCTGTTCCCCCATCCACCCCTTCCCACTTCCCTGTTCTGGTATTCCCCTGCACTGCTGCACAGAGCCTATCAAGAACAAGGGGTCACTGCTTCCTCCTTCTTGGACATCATTTGATATGTGGATTATGTCTTGGGTATTCCAAGCTTCTAGGCTAATATCCGCTTATCAGTGAGTGCATACCATGATTGATCTTTTGAGACTGGATTACCTCACTTAGTATGATGTTCTCCAGCTCCATCCATTTCTCTAAGAATTTCATGAATTCATTGTTTCTAATGGCTGAATAATACTCCATTGTGTAAATATACCACATTTTTTTTTATCCATTCTTTCGTTGAAGGATACCTAGGTTCTTTCCAGCTTCTGGCTACTACAAATAGGGCTGCTATGAACATAGAGGAGCATGTGCCCTTATTTTATGCTGAAGAATCCTCTGGGTATATGCCCAGGAGTGGTATAGCAGGGTCCTACAGAAGTGTCATGCCCAGTTTTCTGAGAAACCGCCAGACTGATTTCCAGAGTGGTTGTACCACCTTGCAATCCTACCAGCAGTAGAGGAGTGTTCCTCTTTCTCCATATCCTCACCAACACCCTCTGTCTCCTGGGTTTTTAATCTTAGCCATTCTGACTGGTGTGAGGTGAAATCTCAGGTGAAATGTTTTGATTTGCATTTCCCTAATGACTAATGATGTTGAACATTTCTTAAGGTGCTTCTTAGCCATCCAAATTTCAGGTGAAAATTCTTTGTTTAACTCTGTACCCCATTTTTAATAGGGTTATTTGGTTTTCTGGGGTCTAACTTCTTGAGTTCTTTGTATATATTGGATATTAGCCCTCTGTCAGATGTAGGGTTGGTGAAGATCTTTTCCCAAATTTTGGTTGCCGACTTGTCCTTTTGATGGTGTCCTTTGCCTTACACAAAGTTTGTAATTTTATGAGGTCCCATTTTTCAACCCTTGATCCTAGAGCGTAAGCTATTGGTGTTCTGTTCAGGAACTTTTCCCTTGTGCCCATGTCCTCAAGGGTCTACCACAGTTTCTTTTCTATTAGTTTCAGTGTGTCTGGATTTATGTGGATGTATTTGATCCAGTTGGAGTTGAGCTTAGTACAAGGATCAATTCATATTCTTCTGCATTCTGACCTTCATTTGAACCAGCACCAATTTCCCTTATGAATATTGATACAAAAATACTCAGTAAAATTCTTGCCAACTGAATCCAAGAACACATAAAAATGATCATTCATCATGATCAAGTAGGCTTCATCCCAGGGATGCAGGTATGGTTCAATGTAAGGAAATCAATTAATGCAATCTACTACATAAACAAACTCAAAGAAAAAAACATATGATCATTTCATTAGATGCTGAAAAAGCATTTGACACAATTCTGCATCCTTTCATGCCTTAAGTCTTGGAGAGAACAGGAATTCAGGGCCCATACCTAAACATAGTTAAAGCAATATACAGCAAACCGGTAGCCAACATCAAACTAAATGGAGAGAAACTTGAAACAATCCCACTAAAATTAGGGACTAGATAAGGCTGCCTCCTCTCTCCATATATTTTCAATATAGTACTTCAGGTACTAACTAGAGCAGTTAGACAACATAAGGAGGTTAAAGGGATACAATTTGGAAAGGAAGACGTCCTTTAATATATTTTTATTTCATTTTCTCTCTATATATATATATATATCAATGACATGTATGTTCACTTCTCAGCATTCTCTAATTACTATAGGATGGACAGGATTTGTTT
This sequence comes from Apodemus sylvaticus, assembly GCF_947179515.1. Lineage (NCBI taxonomy): Eukaryota > Metazoa > Chordata > Mammalia > Rodentia > Muridae > Apodemus > Apodemus sylvaticus. Next base: position 74,253,339 of record NC_067495.1, read on the forward strand.
TTTTGTTTGTTTGTTTGTTTGTTGTGGGAAGCCATTAGAGATCCTCACTATGGCCCAGAGGGCTGACAGGGCAAAGGTCCTGAGTAAAACAAAGAAGAGACTCTCCCTGTGATTGTCGGTGGAAGGAAGTCCTGCGGGATGTCCCAGACTATCCAAACATCAGATGTCTCCACCAGAGGACCCTTATCTCTTCCCACTGAAATTGCTAAGAATGCACCTCCCTCTTTTCTTCTTGCGTTGAGAAGAGCTCTTCCTCTGAGAGCTTAAAACCTGTGTACCCCGGAACATTAAACGAAGCCTCGACAATTGAACCCCCCTTGCCTGGCTTTCTTCTTTCTCTCCCCCCTTTTACCCTTGGGTCCCTTCGGTCCCTTCGGAACCCTGGAGGAACTGGACCTGCTGGACGGGTCAGTTTGTTTTGTTTTTTTATTCAATATATTTTTATTTACATTTCAAATGATTTCCCCTTTTCTGGCCCCCTACTCCCCGAAAGTCACATAAGCCCCCTTCCCTCCCCCTGTTCTCCCACCCACCCCTTCCCAATTCCCTGTTCTGGTTTTGCCTTATACTGCTACACTAAGTCTTTCCAGAACCAGGGGCCACTCCTCCATTCTTCTTGTACATCATTTGATGTGTGGATTATGTTTTGGGTATTCCAGTTTTCCAAGCTAATATCCACTTATTAGTGAGTGCATACCATGATTGATCTTTTGAGACTGGGTTACCTCACTTAGTATGATGTTCTCCAGCTCCATCCATTTGCCTAAGAATTTCATGAATTCATTGTTTCTAATGGCTGAATAGTACTCCATTGTGTAGATATACCACATTTTTTGCATCCATTCTTCTGTTGAGGGATGCCTGAGTTCTTTCCAGCTTCTGGCTATTATAAATAAGGCTGCTATGAACATAGTGGAGCATATATCCTTATTACATGCTGGGGAATCCTCTGGGTCTATGCCCAGGAGTGGTATAGCAGGATCTTCTGGAAGTGAGGTGCCCAGTTTTCGGAGGAACCGCCAGATTGATTTCCAGAGTGGTTGTACCAATTTGCAACCCCACCAGCAGTGGAGGAGTGTTCCTCTTTCTCCACATCCTCACCAACACCTGCTGTCTCCTGAGTTTTTAATCTTAGCCATTCTGACTAGTGTGAGGTGAAATCTCAGGGTTGTTTTGATTTGCATTTCCCTCATGACTAATGAAGTTGAGCATTTTTAAAGATGTTTCTCCACCATCCGAAGTTCTTCAGGTGAGAATTCTTTGTTTAACTCTGTACCCCATTTTTTAATAGGGTCATTTGGTTTTCTGGGGTCTAACTTCTTGAGTTCTTTGTATATATTGGATATTAGCCCTCTATCTGATGTAGGGTTGATGAAGATCTTTTCCCAATTTGTTGGTTGCCGATTTGTTCTTTTGATGGTGTCCTTTGCCTTACAGAAACTTTGTAATTTTATGAGGTCCCTGTAAGACCCCAAAAACCGAGGGTGCCCCAGCACCCCCACACCGCAGAAGGCGACATACAAATCACTCGCGAGAAATGGTCTCAATGCAATAGCATGAGGATTTCTTTATTCCAGAATTCTGGGTTCCATAGCAGTGCACCATGCAGGGTTAGAGGACTATGGACCCTGAGTGCCGAATTGCGACAGCTTTTATAAGTTTACTACAGACCCCGCGAATCACAAACCAATCATTTCTTAGCATGGAGAGCCCGCAAATGTGAGCCAATTGATTTGTTCCACTCCATAGTTTTTAGGCCAATCAGTTTAAATTATCGGTGCCTGCGCTCAGTGGACCAATTAGTTTCCTATAATGTCTATAGCTGTGTGAACTCCTGCTTAGGGGTAATGGCATAAGTTTACAAGTTTACAGAAGATAGCCCATTTCCAGTTACCCTATGGGGCTAGGATCACCTATTCAAGGCCTTTCTGCTAGGTGTAAACAAAGGGCAGGCTCTGGAATGTGACCTTTTACCTAGTTTCTAACAAAACGAGATAACATTTTAAACTCCTGATTTCTTGGGGTCATTAGAGTTAGGCTGTATTATTTTCTATCCTTTTCAGTCCCATTTGTCAATTCTTGATCTTAGAGCATACACTATTGGTGTTCTGTTCAGGAACTTTCTCCCTGTACTGATGTCCTCAAGGGTCTTCCCCAGTTTCTTTTCTATTAGCTTCAGAGTGTCTGGCTTTATGTGGAGGTCCTTGATCCATTTGGAGTTGAGCTTAGTACAAGGAGACAAGGATGGATCAATTCGCATTCTTCTGCATGCTGACATCAGTTGAACCAGCACCATTTGTTGAAAAGGCTATTTTTTTTCCATTGGATGTTTTCAGCTCTATATTCTTTGTTTACATTCCAATTGCTTTCCCCTTTTCCAGTTCCCCCCCTCCCCTTATGTCCCATAAGCCCTCTTCTCTCAACCCATTTCCCAATCACCCCCTCCCATTTCTCTGTCCTGGTACTCCCCTACAGTGCTGTATCAAGCCTTTCCAGAACCAGGATCCTTTAAAATATTTATCTTTATTTTTTATAAATTTCATCATGTGTATGGATATTTTCATGCATATATGTCTGTTCACAGCTGGAGTGTTGGTGCCCTCAGAGGCCAGTAGAGGGCAACAAATTCCTTGAAACTGGAATTAAAGAAGTTTGTAAAATACCATCTGTGTAGCCCAACCCACTCCCACCTCCCCCTCTGCCTTGATTTCCCTATGCTGGGACATCTAGGGAGCCTTCACAGGACCAAGGATGTCTCCTCCCAATGATGCCCAACAAGGCATTCCTCTGCCACACTTGTGTCTGTAACCATGTGTACCCCTTCGTTGATGGCTTAATCCCTGGGACTTTTCGGGGGAGTGGTTGGCTTACATCATCATTCTTCCCATGGGGCGACAAATCCCTTCAGCTCCTCCATTCCTCCCTCCAAATCCTCCATTGGGGACCCCACACTCAGTCCAATGGTTGGCTGCGAGCATTTGTTTCTGTATCTGTAAGGTTCTGGCAGAGCCCCTCAGGAGGCAGTCATATCAGGCTCCTTTTGGCAAGCATTTCTTGTTACCCATAATAGTGTCAGGTTTAGTGACTGTTTATAGGAGGAATCCCCAGGTAGGATAGTCTCTGTGTGGCCTTTCCTTTCAGTATCCGCTCCACACTTTGTCTCCATAGTTGCTCCTATGAGTATTTTGTTCCTTTTCTCAAAAAAACCCAAAGCTCCCACACTTTGGTCTTCCTTCTTCTTGAGTTTCCTGTGGTCTGTGAATTGTTTCTTGTTTATTCTGACCTTTTGGGCTAATATCCACTTATCAGTGATTGCATACCATGTGCATTCTTTTGTGATTAGGTTAGCTCTCTCAGGATGACACTTTCTAGTTCCATCCATTTGCCTAAAATTTTCATGAATTCATTGTTTTTAATAGCTAAATAGTACTCCATTGTGTAAATATACCACATTTTCTGTATCCATTCCTCTGTTGAGAGACATCTGGGTTCTTTCCAGCTTCTGGTTATTATAAATAAGGCTGCTATGAACATAGGGGAACATGTGTCCTTATTACATGTTGGAGCAAATTCTGGGTATATGCCCAAGAGTTGTATAACTGGGTCCTCAGGTAGTACTATGTCTAATTTTCTGAGGAACTGTCAAACTGATTTTCAGACCATTCTGATAAATGCGATTCTTTTACACAATGCTATACTATTCAGCTATTTAAAACAAGAACATCGCTGGGCAGTGGAGGCACATGCCTGTAATCACAGCACTGTGGAAGGCAGAGGCAGGAAGATTTCTGAGTTCAAGGCCAGCCTGGAGTACAGAGTGAGTTCCAGGACAGCCAGGGTTATACAGAGAAACCCTGTCTCGAAAAAAACCAAAAAAATAAAAACAAAAACAAAAACAGATAAATAAAAAATAAAATAAATAAAACAAGAACATCATGAATTGTTCAGACAAATGGATGGAACTAGAAAATATCGTCCAAAGTGAGGTAACCCATGCCCTAAAGGACATGCATGGTATGTACTCACTGTTACATGGATATTAGCCAAAAAGTACAGAATACCCATGATATACTCCACAGATATTAAGTTAAACAAGAAGGAAGGATTTTTGGGATGTTTAAATCCCAATTGGAAGGGGGACAAAAATAATCATGGAAGGCAGAAGATGGGAAGAACTGGGTGGAAGTAGGGAGGGGAAACAGAATGGGGAGGTAGTATCAGGTATGGTGAGAGACAGGAGAATGAATGGAAATCTACAGCTTCCTAGTATATTGGGTTTTAGGGGACTCTCTAGGGAGTCCCAAAGACCCGGCCTGTGGAAAGCTCCTAGGAGTCAATGTGGGTGTTCTCAGCCAAGATGCCTAACAGTGGGGACATGGAACCTGAAGACATTACCTCGTGTAGACAAGTAGGGCCCCCAAAGGAGGGATAAGGATACCAACACACCCACAAAACTTTTGACCCAAAATTTTTCCTGTCTGAAGGAAACATAGGGACAGAGATGGAACAGAGACTAAAGGAGTGAACAATCAATAACTCACCCAACTTAAAACCTGTCCCACAGGCAAACACCGAACCCTGACCTTATTAATGATATTCTTTTGTGCTTGCAGACAGGAGAGCATGTTAACCCTTCTCTGAAAGGCTCTACCCAGCTGCTAAGTGAAACATGCAAATACCCACAGGCAAACACTGGTTAGAGGTTGAGGACTCCTATAGAAGACCTGGGGAAGGATTGAAATCTCTGAAGGGGATCAGAACCTCACAGGAAGACCAAAAGAATCAACTAATGTGGACTGTTAGGAGCTCTCAAAACTGAGACACCAACCAAAGAACATACCTAGGCTAGAAAGGGGCCCCTTGCACATATATAGCAGACATGCAGGTCAGTCTCCCTGTGAGTTCTCCAATAACTAGGGTGGAATTCTTCCTAAAGCTGTAGTGTAATTCTGGTATTTTTTTCCTGAACAGGGCTACCATGTCTGGCCTCAGTGTGAGAGTGTGTGCCTAACCTGCAGAGACTAGATACACCTAAGTGGGTGAATACTCAGCAGGGGAGAGACATCCTCACAAAGGAGAAGAGGAGGGGAAAGTGATTCTATGAGGGGTGACCAAGATGGGGGGGCATTTGGGATGTAAGCAAATAAATAGATCTTTTACAAGGTTGCATAATTGGCACTTTTCTCCTGCATGCTCCATTATATGAATTCCAGGTGGGGATATGTTTCTAGTATATTGATGCAATGTGACTTCTTCGATATGCCAATAATAATGCTTCAGTCTTCACTCCTTATTCACTTTCTGTGGTATAAATGAAAACTTATCTTGTAAACTATTAGGCTGATATCTTCTGCTTCTCAAGTAAAGCTAAGATTCAGAAAACCAAGAACAGTTCTTTAATGAAATTTGCATTGCTCTGTATTTTGGCTCATTATTTATATTCTTAAATACTACTACAGTCATTTCTTGTTTCAATTCTTATGTTTTAAAGCATTTAATAGATTGTTATATATATACATATATACATACATATTCATATATACATATATACATACATATTCATATATATATACATATATACACACACACACACATATATATATATATATATATATATATATATACTTTTAAAAGGGAAGTGAAAGAATAGAAAATACAGCCTAATGCCAGCCTTCTAAGGAGCCCTAAAAACTACATATCCCAGAGCCCACCCTTGGTTCAGAGCTAGGCAAAACGGCCTTGAATAGGTGATCCTGGCCCCACAAGGTAACTGGAAATGAGGTAAGCTTATCTTGCTTCTGTAAACTGCTTACACCATTACCCCTATCTAGGAGTTCACGCAGCTATAGACTCCAAGAAAATAGGAAACTAATTGGTCCACTGAGCGCGGGCTCCAATAATTTAAACTGATTGGCCTAAAAACTATGGAGTGGTACAAATCGATTGGCTCACATTTCACGGGCTCTCCATACTAAGAAATGATTGGTTTGTGATTCACGGGCTTTGTTGTAAACTTATAAAAGCTTTCACAATTCGGCACTTGGGGTCTGCAGTCCTCTACCCCTGCATGGTATATGGCTGTGGAACCCAGAATTCTGGAATAAAGAAATCCTCATGTTATTGCATCGAGACCAGTTGTCGCGAGTGATTAGAGTGTAGCCTTCCAAGGCATGGGGTGCTGGGGCACCCTTGTTTTTTGGGGGTCTTACAGAAGTTGGTATAATTCTACTCTTTACTTATTTCATTAAATTTATTAATAGCTTACTATGAAATATTTTATTTTCATGGAAAATATTTTGATTTAATGAATATTTATAAATCACTTAATCATTAAAGTGTATTGACTTTGTTCTCACAATTTTTAAGAGAGATATTTTACTGTTTACCTTGTCAATAAAGATTTTTAGACACCAAAATTTTCATGCAATTCACCATTAGAAGAAAATCATTGCCACTTAATTTTATATAGAAAGAAATAGCATGAATCAAATATTCTAAGTACACATTAGAGCATGATAAAAACACTGGTATGTAATAGCAGTCCCTTTGCTAAGTAAAGGGCATGATTAAAAAACATTTTGGAGAAAATTAAATGACTTTCCAAGCTTTAAATGTAGGTGAAAAAGTCTATGAAGTATTTGATCAAGACTTGAAAAGAGTTTACCTGCTGATAATGAAAAGTTCATTTTGATCCATATGACCAGAAAAGTAATTATAATCTTTAATTTCAATAAAGCAATCTGATATATTGGACTAAAGAAAATGATAGGGAAATTATAATGCTTTAAATGAAATTTGACAAGATTGGGAAAAAGTACTTTTGCTTATTAAAGTGAATTGATTTGCTCATCTGTAGAACAAAGATCATAGCACAAAAAACATGGTAGGAAATGTTCTTAGTTTCATTTTACTACCTTTATTTTGTTTTTATTCCTGACCTTCAGAAAAGTTTTTTAAATATAGCTGGCATGCTTGAAGCAATGTTTATCATTTACATTTTTATTGAAGTTTGAGGAACAATAAGGGATTTAAATATTTTTTTCATCTAACATGAAACAACAGGAAAAACATCAATCACTCTTTTCATGTAAGCATATATATCTAAAGAATGCACTTCATGTTGTGTTTCTAGGTATCAGTGTTATACCTTAAGTAATGGTGCTCATGGGAATCAGACAGGATATGGATGCCACTTTATTAGAATTAGATGGATAATATCATAAGAGAAGGACATAGTTAAATTGCAGTTTTGCACAAACTCCCAAAGTCACATTTTTCTATTTCTATTTTTGGAAGCTGCCAAAATTTAAATATTGAATAGACACAAGCAATACTATTTCCTGCCAGCATTGTACTTGTCCTTTGTATCAAGTTCATAACTTGTTCAGCTTTTCCATATAAGTAGTTGAAACAGGAATAAGGCCTATTTTATTAAGGTTCAAGATGGTTACATGAGAACAAATACCTTGTAGCCTATATAAAAATCTTAATGATTCATTTCCATAGAAATAAGGATGTAGTGACAAGAATCTAGGCTGCCAGTAAGCAAAGTTAAAAAAAAAACTGGATTAAAAAATATGATATGAGTTTTGTTCCTACTGCCTGTGCAATTGGGAGATGATATAAAAACAGTTCTCATCAAAATTAGATTTGTGAGGGCTTAATTGATCTGATAAGCAAATTTTCTTTCCCCAGTTCTTAATTTCTGAATAACATGGTATTTTACCTGATTTTATAGAAACATCATTTTTTGAGAATATTAAAACTTCATTTTAATATGTATGCCAAAAAATTATACCATCAACCTTTATTTTCAGCTATGTTTTACCTACTGTGTACCTATTTTCCATGTCTGTGGGTTTGTGAATCTTTTTGTTTTTAATTCTCTCATATGTTATATCCTGATTGAACTTTCCTCTTCCTTCCTTTTCTCCCTACCTCACTTTCTACCAGATCCATTCCCATCTACCACACCTCAGAAAAGAGCAGACCTCCCAGAGACATTAACCTAACACAAACAATACAATGAGCTACAATAATTTTAGGCATATACCTTGTCCAGGGACATCATTTTAAATATAAACTTATAAAATTATATACAATACTATCGCATACTATTAAGTACATTTATTTTTCTAAATGATTATGTCTTATCTCTGAGTACATAAAAAGCATTTTAATTTTAATGTCTTCTAACAGACCAATACTTTAGATTTTCATTAGATGAGTCTCTTAGGAAAAATATTTCATTGTAGTTGGTTTCAAACAAAATTCAATGGAAAACTAATGATCTAGGTATAGATGTAAGAAGCAGTTATTATAGCCACATGATACCACTATAGGTAAAACTGCTTTCTGTGATCACCTGAACAACCTCAGTCCAATCCCTGTAGTCCATTGAGGAGAAAGGAATTTCTCCCGGAAGTTGTGCTATGGTCACCATTTCTCATGTGCACACACCCCCACATACAAATACATACATACACACACCAAGAAACAAACACACACACACACATACACCCACTAAATAAAACTAAATTTTAAAAGATCTTTTAAATCAGGTAAGATAGTACCTTGAAAGCTAAGAATGGCCATACACATCTTCTCTGCATGCTGAGTGCTCTGGGGCAGCCCAGCGACACTAAGAAGTCTGCTTTCCTTTGCAGGCCTCCATTCTTCGGCCAACCCTCCATTCACCTTTATCAGACCTATGAATTCTAAATAGAGACCTGAAGATCCTGAACCATACAGACAAGCTGATCTGGAAACATACAGCCTAAGGATACCCATCAGAGACCTGCCACACCAAAACCATCAAGGTTAAACTCCCATCATAATAACTACTACACCAGGAACATCCAAGTACCAATGCCATCCAGCCCTCAAAAGAACATGTTAACAAAAGTCAGGGCAATATAACACCTTCAGAGCACTGTTACCCTACTGCAGCAACCTCTGACCATTCTAATGCACTGAGAAAATGACACTAAATACAACTTTATATAGAGAATGGAGGCCATTAAAGAGGAAATAAATAAACCATTTACAGAAATACTTAAAAATAAAATCAAACATGTAGTGATCATTAATGAGGAAACAAATCATTTAAAACATAAAGGAAAATAAAATTAAACAGGTGAAAGAAATAAACAAAACTATTTAAGAATAGAGAATGGAAACAGAAGCAATAAAGAAAACACAAACTGTGGGAATCCTGGAGATGGAAAACCTAGGGAAGAAAACAGGAACAACAGATGCAAGCATAACCAACAGAACACAGGACATGGACGAATCTCGGGCATAGATGAAAAGAAATTGATATATCAAAGAAAATGTTAAATCTAAAAAAAAATTACTAAGTTTCTGTAAGGCAAAGGAGACTGTCAAAAGGATAAAACGGCGGCCAACAAATTGGGAAAAGATCTTCACCAACCCTACATCCAACAGAGGGCTAATAGCCAATATATACAAAGAACTCAAGAAGTTAGACTCCAGAGAGCCAAATAACCCTATTAAAAATGGGGTGCAGATCTAAACAAAGAATTTTCACCTGAAGAACTTCAAATGCCTGAGAAGCACCTTAAGAAATGTTCAGCATCATTAGTCATTAGGGAAATGCAAATCAAAACAACCCTGAGATTTCACCTCACACCAGTCAAAATGGCTAAGATTAAAAACTCAGGAGATAGCAGGTGTTGGTGAGGATGTGGAGAAAGAGGAACACTCCTCGACTGCTGGTGGGAATGCAATTTCATACAACCTCTCTAGAAATCAGTCTGGCCGTTCCTCAGAAAACTGGGCATGACACTTCTGGAGGACCCTGCTATACCACTCCTGGGCATATACCCAGAGGATTCTCCAGCATGCAATAAGGACACATGCTCCACTATGTTCATAGCAGCCTTATTTACAATAGCCAGAAGCTGGAAAGAACCCAGATGTCCCTCAATGGAGGAATGGATACAGAAACTGTGGTATATTTACACAATGGAATACTACTCAGAAAATAAAAAACAATGAATTCATGAAATTCTTAGGCAAATGGTTGGAAATGGAAAATATCATCCTAAGTGAGGTAACCCAATCACAAAAGAACACACATAGAATGCAGTCACTGATAAGTAGATATTAGCCCAGAAGCTGTGAATACCCATGACACAATTCATATATCAAATCATTCCCAAGAAGAAGGAGGGAGAGCGCTCTGGTACTGGAAAGGCTTGATGCAGCATTGTAGGGTATTACCAAGACAGAGAAGTAGGAGGGGGTTGATTGGAGAATGGGCAGAGGGAAGAGGGTTTATGGGACTTATGGGGAGGGGGAAACCAGGAAAGGGAAAATCATTTGGAATGTAAACAAAAAATACAGAAAAGAAAAAAATTCCTGACACTAAACATCCAGAAAATCTGGCATATTATGTAAAGCCCTAACCTAAGGAGAATAAAGAAGATGAAGAGTCCCAGCTCCAAGGCCCAGAAAATATACTCAACAAAATCATAGAAAAGTTTCCCAACCTAAAGAAAGAGATGCATATAAATATATGAAAAGCTTGTTGAACACCCAATAAAAATGGACCAGACCACTCCTCACCCCCGCCCCCACAAAATAACCCAAACATAAAATCTACACAACAAAGAAAGAACATTAAAATTAGCAAGAGAAAAATGTTAGGTAGCACACAAAGGCAGACATATCAGAATTATATCTGATTTGTAGATAGATAATCTAAAAGTTAGAAGGGCCTGGACAGGTACCTTGTGACCTCAGAAAAACCACAGATGCCAACCTATCTAAATCATCATAGATGGAGAAAGCAAGATATTTCAAGAGAAATCCAAATTTAAACAATATCTATGTAAAAATCCAGTCCTACTGAAAGTACTAGAATGAAAACTCCATCCTAAGGAGGATAACTACATCCAAGAAAACTTGGAAACATGTACGTAATTCCAGACCAACAAAAACAAGTGAAATACACATAAACACACACATATACAAGCACGCATGTGTGCGCATGCACACACACACACACACAAACACCAACAACCTCAAAATAATAAGAATTAACAATCACTTGTCATTAATATCTCTTAACATCAATGAACTTAATTCCTGAATAAAATGATACAGGCTCACAGAATGGATGCAAAAATAGGATCCATAATTCTGCTATATATGTGAAACACACTTCAGCAATAAAGATAGACATATTCTCAAAGTGAAGGGATGTTAAAAAAATAGTTTTCCAAGTAAATGGACCCAAGCAAGCTGGAGTAGCCATTCTAATACAAAATAAAATACTTTCAAACAAAATTAATCAAAAGACAGGGAAGGACACTTCATACTTATAAAAGAAAAACATCTAACAATAAAATATCTAAATTGTGAACAACTATGCCCTAAACACAATGGAATGTAATTTGTAAAATAAACTTTGCTAAAACTTAAATCACACATCAAGTCCCACAAATTAATAGTGAGAGACTTCAACACCCAGTTCTCACCAACTGGCAGGTTGTCTAGAGAAAAACTAAACAAAGAAATAATGAAACTAGCAGACATCATGAATCAAATGGACCTAACAGACATCTACAGAATATTCCACTTGAACACAAAAGTATCTTTCTCAGCACCTCATGAATCCTTCTCCAAAACTGACAATATAGTCAGTTTCAAAGCAAGGCTGAACAGAAAGAAAATTGAAATAGTGCCTTGTATCTTATCAGAGGACCATAGATTATAGCTGAACGTTAACGACAACAGGAACAGCACATTCATGACAATTGAACAACTCTTTACTCAATGATATCTGAGTCGGGGAAGAAATAAGAAAGAAATTAAACTTTCTAGAATTTAATCTAGAAGTCCCTTAGCTGAAGAATGAACAAAGAAAATATGGTTCATTTTCACAATGAAATACTATTCAGCTATTAAACGTGCAGACATCATTAATTTTGTAGGCAAATGGATGAAACTTGAGAATATCATCCTGAGTGAAGTAATCAAGACTCCAAAGGGCATGCATAGCATCATGCACTTTTAAGTCAATATTAGCCATAAAATACAGCATACAGATGCTACAATCCACAGACCCAAAGAAACTAAACAAGAAGGAAGGCCCAAATGTGGATGCTTGAATTTTGCTTCGAAGGTAGAATGAAATACTCCTAGGAGGCAGAAGAAAGGATGGAGAGAGATAGGAAAGGGAATGGGGAGAGGAATAGTGGGTTTCAGGATCAGGTATGGGGAAGGACAGAATAGAAGGCCAAATGGCCACATTAATGAATGGAAATCTGCAAGTGACGTTGTTGGGGGTATGAGGGGCATTTCAAGGATATGCCAGAGCTCTGGAGTAGGGGTGCTACCCAAGAATCAATGGTGGTATCCTTAGCTGTAACTCATAGCATTGGTAATATGGAACCTGAAGTAGCCAGGCACGAACTCTACTGGAGCAATATGGACAACCCATCCACAAAACTTTTGACCTAAAATTTGTCCTGTCTACAAGAAATGCAGAAACAGGGGATAGAGCAAAGCCTGAGGGAATGGCCAACCAATAACTGGCCCGACTACAGACCCTTTCCATAGGTAAGCTCCAATCTCTGGCACTATTAATGATACTCCATTATGCTTATAGACAGGAGCCAATTGTCTCCAAGAGTCTCCACCAAGCATCTGACTGAAACAGATGCAGAAACTCACAGTCAAACATTGGATGAAACTTAGGGAATCTTATGGAAGAGTTGTGGGGAGGATTGCCAGCCCAAGGGAGATAGGAACTCCACAGGAAGACCAACAGAGTCAACTAACCTAGAACTTTGGGGATCTCAGTTACTGAACCACCAACAATAAGACATAAACAGGCTACATGGAGCCCACAAACCCCAACACATATGTAGCAGATGTGCAGCTTGATATTCACATGGGAACTGAGCAATGGGAATGGGGGCTATCCCAAAAGCTATTGTCTGTTTGTGGGATATGTTCTTTTAGCTGGGCTGCCTTGTCTGGCCTCAGTGAGAGAGTATACACCTAGCCCTACAGAGACTTGATATCCCAGGGTGATGGGATAGCTAGGGGCTCATATACCCTCTCATAAGAGATACAGAGAGGGCATGAAAGAAGGAATGTGTGAGTGGATGATTGGGAGGAGGGGCAGTGAGCAGAATGTAAAGTGAATAAATAAAATTAATAAAATAAGAAGCACATCAACTAAAAATGTCTCCTGAAAATCTGGCTGTAAACAGACAAGCCTGTACGGTATTTTTTTAAAATAAGTGATTCATGGCAGAGGGCCTAGCCCATTGCCATTGGTGCCATCCCTGGGCTGGTCGTTCTGGTTTCCACAAAATAAAGCAGGATGAACAAGCCCAGGAGAACAAGCCAGCAACCAGTACCCATCCATGGTTCTTGCATCAGCTTGTGCCTCAAAGTACTATCTCTGGTTGAGTTCATGCCTTGATGATCATTGATAAAGATCCACAGGCCTAATAACCCTTTTTCTCATTAACTTGATTTTGGTCATGGTTAGGATGACAGCAATAGTCATCTTAACTTAGACACACCCACTGCTACTGACCTCACTGTAATAATTGAAAGGAACATTAGTCAGGACATTGACTCTGGTGATCACCTTTGCATTGCTGTTGGGGACTGCTTGGGGAAGTGATATTACTAATTAACCTAAACTATAAAAAGACTTCCAGTGACTGCCACCACTGTTGCCAAACCATAGCTCCCACAACCACTCAGTATTGATTAGTTTATGCTATTGATTACTTCTGCCTGTAGCAGAGTTTCAGAGAACATTACCACTAAAATCTAACAGAAACAGGGTGCCCGTTCTCTCCACTCCCGTTACATGTAGTGATAAGAGTCTTAGGCACAGCAGTAATACCACAGAAGATATAAAAGTGCTAAAAATAGGTAAGAAAGAAATGAAACTGTCTTAGTCAGGGTTTCGATTCCTGCAGAAACATTATTACCAAGGAGCAAGTTGGGGGGAAAAGGGTTTATTCAGCTTACACTTCCACAAAATCAGCCAGTACAGAAACTATCCCAATTCATAAACAGAAAGGAATGGCTTAAAAGAACTTATGGATCCTAGAAGAAAATATTTGTATTTGACAAATGCTTACAGTAAACTGTAGCATATAAAATCAATATATACAATTGATTAAATTTCTGAGAAAAATTCCGTTCACACCAGATTTAAAAAATAAAATACCTATGAATAAATTTAGGTAAAGAGTTGAAAAATCACTACAAAAATATCTTTAAGACACTGAACAAAGAAACTGAAGAAGGGAGTAGAGAAGAGCTTCCATGTTCCTGTATATGCAAAATTAATATTGTGAAAGTAGCTATATTATTAAATGTGATTGATTCTTTCAACGAAATCACCATAAAAACCCCAGTGATACTCTTAGTAAGTTAGAAGAAAACAATTTAAAAGCTCTCTTAAGCAAAATCAATGCAAATTGCTGGAAATATCAATATCCGACTTCATATTATACTGTATAGACCCAGTGGCAAAGCTAGCATGAAACAGCACATAGGGACAGATATGTAGACCATTGAAACAGAATACAGGGCCAAGAAATAAATCCACATATATATGGCCATAATATTAGATAAGACTATTAAAAATACAAACTAGAGAAATGGTGATATATTCTATAGATTCAGAACAACAGAATTATATCCACATGTCTTTACAAAATCATTTCGAAATTAATAATCTGTCATCTTTCTGTTCTTACATGAAATAGTTACTAAAAACTGCTGTCTGCTGTACCAGGAAACCGCAAAACTATGCCAGCCACCTGTGAAGGATAGGCTGTGTAAATCTTTAAGGAAATATAGTGTTGCTTAGTGTTTAGTTTCTGCTCTAAGGAAACAGGGGTTGGGACTATTGGATGGAATTCATAGAATTAATGTAAATTGAAGAAGTTTTGAAAATTATTAACAATGATCAAAGCCTTGATGATGTAGCTTTAGTAAATAAAAAACTGAGTTCAGGTTCTCTAGTCAGAAAGGAGAAGAAAAGAGAAGAAAGAATGAGAATCTTCAGAGAACAGAGAGCACCTTAACTGACAGCTTGCATCTTTTACTGATTATGAGTCATAGAATCAGCATTGTTCCTGCTCCTGCATTTCTCAAGACCCTCCTTATTTATGTGATTTCCATAGGTGTTATACTTGTATTGCCTCATATTAATTTTGTTCATGGTATTTTAATGCCCTTCACTAGTCTGTGAGATATTTTACGTAAAAAGGGGCTAATGTTTAATTCTATATCTAGTATAAATATAGTCTTGATCAAATACTAGTTTTTAATTATTTATACTTTTAATTAAGTTAATTGTTTTAAAAATCTGAGTTACTTTATGAGTTCTTAAATATTTTTGTAAAGTGATAATTTAAATACTTGCTTTCTTTCTATAAAACCACATAAAGTAATACTGGATATAATATAAGATAAATCCATGGTCATCTGAAAAATGCTATTGAAATTAGCTTGGATCTTGCAAGATTTCTGGTAAGACTCTCCATATGAGAACTATATGCTCCAATTCCTTAAAGGCATAATGTAGCTGAGTGCCACAAGAGAATAACTGTTATTTCAAGTAACTCTTCTCTGAAGACTCTTTTGGGTTTCACATCTCAGTAGTAAAGAAATCGGTTAATATAAGGCTTAAGTGAAGGGAAGGACAAAATCAATTACTTGTTGATGAGTTATAAACGAGAAGGCAGTGCTTTGAGTTAATTAATTGTGATTCTTGTCTAAATTATTTCTTATCTATCACCTTTTTCAACACAAGAGTTTGCATACCCTATGGAGAGAGTAATTGTTATTTACTTCTTATTAGTAAAAAAAAAATCACACTTTCAGAAATCCATTAACTATTTGTCATTATCTAATCTACATTCAAGTAACAACAAAAACAAAAAACCTCACAAAAAGTTGTATTTTTTAAATCTCATTAACAAATTATTTCGTGAACAAGAAAATTAAATTCAAATGAAGAAATTAAATAGATAACCACTATTTAGTGCATATTTATTTGTAATTGCAAAATCTTACTAATAGGTTAGTTCCTTTATTAATATGTTTTGGCCCTCTTTATCTCTTTTGACTAATTTTGGTTTGAGTTCTTACAGTTAATCAGAATAGTTATATTTTCTGATTTCAGGCTTCTGTGTGGTGTTTGCTTCAATCATATTCCTTTCATTCTTAGTTTCAATGCCCATTTCAGTAAGGCATATTTCTTGGAGATTGCAGATAGTTAAATCATATTTCTAATCCAAATGGCTTGTCTTTCTGTGTCTTGTAGAATCATGATCATTTATATTTAGTATTGATATTGAGAGAGTTTTGCTTCTTGTGATTTGGGAGTGGGGTCTGTGTCATTGCTTAGTCTTTTCTTTATCTTTTATTCATAATGTAGATTCTGGGAGTATTGTGTGGGTAGGATAGAGTCTTTATACTACTCTTTTGTTGATCTCTTTTTATAGTATTCAATCTTTTCCATGCTTTCTTGATCAAGACTACCTTCTTCATCTGCATTCAGATTCAATTAGCTACTGCAGTGATAGCTTTCTACACATTGACTTTTTAAGTTGTATTTATGTGCACTTATTTTCACATCAAATTAAAATACATCTGTACTGTTTATATCCATCTTGTTATATATAAATTTAGTTTCATCATTTGAAATATGTCATTCTTGGGAAGTGGTTTTCTATTATTCTGAATACTCTGCTTTTCTATATAAGTTACTGTTTTTCTGTTTCCACTTTTCATGTGTTGTTTTGTATTGCTCACATCACCACTGTAATTGACTTTGAGGAAGTTCTCCTGTCATATTTATTTGAAGTACTAAGTGTCTTCTCTTTTAACTCCCTATTTCACCATATCTGCAGAGTTTTCTGTTAAATTTCACCAAATATATTTCCTGATTTAGTTTTATGTCTTCGTTCTAATCCATGAATCCATATCTAGGGTCTCTTGGTGATGTCCCAGAGTTCCTGGATATTATGTTCAATTCTTACTCTTCTCATTACTTAGTTTGACTCTGTTATTTCTTTATATTTGTCTTTCTTTCTTGATGTTAGTCCTATTTAGGGTTACTATTTCTGTGAAGAAAGAGAAAGACAAAATAAATGTTTAGAAGACATCATTCAAATGAGAGCTTGCTTAAAGTTTCAGAGGGTTAGACTCAGCCTAACATAGTAAGGAGTATAGTAGGAGGCAAGCAGGGAGAGCTAAGAGCCTACATCCTCATCTGCAAGCAATAGTGGCAGAGACTGGTCATGGAATGGCATGTTGAGACATCAATGCCTATCCCTAACAATATAGCTCCTCTAACAAGATAATACATCCAAATCCTTCTAAAACAGTTGCACTATATGGGGACCAAGCATTCAAAGATATGTGCCTATGGGGGTTATTCTCATTCAAACCACCATATTTTTCATCAGTTTGGACTAATCTATTGATGCAATTTCCACTATGCCTTCTGCTTGATTTACAGTGTTTTATATTTACAAAGTTTCCATTCTTATGTCAAAATATCAGTACATATATACTGAATTTATCACCCAAGTTGCTCACTTTTTCATACATATGGCATATTTTCACATCTAATTTGCTGAATTTTATTTATATTGCTGACTTTCTTTTTAAGGTTTTGGATTAATTTTCTTAGTTCAACCATCTGTTTATTTCTGTCTTATTTGAGTTTACTGATCATTTCTACAAGCATTCATTTAAACAAAACTTCATCCAGAGCTGTAATCAGTTTAGTATCTTTGAATTCAAAATTCAGTCATTTTGACTGCTTTTCTTTTTCATTTTCTACAGTATGTAAACTTATTAATTTTGAATTGATTCAGATGTCTATTTTGTTCTACTTGTGAGTCTTCTTCCCTGTACCCGTACCTTCCTCTACCTTTATCTTTTACTTTCTCCAGGACAAGCTTATATGTTTGCCCTACACTACCACAAATCTGTCAACAAAATCTATGGATCAAAACCTCCACAATTGAAAGAATTAGTATTTCTCATAGAAGGCATCCATTTCATTTAGTGTTTTGTTACAGGAGTATAATCTAACATAGATAAGTACTCAAATACTAATTCCTTTTTTACTGGATATTTTATTTATTCACATTTCAAATGTTATCCCCTTTCCTGGTTTCCCCACTCAAATACCCCTATCCTATTCCCCATCCCCCTGTTCACCAACCCACCCACTCCTGCTTCTCTGTACTGACATTCCCCTACACAGGGGAATGGAGCCTTCTCAGGACCAAGGGCCTCTCCTGCCTTTGATGTCCAACAAGGCCATCATCTGCCTACATATGAAGCTGGAGCCATGGGTCCCTCCCTGTGTACACTTTGGTTGGTAGTTTAGTCCCTGGGAGTTCTGGAGGTACTGGTTGGTTGATAGTGTTATTCTTCCTATGGGGTTACAAACCCTTTCAGCTCCTGCAGTTCCTTCTCTAACAACTCCATTGGGGTCCTTGTGCTCAGTCCAATGGTTAGCTGTGAGCATCAACTTCTGTATTTGTCAGACTATAGAAAAGCTAAGGGCCTCTCCTGCCTTTGATGTCCAACAAGGCCATCATCTGCCTACATATGAAGCTGGAGCCATGGGTCCCTCCATGTGTACACTTTGGTTGGTAGTTTAATCCCTAGGAGTTCTGGGGTTACTGGCTGGTTGATAGTGTTATTCTTCCTATGGGGTTACAAACTCTTTCAGCTCCTTCAGTTCTTTCTCTAACAACTCTATTGAGGTCCCTGTGCTCAGTCCAATAGTTGGCTGTGAGCATCCACCTCTGTATTTGTCAGGCTCTGGCAAAACCTTTCAGGGGACAGCTATAACAGGCTCCTGTCGGTAAGCACTTCTTGGCATCCACAATAGTATCTGTGTTTGGTGTCTGTATATGGGATTGATCCCTAGGTGAGGCAGTTTCTGGATGGCCTTTCCTTCAGTATCTGCTCCACACTTTGTATTTCCTTTAGACAGGAGCCATTCTGGGTTAAAAATTTTGTGATGAGTGGGTGGCCCCCCTCCCCCAATGGGGTCTTTGCTTAACCTCAGGATATGGTTTCTACAGGTTCCCCCTCCCCTTCGTAAGGCATTTCAGCTAATGCCTTTCCCATTGGGTTTTGGGAGCCTTTTGCTTTCCAGGGACTTGCTGGTGGCTACCCCCAGTTCCACATTTCCCATTGCTATACCACTCTACACAAATTCCTGATCCTCTGTATATCATCCTAGTCTCCTCGCATACCTTATCCTACCTCCCTTCCACCACCCTGTCTTCCTCTCAAGTCCCTTTCACCATCTACCTCCCATGAGTATTTAATTTCCCTTTCTAAGCAGGACCGAAGAATTCACATTTTGGTCTTCCTTCTTCTTGGGTTTCATATGGTCTATTAATTGTATCTTGGGTATTCTGTGCTTTTGGGCTAATATCCACTTATCAGTGAGTACATACCTTGTGTGTTCTTTTGTGGCTGGGCTATCTCACTCAGGATGATATTTTCTAGTTCATCCATTTGCCTAACAATTTCATCAAGCCATTGTTTTTTTTTTTTTTTTTTTTTTATGGTTTTTATCCATTGGGACACATGATATACCTATTTTTTTGCATTTTTTATTCAATATATTTTTATTTACATTTCAAATGATTTCCCCTTTTCTAGCCCAAGCCATTGTTTTTAATAGCTGAGTAGTACTCCATTTTATAAATGTACTATGTTTTCTGTATCCATTCATCTGTTGTAGGACATCTAGGTTGTTTCCAGCTTCTGACTATTACAAATAAAGCTGTTATGAACATAGTAGAACGTGTGTCCTTCTTATATGTTGGAGCATCTATTGTTTATACATCCAGGAACAGTATAGCTGGGCCTTTAGGTAGTACTATGTTCAATTTTCTAAGGAACTGCCAGACTGACTTTAGTGAGTGGTTATACCAGCTTGCAATCCCACCAACAATGGGCGAGTATTCCTCTTACTCCACATCCTTGCCGGCATCTACTGTCACATGAGATTTTGATCTTAGCCATTTTGACTGGTATGAAATGGGATCTCAAGATTGTTTTAATTTGCCTTTCCCTGATGATTAAGGATGTTGAACACTTTTTTAGGTGCTTCTTGGCCATTCAATATTCCTCAGTTAAGAATTCTTTGTTTAGTCTCGGAGAGCGCACAGCTTGCTCCTGTGGCACAGAGCTTAGGTTCCAGTCCTGAGGCCTCTGGCAGGAGCCCTCAGATCTCTCCGCTTCCGGATCCAGATCAGCCTGGGCGGCAACACCACATCTCCAGGTCCTGCAAGAGGCAAGAGGTGCTTCCGGGCAGCCAGCAGGAAGAAGTCAGTGTGCTCTGGTGAATCCAGCGGGCCCGACAGGAGCCTCCAAGTGTCTGCTTTGGGATCTGAACAGCCTGGGCCACAGCACTCAGTCTCCAGGAAGTGCGGGAGACCTGGTGTGCACCCAGAAGCAGTCTGGGAGAGTGCACAGCTTGCTCCAGTGGCACAGAGCTTAGGCTCCAGTCCTGAGGCCTCTGGCAGGAGCCCTCAGATCTCTCTGCTTCCAGATCCAGATCAGCCTGGGCAGCAACACCACATCTCCAGGTCCTGCAAGAGGCAAGAGGGGCTTCCGGGAGGCCGGCTGGGAGGAGTCAGTGTGCTCTGGTGAATCCAGCAGGCCCCAGCAGGAGCCTTCAGGTGTCTGCTTCCGGGTCTGAACAGCCTGGGCAGCAGCACCCTGCCTCCAGGCAGTGCAGGAGGTAAGCTGTGTACCAGAGGCCACCTGGGAAGGGGCAGCGTGCACCGGTGAGTCCAGCATTGACAAGACCAACTAACACCAGTGAGAACTAGAAGGCAAAAGGCAAATGCAGGAACGTCACTAACAGAAATCAAGGCAATATGGCAATGTCTGAACCCACTTCTCCTTTACCAGCATGTCTCGGGTACCCCATCACACCAGTAAAACAAGAATTAGACTTAAAATCACTGGTCATGATGCTGGTACAGGAACACATGAAGGACATACTTAAAGAAATTCAGGAGAAAATGGATCAAACTTAGAAGCCCTTGCAAGGGAAACATGAAAATCATTGAAAAAAATCCAGGAGAATACAAAAGCCAATAAGGAGGAAACACAAAAAAATACTTAAAGAAATACAGGAGAACTTTGGTCAACAGGCTGTGGGCATGAAAGAGGAAACACAAAAATCTCTTAAAGAATTACAGGAAAGCACAAACAAGCACGTGAAGGAGCTAAGCAAAACCATCCAGGATCTAAAATCAGAAGTAGAAACAACTAAGAAAACTCAAAGGGAGACAACTTTGGAGATAGAAAGCCTTGGGAAGAAATCAGGGGACATAGATGCAAATATCAACAACAGAATACAAGAGATAGAAGAAAGAATCTCAGATGCTGAAGATTCCATAGAAACCATGGAATCAACAGTTAAAGAAAATGCAAAATGCAAAAACTTGGAACCCAAAATATCCAGGAAATCCAGGACACAATGAGTAGACCAAACCTAAGGATTATAGGCATAGATGAGAGTGAAGATTTACAACTTAAAGGGCCAGCAAATATTTTCAATAA
The DNA here is from genome assembly GCF_947179515.1 of Apodemus sylvaticus. Lineage (NCBI taxonomy): Eukaryota > Metazoa > Chordata > Mammalia > Rodentia > Muridae > Apodemus > Apodemus sylvaticus. The sequence continues at coordinate 74,274,969 of NC_067495.1, forward strand.
AATTATGGAAGAAAACTTCCCTAACCTAAAGAGAGAGATGCCCATGAATATACAAGAAGCCTACAGAACTCCAAACAAACTGGACCAGAACAGAAATACTTCCTGTATTTCAAAACAACAAATCAAAACACCAAATGTACTAAACAAAGAAAGAATATTAAAGGCAGTAAGAGAAAAAGGCCAAGTAACATATAAAGGAAGACCTATCAGAATCACAGCAGACTTTTCACCTGAGACTATGAAGGCTAGAAGATCCTGAGCAGATCTCCTGCAGACTCTAAGAGAACACAAATGCCAGCCAAAACTACTATATCCAGCAAAACTCTCAATCACCGTAGGTGGAGAAACTAAGATATTCCATGACAAAACCAAGTTTACCCAATATCTATCCACAAACCCAGCCCTACAAAGGATAACAGGAGGAAAACACCAATACAAGGAGGAAAACTTCACCCTGGAAAAAGCAAGATAGTAACCTTTCATCAAACCCAAAAGAAGTTAACCAATCAAATTTAAAAAATAACGTCAAAAATGACAGGAAGTAACAATCACTATTCCTTAATATCTCTTAACATCAATGGACTCAATGCCCCAATAAAAAGACATAGACTAACCCAGTGGATATGTAAACAGGACCCTACATTTTGCTGCTTACAGGAAACACACCTCAGGGTCAAAGACAAACACTACCTTAGAGTAAAAGGCTGGAAGACAATTTTACAAACAAATGGTCTCAGGAAACAAGCTGGAGTAGCCATTTTAATATCAGAAAAAATTGACATTCAACCCAAAGTCATCAAAAGAAACTCTGAGGGACACTTCTTGCTGGTCAAAGGAAAAATACAACAAGAAGAACTCTCAATCCTGAACATCTATGCTCCAAATGCAAGGGCACCCTCTTTCATAAAAGAAACTTTATTAAAGCTCAAAGCACACATTGCATCTAACACAATAATTGCTGGTGACTTCAACACTGCACTTTCCTCAATGGACCGATCAAGAAAACAAAAACTAAACAGGGACACAATGAAACTAATTGAAGCTTTGGACCAATTAGATTTAACAGATGTATATAGAACATTCTATCCTAAAGCAAAAGAATATACCTTTTTCTCAGCACTTCATGGTACCTTCTCCAAAATCTACCATATAATTGGTCACAAGACAGACCTCAACAAATATAAGAAGATTGAACTAATCCCATGCCTCCTATCAGATCACTATGGAGTAAAAGTGTTCTTCAATAGCAACAAAAACAACAGAAAATCCACATACACGTGGAAACTGAACAATATTCTACTCAATGATAACTTGATCAAGGAAGAAATAAAGAAAGAAAGAAAAGACTTTTTGAAACACAATGAAAATGAAGATACAACATACCCAAGTCTATGGGACACAATGAAAGCAGTGCTAAGAGGAAAACTCATAGCCCTGAGTGCCTCCAAAAAGAAAATTGAGAGAGCATACACTAACAGCTTAATGACACACCTGAAAGCCCTGGAACAAAAAGAAGCTATTTCACCCAGGAGGAGTAGAAGCTAAGAAATCATCAAACTCAGGGCCGAAATCAATCAAGTAGAAACAAAGAGAACCATACAAAGAATCAACAAAACCAGGAGCTGGTTCTTTGAGAAAATCAACAAGATAGATAAACCCTTAGCCAGACTAAGCAAAGGGCACAGAGACAGTATCCAGATTAACAAACTTAGAAATGAAAAGGGAGATATAACAACAGAAACTGAGGAAATTCAAAAAATCATTAGATCCTACTACAAAAGCCTATACTTAGCACAACTGGAGAATCTGGAAGAAATGGACAGTTTCCTAGACAGATATCTGACACCAAAACTAAATCAGGATCAAATAGATCAACTAAACAGTCCAATAACACCTGAAGAAATAAAAAGGGTCATAGAAAGTCTCCCAACCAAAAAAAGCACGGGACCAGATGGCTTCAGTGCAGAGTTCTATCAGACCTTCATAGAAGACTTAACACCAATACTCTTCAAACTATTCCACAAAATAGAAACAGAAGGAACTCTACTCAACTCATTCTATGAAGCCACAATTACACTGATACCAAAACGACACAAAGATCCAACAAAGAAAGAGAACTTCAGGCCAATATTGATGAATATTGATGCCAAAATACTTAATAAAATTCTTGCCAACCGAATCCAAGAACACATCAAAAGGATCATCTACCATGATCAATAGGCTTCATCCCAGGGATGCAGGGATAGTTCAATATAAGGAAATCCATCAATGCTATCCACTACATAAACAAACTCAAAGAAAAAACACCATATGATCATCTCATTAGATGCAGAAAAAGCATTTAACAAAATCCAGCATCCTTTCATGCTAAAAGTATTGGAAAGAACAGGAATTCAAGGCCCATACCTAAACATCGTTAAAGCAATATACAGCAAACTGGTAGCCAACATCAAACTAAATGGAGAGAAACTTGAAGCAATCCCACTAAAATCAGGGACTAGACAAGGCTGTCCTCTCTCTCCATATCTTTTCAATATAGTACTTGAAGTTCTAGCTAGAGCAATTAGACAACATAAGGGGATACAAATTGGAAAGGAAGAAGTTAAATTATCACTATTTGCAGATGACATGATAGTCTACTTAAGTGTCCCAAAAACCTCTACCAGACAACTCCTACAGCTGATAAACAACTTCAGCAAAGTGGCTGGTTATAAAATCAACTCAAGCAAATCAGTTGCCTTCCTATTCTCAAAGGATAAGCAGGCTGAGAAAGAAGATAGGGAAACGACACTCTTCAAAATAGCCACAAACAATATAAAGTATCTTGGTGTGACTCTATCCAAACAAGTGAGAGATCTATATGACAAGAACTTCAGGTCTCTGAAGAAGGAAATCGAAGAAGACCTCAGAAAATGGAAAAATCTGCCATGCTCGTGGATTGGCAGGATTAATATATTTAAAATGGCCATCTTGCCTAAAGCGATCTACAGATTCAATGCAATCCCCATCAAAATCCCAACTCAGTTCTTCACAGAGTTAGAAAAAGCAATTCTCAAATTCATCTGGAATAACAAGAAACCCAGGATAGCTAAAATTATTCTCAAAAACAAAAGAAATTCTGGGGGAATCAGTATCCCTGACTTCAAGCAATACTACAGAGCAATAGTGTTAAAAACTATTGGTATTGGCACAGTGACAGACAAGTGGACCAATGGAATAGAATTGAAGATCCAGAAATGAATCCACACACCTATGGTCACTTGATCTTCCACAAAGGAGCCAAAAACATCCAGTGGAAAAAAAGATAGTCTTTTCAACAAATGGTGCTGGATCAATTGGAGGTCAGCATGCAGAAGAATTCGAATTGATCCATTCTTATCTCCATGTACTAAACTTCACTCCAAGTGGATCAAGAACCTCCATGTAAATCCAGACACACTGAAACTAATAGAAAAGAAACTGGGGAAGACCCTTGAGGACATGGGCACAGGGGGGAAGTTCCTGAACAGCAATAGCTTATGCTTTAAGATCAAGAATTGACAAATGGGACCTCATAAAATTACAAAGTTTCTGTAAGGGAAAGGACACTGTTAAAAGGACAAAACAGCAACCATCAAATTGGGAAATGATATTCACCAACCCCACATCTGATAGAGGGCTAATATCCAATATATACAAAGAACTCAAGAAGTTAGACCCCAGGGAACCAAATAACGCTATTAAAAAATGGGGTACAGATCTTAACAAAGAATTTTCACCTGAAGAAATTCGGATGGCCGAGAGGCACCTTAAGAAGTGCTCAACATCATTAGTCATTAGGGAAATACAGATCAAAACAACCCTGAGATTTCACCTTACACCAGTCAGAATGGCTAAGGTCAAAAACTCAGGAGACAGCAGGTGTTGGTGAGGATGTGGAGAAAGAGGAACACTCCTCCACTGCTGGTGGGGCTGTAAGATGGTACAACCACTGTGGAAATCAGTCTGGCGATTCCTCAGAAAACTGGACATGAGACTTCCAGAGGACCCTGCTATACCTCTCCTGGGCATATACCCAAAGGATTCCCTGGCATGCAATTAAGACACATGCTCCATTATGTTCATAGCAGCTTTATTTATAATAGCCAGAAGATGGAAAGAACCCAGATGCCCCTCAAAGGAGGAATGGATGCAGAAAATGTGGTATATTTACACAATGGAATACTACTCAGCAATTAGAAACAATGAATTCACAAAAATTTTAGGCAAATAGTTTGATCTGGAAAATATCATCCTAAGTGAGGTAACCCAATCCACAAAAGAATACACATGGAATGCAATCTCTGATATGTAGATATTAATTAGCCTAGAAGCCCTGAATACCCAAGGCACAAATTGCATAACAAATGACTCCCATGAAGAAGTATGGAGAGGGTCCTGGTCCTGGAAAGGTTTGATCTAGCATGGGAAGGGAGTATAAGGACAGGGAAAAAGGAGGGAGGTGATTGGAGAAGTGATGGAGAGAAGGTTTATGGGACATATGGGGAGGAGGGATCCGGGAAAGGGGAAATCATTTGGAATGTAAACAAAGAATATTGAAAATAAAAATATTTAAAAAATTCTTTGTTTAGCTTTGTACCCCATTTTAAATAGGATTATTTGGTTCTCTGGAGTCTCCCTTCTTGAATTATTTGTATATATCGGATATTAGCCCTCTATGAAATGTCAGATTGGTAAAGTTCCTTCTTTAATATCTAGATTCATTCACTATTCCAGCATCAGGGAAAAAAGAGTTCCAGACATCTTCAATTCTGCGCATTCTTATCTCGGTCATTGTACTTCAAATGTAATCTATATTCTCCATAATAAAAAGTGTCAATAGGTGAATTTCAGAAGAATCTCTGATAAGTACTGAGTGAGTCTGAACAATAGCAAAAGGGCAATTGCTAAGTATGATATAACACAAGTGTACTATTTTGAAACACAATTGTTTATTTCTGTATTTGTTTACTTCACATAAAACATACATCATATAGTGCTCTTAAGAAGTTAATTATAGCCATACATCGTGGCACATGCCTGTAGTCCCAGCACTTGGGAGGCAGAGGCAGGCAGATTTCTGAGTTCGAGGCCAGCCTGTCTACAGAGTGAGTTCCAGGACAGCCAGGGCTATACAGAGAAGCCCTGCCTTGAACAAACACAAAAAAAACAAAAAAAACAAAAAAACAAAAAAAAAAACAAAAAAAAACAAAAAAAAAGCAAAAAAGAAGTTTATTAAACATGATTTTGCAGTTTTGCCATGTTTTGCTAGCTTTTGAGTGAAACAAGAAACAAAACCTCTTTTAACTTTCTTTATTGCATAGGTGCCGTATGTGTGGTCTGGAGCAAAATCTTTTCTTTTCTTGTTTGTTACTATTCCTTTGTCAGCAATTATTTTGAAGTTCACTCAAGTATGACTATTATATTCTAAAATACTTTGACATGTTGGAAATAAGATATGTGAGTCAAATGTTATAACTTTTTATCAACAGTTCAAGTAAATATTCTTTTTATGTCAGTAAAATCAAAGTATGGAAAACTTCAGTTTGGATAACTTTAATGATTTAGGATGAAATTTACCTATTTGAAAAAAAGACAAATGCCTGCTGTCAACTTCATTTCAATGAGAATAATATGTATCTACTCAGGAAAAGTGTCTTCTGTTACTTTGAAAGCAGTCATGTATACAATAAAATTATAACAGCAAATTCCACAACTCTACAGTACTATAGTTTCTCAACAATCCTACAACCAAGGATATCTGTTTGTTGATAGCTAATGTGTATTTTGTTTGTTTGTTTATTTGAAGTTTTTTTTAAGGTGGGAAATCTCAGTATATAATCATGGTTGGCCTTGAATTAGCAAGCCCCTTAGCTCAGCTTTCTGAATTGTATAATTCTAAGCTTGCACCACCCTTCGCTGAATCTCCTAATAGTTATCCCATGCTTTTACCTTTCAATTACACTGACTTCCTTTTTATTCATTCAGCACTTTTTAAAAGTACCTGCTCTTCTATCAGCTGTAATGCAAAAAAAAAATAAATACATGATTCATTTCTGTCACTCTACTAAGATCTAATTTTTTCTCAATAATTTTTTGTGAGAAAAAATTATTATAAGCTCTTATACTTATCATCCCTCTTTTTTGGCTTGCCTATATTTTTAGTGTTTATCCTTCACTAACATTATGGTCTCCTTTTGGCATCAAAGGGGGATTCGTTTTGGAACATCAAGGAATCAAATGTACATTAATACTGTAATTCTTTACATAAAATTCTATTTATTTAGATTTTAAATTTTTGAAAATATATCCATGCTGCCATTCATTCTAATAATATCCTTACAGTAGGGTACAAAAAAATTAAACATTGTTGTACAAGTAAAAGGAGATCTCTGTCTGAGAAAACATTTTATTTGATACAGTAGTGCACATTGGCATCCATAATATCACAAGGACATGTGTTCCACTATGTTCATAGCACCCTTATTCATAACAGCCAGAAGCTGGAAGCAACTGAGATGTCCCTCTACTGAAGAATGGATTCAGAATATGAGATTCATTTACACAATGGAATACTATTCGGCTATTAAAAGCATAGGCATCAGGAATTTTTCAATAAGATGTATGGAATTATAAAATACCATCCTGAGGGAAACTAGACCCTAATGGACCTGTATGGAATGTACTCAGTGATAAGTGAATATTAGGGAAAAAATACAGAATATCCAGGATATACCACCGACAAACCCTGAGAAGTTAAAAAAAAAAAAAAAAAAAAAAAAAAAAAAAAAAAAAAAAAAGAAGAAGAAGAAGAAGAAGAAAGGCCCATGCAAGGATGCTTATCTCCTATTTGGAGGGGGGATATTCATGGGAGGCAGAGGGAGGAAGAGCCCTGGATGGAAAAGAAGAGGGGAAGGGCAAAGGGGGGCAAGATCAGGTATGGAGGAGATAGGAGAGAATTTCAGAGGGCCAGAAGAATGAATGGAAATATGCAGCTACCATGGTTGTTGGGGAGAGTGGAACCACTAGAAAATCCCAGAGACCTGGGATGGGAGAGGTTTGCTTCCAGGACTCAATGTGGGTAATCTTTGCTGAAATGTCCAAGAGTGTGGAGATGGAACACATAGTAGTAAAACAGGAACCCCAGTGGTGAGATGGGTACACCAAACCACCTACAATTCTATTGACCCAAAATTGTTCCTGTCTAAAAGAAATGCAGGGACAAAATGGAGCAGAGCCTAAAGGAATGGTGAACCACTAACTGGCCCAATTTGGGATCCATCCCATAGGTGGGCACGGATAGCTGACACTCTTCCTGATGTTATGTTGTGCTTTGCTGATAGTAGAGTAACATGGCTGTCCTCTGAAAGGCTCTACTAGAAGCTGACTGAGACATGCATATACTCATACCCAAGCACTAGACCTAATTGGGGGACCACTATGGAAGAGTTAGAGAAAGAATTGAAGAAACTGATGGAAATGGCAACTCCATAAGAAGACCAACAGTGTCAACTAACATGGGCACCTGGGAGGTCAGACAGATTGAAATCAGACAAAGATCATATGCAGGCTAGTCTGAGATCCCAGAACATATGTAGCAGAGGGCTGCCTTTTCTTAGGCCTCAGTTGCAAAGGATGTGCCTAATCCTGTAGAGACTTGATAGCCAGGGTTTGGGGATACACTCTAAGAGGCAAAGAGGAGGAGGATGGGGAGAAGACCTCTGCAAGGAGAGACTTGAGGGGACAAAGTTTGGGTTGTAAATAAACAAAATTATTATATTTTTAATTTATTGATATATTTATTTACATTTCAAATGATTTCCCCTTTTCTGGACCCCCACTCCCCGAAAGTCCCATCAGTCCCCTTCCCTCCCCCTGTTTTCCCACCCAACCCTTCCCACTTCCCTGTTCTGATTTTGTTCTATACTGCTTCACCGAGTCTTTCCAGAACCAAGGGCCACGCCTCCGTTCTTCTTGTACCTCATTTGATGTGTGGATTATGTTTTGGGTATTCCAGTTTTCTAGGTTAATATCCACTTATTAGTGAGTGCATACCATGACTCATCTTTTGAGTCTGGGTTACCTCACTTAGTATGATGTTCTTCAGCTCCATCCATTTGCCTAAGAATTTCATGAATTCATTGTTTCTAATGGCTGAATAGTACTCCATTGTGTATATATACCACATTTTTTGTACCCACTCTTCTGTTGAGGGATACCTGGGTTCTTTCCAACATCTGGCAATTATAAATAGGGCTGCTATGAACATAGAGGAACATGTATCCTTATTACATGCTGGGGAATCTTTTGGGTATATGCCCAGGAGTGGTATAGCAGGATCTTCTGGAAGTGAGGTGCCCAGTTTTCTGAGGAACCACCAGACTGATTTCCAGAGTGATTGTACCAATTTGCAACCCCACCAGCAGTGGAGGTGTGTTCCTCTTTCTCCACATCCTTGCCAACACCTGCTGTCTCCTGAATTTTTAATCTTAGCCATTCTGACTGGTGTAAGATGAAATCTCAGGGTTGTTTTGATTTGCATTTCCCTAATGACTAATGAAGTTGAGCATTTTTTAAGATGTTTATCCACCATCCGAAATTCTTCAGGTGAGAATTCTTTGTTTAACTCTGTACCCCATTTTTAATAGGGTTGTTTGGTTTTCTGGAGTCTAACTTCTTGAGTTCTTTATATATATTGGATATTAGCCCTCTATCTGATGTAGGATTGGTGAAGATCATTTCCCAATTTGTTGGTTGCCGATTTGTCCTTTTGATGGTGTCCTTTGCCTTACAGAAACTTTGTAATTTTATGAGGTCCCATTTGTCAATTCTTGATCTTAGAGCATATGCTATTGGTGTTCTGTTCAGAAACTTTCTCCCTGTACCGATATCCTCAAGGGTCTTCCCCAGTTTCTTTTCTATTAGCTTCAGAGTATCTGGCTTTATGTGGAGGTCCTTTATCCATTTGGAGTTGAGATTATTACAAGGAGACAAGGATGGATCAATTAGCATTCTTCTGCATGCTGACCTCCAGTTGAACCAGCACCATGTGTTGAAAAGGCTATCTTTTTTCCATTGGATGTTTTCATCCCCTTTGTCGAGGATCAAGTGGCCATAGGTGTGTGGGTTAATTTCTGGATCTTCAATCCTGTTCCATTGATCTGCCTGCCTGTCACTGTACCAATACCATGCAGTTTTTTTTAACACTATTGCTCTGTAGTATTGCTTGAGGTCAGGGATACAGATTCCCCCAGAATTTCTTTTGTTGCTGAGAATAGTTTTAGCTATCCTGTGTTTTTTGTTATTCCAGATGAATTTGAGAATTGCTCTTTCTAACTCTGTGAAGAATTGAGTTGGGATTTTGATGGGTATTGCATTGAATCTGTATATTGCTTTTGGCAAAATGGCCATTTTAACTATATTGATCCTGCCGATCCATGGGCATGGGAGGTTTTCCCATTTTTGAGGTCTTCTTTCATTTCCTTCTTCAGGGTCTTGAAGTTCTTGTCATACAGATCTTTCACATGTTTGGTAAGAGTCACCCCAAGATACTTTATACTGTTTGTGGCTATTGTGAAGGGGGTCATTTCCCTAATTTCTTTCTCAGCCTGCTTATCCTTTGAGTATAGGAAGGCCACTGATTTGCTTGAGTTGATTTTATAACCTGCCACTTTGCTGAAGTTGTTTATCAGCTGTAGGAGTTCTCTAGTGGAGTTTTTTGGGTCACTTAGGTAGACTATCATGTCATCTGCAAGTAATGATAGTTTGAATACTTCCTTTCCAATTTGTATCCCTTTGACCTCCTTCTGTTGTCGAATTGCCCGAGCTAGTAGTACCTCAAGTACAATATTGAAAAGATAAGGAAAAAGGGGGCAGCCCTGTCTAGTCCTTGATTTTAGTGGAATTGTTTCAGGTTTCTCTCCGTTTAGTTTGATGCTGGCTACCAGTTTACTGTATATTGCTTTAATGATGTTTAGGTATGGGCCTTGAATTCCTGTTCTCTCCAAGACTTTAAGCATGAAGGGATGCTGAATTTTGTCAAATGCTTTTTCAGCATCCAATGAAATGACCATGTGGTTTTTTTCTTTGAGTTTGTTTATGTAGTGGATTGCATTGATGGATTTCCGTATATTGAACCAACCCCGCATCCCTGGGATAAAGCCTACTTGATCATGGAGAATGATCGTTTTGATGTGTTCTTGGATTTGGTTGGCAAGAATTTTATTGAGTATTTTTGCATCGATGTTCATAAGGGAGATTAGTCTGAAGTTTTCTTTCTTTGTTGGATCTTTGTGTGGTTTTGGTATCAGTGTAATTGTGGCTTTGTAGAAGGAATTGGGTAGGGTTCCTTCTGTTTCTATTTTGTGGAATAGTTTGAAGAGTATTGGTGTTAGGTCTTCTTTGAAGGTCTGATAGAATTCTGCACTGAAACCATCTGGTCCTGTGCTTTTTTTGATTGGAAGATTTTCTATGACCGCTTCTATTTCTTTAGGGGTTATGGGACTGTTTAGATGATCTGTGTGGTCCTGATTTAATTTTGATATTTGGTATCTGTCTAGGAAAGTGTCCATTTCCTCCAGATTCTCTTGTGCTGAGTATAGGCTTTTGTAGTAGGATCTGATGATTTTTGGGATTTCCTCAGTTTCTGTTGTAATATCTCCCTTTTCATTTCTAATTTTGTTGATTTGGATACTTTCTCTGTGCCCTTTGGTCAGTCTGGCTAAGGGTTTATCTATCTTGTTGATTTTCTCAAAGAACCAGCTCCTGGACTCGTTGATTCTCTGTATGGTTCTCTTTGTTTCCACTTGATTGATTTCAGCCCTGAGTTTGATGATTTCCTGTCTTCTACTCCTCCTGGGTGAAATAGCTTCTTTTTGTTCCAGGGCTTTTGGGTGTGTCATTAAGTTGCTACTCTATGCTCTCTCCATTTTCTTTTTGGAGGCACTCAGGGCTATGAATTTTGCTCTTAGCACTGCTTTCATTGTGTCCCAAAGATTTGGGTATGTTGTGCCTTCATTTTCATTAAATTCTAAAAAGTCTCTGATTTCTTTCTTTATTTCATCTTTGGCCAAGTTGTCATTGAGTAGCGTATTGTTCAGCCTCCATGTGTATGTGGGCTTTCTGTTGTTTTTGTTGCTATTGAAAACCACTCTTACACTATACTGATCTGATAGGAGGCATGGGATTAGTTTGATCTTCTTGTATTTGTTGAGGTCTGTCTTGCGACCAATTATATGGTCGATTTTGGAGCAGGTACCATGAGGTGCTGAGAAAAAGGTATATTCTTTTGCTTTAGGGTGAAATGTTCTATAAATATCAGTCAAATCCAATTGGTCTAAAGCTTCAATTAGTTTTACTGTGTCCCTGTTTAGTTTCCGTTTTCCTGATCGGTCCATTGAGGAGAGTGGAGTGTTGAAGTCCCCCACAATTATTGTGTTAGGTGCAATGTGTGCTTTGAGCTTTAGTAAAGTTTCTTTTATGAATGAGGTTGCCCTTACATTTGGAGCAGAGATGTTCAGAATTGAAAGTTCTTCTTGCTGGATTTTTCCTTTGACCAGCAAGAAGTGTCCCTCAGTGTCTCTTTTGATGACTTTAGGTTGAAAGTCAAATTTATCTGATATTAGAATGGCTACTCCGGCTCGTTTCCCTAGACCATTGGCTTGTAAAATTGTCTTCCAGCCTTTTACTCTAAGGTAGTTTTTGTCTTTGACATTTAGGTGTGTTTCCTGTATGCAGCAAAATGTTTCCTTATACAGTCTATTAGTCTATGTCTTTTTATTGGGGAATTGAGTCCATTGATGTTAAGAGATATTAAGGAATAGAGATTATTACTTCCTGTCATTTTTGATGTTATTTTTATATTTGAGTGATTATCGTCTTTGGGTTTGATGAAGGAAGGTTACTATCTTACTTTTTCCAGGGTGTAGTTTCCCTCCTTGTAGTGGAGTTTTCCTCCTATTATTCTTTGTAGAGCTGGGTTTGTGGAAAGATATTGTGTAAATTTGGTTTTGTCATGGAATGTCTTTGTTTCTCCATCTATTGTGATTTAGAGTTTTGCTGGGTATAGTAGTCTTGGCTGACATTTGTGTTCTCTTAGAGTCTGCATGAGATCTGCCCAGGATCTTCTAGCTTTCATGGTCTCTGGTGAGAAGTCTGGTGTGATTCTGAAAAGTCTTCCTTTATATGTTACTTGGCCTTTTTCTCTTACTGCCTTTAATATTCTTTCTTTGTTTAGTACATTTGAGGTTTTAATTATTATGTGGCGAGAGGTATTTCTGCTCAAATCCAGTCTGTTTGGAGTTCTGTGGGCTTTTTGTATATTCATAGGTATCTCTATCTTTAAGTTGGGAAAGTTTTCTTCCATAATTTTGTTAAAGATATTTGCTGGCCCTTTCAGTTGTAAATCTTCACTCTCATCTATACCTATAATCCTTACGTTTGGTCTTCTCATTGTATCCTGGATTTCCTGGATGTTCTGGGATACAAGCTTTTTGCATTTTGCATTTTCTTTGACTGTTGAGTCAATGGTTTCTATGGTATCTTCGGCATCTGAAATTCTGTCTTCCATCTCTTGTATTCTGTTGTTTATATTTGCATCTATGGCCCCTGATTTCTTCTCAAGGTTTTCTATCTCCAAAGTTGTCTCCCTTTGTGATTTCTTAGTTGTTTCTACTTCTGTTTTTAGATCCAGGATGGTTTTGCTCAGTTCCATATTTGTTGGTTTGTGTTTTCCTGTAATTATTTAAGAGATTTTTGTGTTTCCTCTTTGATGACTTCTGCCTCTTGACTCAAGTTCTCCTTCATTTCTTTAAGTTTTTTGTTTTTTGTTTTTTGTTTTTTTTTTGTTTTTTTTTTTTTGTTTTGTTTTTTTTGTTTGTTTTGTTTTTGCATTTCCTCTATATTGGCTTCTATCTCTTGAGCCTTATTCTCCTGCATTTCTTTATGTGATTTTTGTGTTTCCATTATACAGGTTTCTAACTTATTCATGTTCCCCTGTATTTCTTTAAGAGATTCATTTATGTCCTTTTTGTGTTCTTCTAGCAGCATCATGATCAGTGATTTTAAATCCAAATCTTGTTTCTCTGGTGTGTTGACATAACCAGGACTTGCTGATGTTGTAGAGTTTGGTTCAGATGCTGCCATATTGCCTAGATTTCTTTTAGTAGGGTTCCTGCATTTGCCCTTTGCCATCTTGTTCTCTGGAGTAAGTTGTTCTTGTCCCTGGCTGGTTTTTGGGCCTCGTGAGGGGCTCTGGGGCTATTACTGCAACACTATATGGCTGGGTTTCCCCTGTAGCAGATTGCTGATGTGCTGTCTTCCTCTTGGGTGCCCTTGCAGCTCTAGTGTGCTTTGCCCCAGATTGTGTCTGTGAACCAGATGGAGCCTGTTTGCACCTTCAGGGAGTGCTGATGGTGTATGTTGCTGGGACCTTTTCCTTGTGCTGATCACTCTGCTGGGCAGCCGATCTCCCAACCAGGTTGGTGCACACAAGGCTAGCCTGGCTGCTCAGGCCCTGGTCCAGGTAAAAGCCTGGGAGGCCAAGGTCCGAGCAAAGTTCCCCTCGGGCTATGACTGTTAATTGGGTCTATCAGGTGGCCAGGATGGCGGGTGTGTGCACTCATGCTCCCTGAAAGTGCTGGGAGAGTCTGCTGGGCTAACAACCTCCTGGGCAGTTTGACACACAGATGGCCCACCAAGCCGCCCAGTTCTTCGGGTCAGTCCAGGGCCTGTTGGGGCCTAGACCCCTGCTTTGTTAGCCTCAGGCTATGTCTGTTAGCCGGCTTTGCCTGCCAGAGCTCTCTGTCATCCTGTAGGCAAAATGGCAGCGAGCACGCTGGTCTGGGCAAAAAACCCTCCTGGCTGGGTTGGCACCCCAATGGCTCCCCGAACAGCCCAGGGCCTGGGTGTAGGCCAACGCCTGTCGGGCTTAGACCCCCACGATGTTGGTCTTGGGTTATGTTTGTGTACCTCAGTCTGTCCGATCTCTCTGGAGTCTGAAACCTAGATGGAGGCAAGTCTCTCGTGACTGGCGAGAGGCAGAGTTCTGACGTGGCTTCTCTGCGGTGAAAGGCACTGTAAATCTGCAGGTGCTTGCAGCCCGGTTGGCCAGCAAAGGTCAGTGGTCGTGGTTCTAACTGGACCCTGTGTCGCCTTGGTTCCACTGCTGATGGCCCTTCGGCTGGACCAGCCACTGCTGCACTGCCGCCACCGCCTCCGCTGCCACCAATAAATAAAATTATTAATTAATAAAAAGTAATATTAGATTCCACTATTTAACTATAAACTTTGAGTGCATTAAAATATATGGATTTTAGTATTTTCCTAATTATATTTATATTTATTTAGTAGTTTTTATTAGCACAAATATTTGAGAAATATATTTAGTGCATTTATTTACTTCATAATTTATTGTGCATTGGGCTTAGAATGTTATTTCTTTCATGTGTCATTATTATTTCTTTGTAATATGTAAAATATTGTCAGTCAAGTCATAGTCTAATTTGAGAGGATATGATACAAGTAAAATAATGTCAAAATATAAATAAGAGATTATTCTTATCAGCTTATATTTTAAATTTAGCCTTTTAATAATGCAGGTCAAGTTATATGATTTAAAAATATTTTTGAATTTGTCTTTATGGTATATGTTTAGAAGAGAGGTGGAGAAACTCACTTAAGTGTGTTTAATTCTCAACAATGTAATTTGATAATTTGCTTTTTTTTTAGATAGATTCTCCCATAGCTTAGGGTAATCTCATACTCACTATGTAGGTGAGGTTGTCCTTGAATGCCTGACCTTCTTGCTTTCACTTCCTAATTCTAGGAGTATAGACCTTATAGACCTTCAAAACACACTCAGAAACCTCAACTATTTAAAAAACTGTTTTTACTACCCTGAAATCATTGCTTTGTCCTTTTGACTTTAAAGGTTCATTACCAGTTTTCAGAGAGAATAGCCTGAAAACATTCTGTTTCAAAGTCATGATGGATTAACTTTGATTAAAAGTATCATAAAAGAATAAAAGCCCTTAATGTGTTTTATACAGTCACTGATCAGTTACTGACATGCAATATTTCATTTTCGTTAGGACATTAAGTGATGTTGTGTACCTAAGAACAACAGTCGGCTTGATAGTACATCTATCATTATATGCATCATAAAAGCAGGAAGGATATAAATTTGTTTCTGCCTTTTAAAGAGTAATTATTTGCATAATCATTACTTGGCAGTTGAACAAATTGACACAATAGAGTTAGTTAGTGACCCTCAACACTTTAAAAGTGGCATTGTGTTTTTGCTTCCTAGGTTTCTAATTCTAAGTCAAAGTTTAGTGATATTGGTGAATTCATATGTAAAACACTGACTTATATTTTCTCTGTGAAATGTTAGTATTGGAACTGCTTTATTCATGGCATGTGTTTGTGCAAATCAGTAAAAATTAAAAACATTATTTATAGTTTAAATGTTCATGCTTAATGCATTATGATACCTCACAATAATACAGTTTTATGAATCATGGCAGTATGAACTATGATCTAGGAATGTTTAGGGTATATAAAGTGGCAAAGAAAGAGGATACTCTGGAATATTAAGAAATGGTATTCTTACATATTACATTCATTTTGAGAAGAGATTATTCTTAAATATGGTAATAGTGTTCCTAAAATTAAAATGCGCAGAGTGTCTTGGAAATAATTGATTTATATGAAGAAGAAATTTCTTTTTTTTTCTTTTTTTTTTCTTTCTTTTCTTTTTTCTTTTTGGTTCCCCCTCCCCATAAGTCCCATAAGCTCTCTTCCCTCTGCCCATTCCGCAATCACCCTCCTCCCATTTCTCTGTCCTGGTAATCCCCTACAATGCTGGATCAAGCCTTTCCAGGACCAGGGACCTCTCCAAAGAAAGAATTTCAATTTGTCACATTAATGTAAATTATTGGGGTGTTATATAAATTCTTTGAAAGTTTAATGTTAGTACAATTGATAAAGAATTACAAAATCAAGGCAGATGATCTGAAGTATACATATGACTCATGTACTTAATTTCATATAGGAGCTAAATTTCAAGAAAGTCACTTCATCTTAGGAGAAACTAAGTACATCAGTCAATACTATTTACAAATAGTAAGTTATCTCAGAACATACAGTTTCTCACAACAGGCTAAGGGGCTTACTTTCAAGGGTGAGAGAGGTTTATGTTTTCCCAGACTAAGATTTACATAGAATGATAGACACATAAAGAAAATTTGAAGTACTATCTTACTCTCTATATTCAGTGATAGTAGCCACAAAGCAAAAGTTGGTGATGACATTTAAATTTTCTTACTTATAAGTTGTGAGCTTTTTATTACTCTACTCACTATTTATATATCTTTCTTTAGATGTAAAATGAAAGTGGAAGTACTTGTAGTATAATGCTACTGAATGATTTAGGTGAGTTGCTACAATTAAGCACACAATAAATGTTAGCTTTTATTTTGTTCGTGCTTTAAGACCAATAGCAGTTTGCTAATAGGATTTTTTCATAAAACTATCATAATAAGATGAAGTAAAATGTAGGAAAGGCTATGTAAGTAAAGAAAAGCATATGCTGTTTCCTGAAAGATTAGTTTTTCAAACGACCAGAAGAAAATATTCCTTTTTAGGATTTAGAATGGCATTCAATAATTAGTGTGTTAATTTTGCCTTCATAAAAATTGGCCTAGTACAAGGAGACAAGGATGGATCAATTCGCATTCTTCTGCATGCTGACCTCCGGTTGAACGGTTCAACTGGAGGTCAGCATGCAGAAGAATGCGAATTGATCCATCCTTGTCTCCTTGTTCTAAGCTCAAATCCAAATGGATCAAGGACCTCCACATAAAGCCAGACACTCTGAACCTAATAGAAAAGAAACTGGGGAAGACCCTTGAGGACATCGGTACAGGGAGAAAGTTTCTGAACAGAACACCAATAGCGTATGCTCTAAGAGCAAGAATTGACAAATGGGACCTCATAAAATTACAAAGTTTCTGTAAGGCAAAGGACACCATCAAGAGGACAAATCGGCAACCAACAAATTGGGAAAAGATCTTCACCAATCCTACATCAGATAGAGGGCTAATATCCAATATAAATAAAGAACACAAGAAGTTAGACTCCAGAAAACCAAACAACCCTATTAAAAAATGGGGTACAGAGTTAAACAAAGAATTCTCACCTGAAGAACTTCGGATGGCGGAGAACATCTTTAAAAATGCTCAACTTTATTAGTCATTAGGGAAATGCAAATCAAACAACCCTGAGATTTCACCTTACACCAGTCAGAATGGCTAAGATTAAAAATTCAGGAGATAGCAGGTGTTGGAGAGGGTGTGGAGAGAGAGGAACACTCCTCCACTGCTGGTGGGGTTGCAAATTGGTACAACCACTCTGGAAATCAGTCTGGCGGTTCCTCAGAAAACTGGGCACCTCACTTCCAGAAGATCCTGCTATACCACTCCTGGGCATATACCCAGAGGATTCCCCACCATGTAATAAGGATACATGCTCTACTATGTTCATAGCAGCCCTATTATAATTGCCAGAAGCTGGAAAGAACCCAGGTATCCCTCAATAGAAGAGTGGATGCAAAAAATGTGGTATATATACACAATGGAGTACTATTCAGCCATTAGAAACAATGAATTCATGAAATTCTTAGGCAAATGGATGGAGCTAGAGAACATCATAGTAAGTGAGGTAACCCAGACTCAAAAGGTGAATCATGGTATGCACTCACTAATAAGTGGATATTAACCTAGAAACCTGGAATACCCGAAACATAATCTACACATCAAATGAGGTACAAGAAGAAACGAAGAGTGGCCCCTTGTTCTGGAAAGACTCAGTTTAGCAGTATTCAGCAAAACCAGAACGGGGAAGTGGGAAGTGGTGGGTGGGAGGACGGGGGAGAGAAAGGGGCTTACAGGACTTTCTGGGAGTGGGGGGCTAGGAAAGGGGAAATCATTTGAAATGTAAATAAAAAATATATCGAATAAAAAAATATTTCTACTCTAAAAAAAAAAAAAGGCCTAAATTCCCCTCTTATTGGGTGATATGATATTGGTCTCCTGAAAACAGAACTACTGGAATGTAATTTGGAAAATTCATCCCAAGGCTCCTTTTTATTAAAATATTAAAATATTTTAATCACCGCTAAAATTAAGACCTATATTATGCAGCTCAGTCCTTGTCTTCACCCACCTTCATGACAACCCAATATGGGATCCCCATGGCTAGAGTGGAATAGTTCAGAAATAAGGAGCACATCCTTCAAGAGAAGAAAGGACAATCATTCAGATTCAAAGGCCTTGTCCCACAACAAAAACAGACTTCAGGCACAAAATAGCACAACCTGACTGTTGACCCTGTGACTCCAGGATGCTCAGAAGGTCCTTTTTCCATCTCCCCCACCACATCAGCCCCACTCTGTGAAGGTGGGGCTCTGGTGTGTTCAGGGGCAAAGAAAAAAATCGTTTAGTTCCAGATATCAAAGAAGGGGCTGAGGAATGAAATGAGCTGCTGATGCCCTTCTATGCCCTTCTCTAGAAGATAAACAAGTCTACAGATACAAGGGAAGACTGTTGGTGGGGAAAACCCCAGTAGCCACATCGCCCTTAGACTAAGCCTGTCTTTCAGTGTGCTGCTCCTCCACCCCCACTGAAATCCATCTGCACTTTGTGTATGCTGAGTGGGGACCAGACATGCTGATGGGACAACGGGGGTGTGGCCAAATTTGCCTCATCACCACTGCCCCCACCCATTGTGGAAGACTCCTTCTTGTGTTACAATGCTGGCCCAGTAGATGCCCCAAGTCCAGGTCCAGGTACTGATCAGACCCCACCCAAGTCCATTTGGTGCTGATGCTTACAGTAGTTTCAGTGACGCATGAAACTGTTCTGCCACATGAAATTCTTGGTGCAGACACTGTATTCATATAGTTTGAGGCCTGTGTGTGTCTTCATGTACTCAGTCAGGTGGTGTTTTATCTTGAACTTTTCGTTACACAGGGGAAAGTCAAAGGGTCTCAGGTCGAGATACATATTCACATGATGGTCACACATACTCTTATGTGTTCTTTATGTTGCTACTGAAGACCAGCCTTAATCTATAGTTATCTGATAGGAGGCATGGGATTAGTTCAATCTTCTTACATCTGTTAAGGTCTATTTTGTTAAATCCATTTGGTTCATAACTTCTGTTAGTTTCACTGTGTCTCTGTTTAGTTTGTGTTTCCATGATCTGTCCATTCCTGAGAGTGGGGTGTTAAAGTCTCCGATTATTGTTGTGTGAGGTGCAATGTGTACTTTGAGCTTTAGTAAAGATTCTTTTATGAATGAGGGTGCCCTTGCATTTGGAGCATAGATGTTCAGAATTGAGAGTTCTTTTTGGTAGATTTTTCCTTTGATGAGTATGAAGCATCTTTCGTTATCTATTTTGATGCTTTTTGGTTGAAAGTCAATTTTATCTGATATTAGAGTGGCTACACCAGCTTGTTTCCTGGGACCATTTGCTTGGACAATTATTTTCCAAACTTTTACTCTGAGGTAGTGTTTGTCTTTGTCATGGAGGTGCATTTCCTGTATGCAGCAAAATGCTGGGTCCTGTTTACTTACTCAGTCTGTTAGTCTATGTCTTTTTATTGGGGAATTGAGTCCACTGATGTTAAGAGATGTTAAGGGATAGTGATTGTTTCTTCCTGTTATTTTTGATGTAATTTTTATGTTTGTATGGCTATCTTCTTTTGGGTTTGTTGGAAGATTACGTTCTTGCTTTTTCTAGGGTGTAGTTTTCCTCCTTGTGTTGGCATTTTCCATTATCCTTTGTAGGGCTGAATTTGTGGAAAGATATTGTTTAAATTTGGTTTTATCATGGAATATCTTGGTTTCTCCATCGATGGTGATTGAGAGTTTTGCTGGGTATAGTAATCTGGGCTGGCATTTGTGTTCTCTTAGGGTCTGTATGACATCTGCCCAAGATCTTTCAGGTTTCATAGTCTCCTCTGAGAAGTCTGGTGTAATTCTAATACGTCTGCCTTTATATGTTACTTGACCTTTTTCACTTACTGTTTTTAATATTCTTTCTTTCTTTGTTTGTTTTATGCATTTGGTGTTTGAATATTATGTGAGGGGAGGAATTTCTTTTCTGTTTTGATCTTTTTTGGAGTTCTGTGGGCTTCTTATATGTTTATGTGCTTGTCTTTCTTTAGGTTGGGGAACTTTTCTTCTATAATTTTGTTGTAGATATTTACGGGTCATTAAAGTTGGGAATCTTCACTTTCTTAGGTTTGATCTTCTCACTGTGTACTGGATTTTCTGGATGTTTTGGGTTAGGAGCTTTTTTCATTTTTCATTTTCTTTGATTGTTGTGTCAATATTTTCTATGCTATCTTCTGTACCTGAGATTCTCTCTTCTGTAGTGATGCTTACATCTAAGACTCTTGATCTCTTTCCTAGGTTTTCTATATCCTTTATGACATCTTTATTGTTTCTAATTCTATTTTCAGATCCTGGATGGTTTTGTTTAAATCCTGTCTGGTTGTGCTTTCCTGTAATTCTTTAAGGGATTTTTCTGTTTCCTCTTTAAGTGCTTCAACCTGTTTACCTGTGTTCTCTTGTATTTTTTTTAAGGGAGTTATTTATGTCCTTCTTAAATTCCTCTATCATCGTCATGAGATGTGATTTTAAAGCAGAGTCTTGTTTTTCTGGTGTTTTGGGGTAGCCAAGGCTTGTTGTGGTGGGAGAACTGTTTTCTAATGATACCAATTATCGTTGGTTTCTGTTACTTATGTTCTTGCCCTTGCCTTTTGCCATCTGGTTATCTCTGGTGTTAGCTGGTCTTGCTGTCTCTGACTGTGACGTGTCCCTCCTGTAAGTCTCTGTGTCAGTACACCTGGGAGACCAGTTCTCTCTGGGAGGAATTTAGGTATGGAGAGCTGTGGTACAGGGTCAGCTCTGGGGTGCAGAAAGAAACCAGAAGGATCCTGTCTTTAGTGGTTCTTTGGTTCCTGTGTCCTGATGGCTCTGGGAGGGACCTTCTTGGGTCAGGAATTTGATGAAAAGTTGTGGTCTTACCTGTGCTCACAGGTGTGTCAGCACTCCTGGGAGACTAGCTGTCTCCTGGAGGTATTTGAGTATATAATGCTGTGGCACAGGATCAGCTTTGGGTGCAGACAGAAACTGGAAGGCTTCTGTTCCAGGCCTGGGAGGGACCATCTGAGCAGCAGTTGTAGTTTTAACTGTGCTCACTGGCTTGCCTGCACTACTGGGAGGCTAGCTCTCTCCTGGTCTTATTTGGTTATGGAGCCCTGTGGCACAGGGTCAGCTCTGGGCTGAGACAGAAACCCATTTTCTTTTTCTACTGATTATATAACATACATTACAGTAGTGGTAAAAAAAACCCATAAAATTTAAAAATATTAATTTATTTTTTTTAGTCGGGAAGCTGTGGAAGGAGAGAAGCCCTGCAGCCATATTTGCTGTCTGCAGGGACACAAAAGGATCACTAGGTACCATAACACCCTGAGCCTTAGATTTCTGGTGGTGCAAACCACCAGGGGTCTGCCTGGACTCAGGAACTGAGCACCTAGGCAGCTTTTGTCTGCCAGGCCACCGGGCTCTGGAAGCTGTGGAAGGAGAGAAGCCCCGCAGCCATATTTGCTGTCTGCAGTGACACAAAAGGATCAGTAGGAACCATAACACCCTGAGCCTTAGATTTCTGGTGGTGCAAACCGTCAGGAGTCTGCCTGCACTCAGGAACTAAGCACCTAGGCGGCTTTTGTCTGCCAGCCCACTGGGCTCAGGGCCTGTGTCCTGCCCAAGAAGCTGTAGAAGGAGGGAAGCCCCGCAGCCAAACTCGCTGTCTGCAGGGACACAAAAGGATCTCTAGGTACTGTAACACCCTGAGCTTTAGATTTCTGGTGGTGCAAACCACCAGGGGTCTGCCTGCACTCAGGAACTGAGCACAAAGGCGGTTCATCTGCAAGCCAGTCCATCGTAGGACCTGTGTCCTATGTGAGAATCAACAGAGGGAGAGACCCTCACCACAACTTCTTCCCTCCATAATAGAGCAGACAGAGAACACCTGGTTAACCTTGACAACCTAAGTATAACATTGCTTGAGGCAAGATTGAGAAGGGCTCCAAAGGCACAGAAGAGGAAGCCAGCATATCAATAATCTGTGCCAGAAGAAACCCAGTCATCCAGTGTTGTAGAAATAACCTTAAAGATCCATAGTAGGTTGAAGCTCCAGCCAGTCACAATAAGACCATCTAACTCCTGGGAGAACCAGATGGCTAAAGGCAAACGTAGGAACGTTACTAACAGAAACCAAGGCATTATGGCAGCATCTGAACCCAATTCTCCAACATTAGCAAGTCCTGGATACCCCAACACACCAGAAAAACAAGATTTGGATTTAAAATCACTGGTCAAGATGCTAGTACAAGAACACATGAAGGACATACTTAAAGAAATTCAGGAGAAAATGGATCAAAAATTAGAAGCCCTTACAAGGGAAACACAAAAATCATTGAAAGAAATTCAGGAGAATACAAAAGCCAATAAGGAGGAAACGCAAAAATCACTTAAAGAAATACAGGAGAACCTTGATCAACAGGTAGAAGTCATGAAAGAGGAAACAAAAATCTCTTAAAGAATTAGAGGAAAACACAAACAAGCAAATGACAGAACTGAGCAAAAATTTTCAGGATTTAAAAACAGAAGTAGAAACAACTAAGAAAGCACAAAGGGAGACAACTTTGGAGATAGAAAACCTTGGGAAGAAATCAGGGATCATAGATGCAAATATCAACAACAGAATACAAGAGATAGAAGAAAGAATCTCAGATGCCAAAGATACCATAGAAACCATGGACTCAACAGTTAAAGAAAATGCAAAATGGAAAAAGCTTGTAACTCAAAATATCCAGGAAATCCAGGACACAATGAGAAAGCCAAATCTAAGGATCATAGGTATTGATGAGAGTGAAGATTTATAACTTAAAGGGCCAGCAAATATCTTCAACAAAATTATGGAAGAAAACTTCCCTAACTTAAAGAAAGAGATGCCCATGAATATACAAGAAGCCTACAGAACTCCAAACAGAATGGACCAGAACAGAAATACCTCCCTTCACATAATAATCAAAACCCCAAATGTACTAAACAAAGAAAGAATACTTAGGGCAGTAAGAGAAAAAGGGCAAGTAACATATAAAGGAAGACCTATCAGAATTACAACAGATTTCTCACCAGAGACCATGAAAGCTAGAAGATCCTGGGCAGATCCCATGCAGACTTTAAGAGAACACAAATGCCAGCCGAGACTACTATACCCAGCGAAAGTCTCAATTACTATACATGGAGAAACCAAGATATTCCACGACAAAACCAAATTTACACAATATCTTTCTACAAACCCAGCCCTACAAAGGTTAATAGGGGAAAGCACCAGTACAATGAGGGAAACTATACCCTGGCAAGAGCAGGATATTAAGCTTCTTTCATCAAACCCAAAGAGGATAATCACACACATATAAAATTAAAATCAAAAATGTTAGGAAGCAATAACCACTACTCATTGATATCTCTTAACATCAATGGACTCAATTCCCCAATAAAAAGACATAGAATAACAGACTGGTTATGTAAACAGGACCCTACATTTTGCTGCTTACAGGAAACACACCTCAAACACACCTCAAAGACAAAAAATACCTTAGAGTAAAAGGCTGGAAGACAATTATACAAGCAAATGGTCCCAGGAAACAAGCCGGAGTTGCCATTCTAATTTCAGACAAAATTGACTTTCAACCTAAAGTCATCAAAAGAGACATGGAGGGTCACTACTTGCTGGTCAAAGGAAAAATCCAACAAGAAGAACTCTCAATCCTGAACATCTATGCCCCAAATACAAGGGCACCCTCATTCATAAAAGAAACTTTACTAAAGCTCAAAGTACACATTGCACATAACACAATAATTGTGGGTGACTTCAACACTCCACTTTCACCAATGGACCGATCAGGAAAACAGAAACTAAACAGGGAGACAATGAAACTAATTGAAGCTTTGAACCAATTGGAGTTAATATATATATATATATATATATATATATATATATATATATATATATATATATATATAGAGAGAGAGAGAGAGAGAGAGAGAGAGAGAGAGAACCTTTTATCCCAAAGCAAAAGAATATACCTTTTTCTCAGCACCTCATGGTACCTTCTCCAAAATAGATCATATAGTTGGTCACAAGACAGACCTCAACAAATATAAGAAGATTGAAATAATCCCATGCCTCCTATCAGATCACTATGGAGTAAAAGTGGTCTTTAATAACAGTAAAAACAACAGAAAGCCCACATACACATGGAAACTGAATAATACTCTACTCAATGATACCTTTGTCAAGGAAGAAATAAAGAAAGAAATAAAAGATTTCTTAGAATTTAATGAAAATGAAGGCACAACATACACAAATCTATGGGACACATTGAAAGCAGTGCTAAGAGGAAAACTCATAGCTTTGAGTGCCTTCAAAAAGAAATTCGAGAGAGCTTACACTAGAAGATTAAAGGAACAACTGAAAACCCTGAAACAAGAAGAAGCTAATTCACCCAGGAGGAGGAGAAGACAGGAAATCATCAAACTCAGGGCTGAAATCAATCAAGTAGAAACCAAGAGAACCCATACAAAGAATCAACAAGACCAAAAGCTGGTTCTTTGAAAAAAACAACAAGATAGATAAACCCTTAGCCAGACTAACCAAAGGGCACAGAGAAAGTATCCAAATTAACAAAATTAGGAATAAAAACGGAGATATCACAACAGAAACCGAGGAAATTCAAAAAATCATCAGATCCTACTACAAAAACCTGTACTCAACACAACTGGAGAATCTGGAGGAAATGGACATTTTCTTAGACAGATACCAATTACCAAAATTAAACCAGGATCAAATAGACCATCTAAACAGAGCTATAACCCCTAAAGAAATAGAAGGGGTTATAGATAGGCTTCCAACCAAAAAAAGCACAGGACCAGATTGTTTCAGTGCAGAATTCTATCAGACCTTCAAAGAAGACTTAACACCAATACTCTTCAAACTCTTCCACCAGATAGAAACAGAAGGAACACTACCCAATTCCTTCTACGAAGCCACAATTACACTGATACCAAAACCACACAAAGATCCAACAAAGAAAGAAAACTTCAGACCAATCTCCCTTATGAACATCGATGCAAAAATACTAAATAAAATTCTTGCCCACCGAATCCAAGAACACATCAAAACCATGATCCACCATGATCAAGTAGGCTTCATCCCAGGGATGCAGGGATGGTTCAATATATGGAAATCCATAAATGCTATCCACTTCATAAACAAACTCAAAGAAAAAAACCACATGATCATTTCATTAGATCCTGAAAAAGCATTTAACAAAATTCAGCATCCTTTCATGCTAAAAGTCTTGGAAAGGATAGGAATTCAAGGCCCATATCTAAACATAGTAAAAGCAATATACAGCAAACCGGTAGCCAACATCAAACTAAATGGAGAGAAACTTGAAGCAATCCCACTAAAATCAGGGACTAGACAAGGTTGCCCCCTCTCTCCATATCTTTTCAATATAGTTCTTGAAGTCCTAGCTAGAGCAATTAGACAACAGAAGGAAGTCAAAGGGATACAAATTGGAAAGGAAGAAGTCAAATTATCAGTATTTGCAGATGATATGATTGTATACTTAAGTGACCCTAAAAACTCTACTAGAGAACTCCTACAGCTGATAAACAACTTCAGCAAAGTGGCTGGCTACATAATCAACGCAATCAAATCAGTAGCCTTCATATATTCAAAGGATAAGCAGACTGAGAAAGAAATTAGGGAACTGACCCCCTTCACAATAGCTACAAACAACATAAAGTATCTTGGGGTGACTCTAACCAAACAAGTGAAAGAACTATATGACAAGAACTTCATATCTCTGAAGAAGGAAATCGAAGAAGATCTCAGAAAATGGAAAAACCTTCCATGCTCTTGGATTGGCAGGATTAATATAGTTAAAATGGCCATCTTGACAAAGGCAATCTACAGATTCAATGCTATTCCCATAAAAATCCCAACCCAGTTCTTCATAGAGCTAGCAAGAGCAATTCGCAAATTCATCTGGAATAACAAAAAACCCAGGATAGCTAAAACTATTCTCAACAGTAAAAGAACTTCAGGGGGATTCAGTATCCCAGACTTTAAACTCTACTAAAGAGCAATAGTGATAAAAACTGTATGGTATTGGTACAATATCAGGCAAGCTGATCAATGGAATAGGATTGAAGACCCAGAAATGAACCAACACCCCTATGGTTACTTAGTCTTCGACAAAGGGGCTGAAAGCATCCAGTGGAAAAAAGATAGTGTTTTCAACAAATGGTGCTGGTTCAATTGGAGGTCAGCATGCAGAAGAATGCGCATCGATCCATTCTTATCTCCTTGTACCAAGCTCAACTCCAAATGGATCAAGGACCTCCACATAAAACCTGACACACTGAAACTAATTGAAAAAAAACTGGGGAAGACCTTGGAGGACATGGGCACAGGGGAAAAGTTCCTGAATATCACACCAATAGCTTATTCTCTAAGATCAAGAATTGACAAATGGGACCTCATAAAACTACAAAGTTTCTGTAAGGCAAAGGACACCGTCAAAAGGACAAAACGTCAACCAACAGACTGGGAAAGAATCTTCACCAACCCTAAATTCAACAGAGGGCTAATATCTAATATCTACAAAAAACTCAAGAAAGTAGAACCCAGAGATCCAAATAACCCCATTAAACAGTGGGGTACGGAGCTAAACAAAGAATTTTCACCTGAAGAACTTCGGAGAGCTGAGAAACACCTTAAGAAATGTTCAACATCATTAGTCATTAGGGAAATGCAAATCAAAACAACGCTGAGATTTCACCTCACACCAGTCAGAATGGTTAAGGTCAAAAACTCAGGAGACAGCAGGTGTTGGCGAGGATGTGGAGAAAGAGGAACACTCCTCCACTGCTGGTGGGATTGCAAGATGGTGCAACCACTTTGGAAATCAGTCTGGCGGTTCCTCAGAAAACTGGGCATGTCACTTCCTGAGGACCCTTTTATACCACTACTGGGCATATATCCAGAGGATTCTTCAGCATGCAATGAGGACACATGCTCCACTATGTTCATAGCAGCCTTATTTGTAGTAGCCAGAAGCTGGAAAGTACCTAGATGTCCTTCAATGGAGGAATGGATACAAAAAATGTGGTATATTTATACAATGCAGTACTATTCAGCCATTAGAAACAATGAATTCATGAAATTCTTAGACAAATGGATGGAGCTGGAGAACATCATACTAAGTGAGGTAACCCAGTCTCAAAAGAGCAATCATGGTATGCACTCACTGATAAGTGGATATTAGCCTAGAAACTTTGAATGCCCAGGACATAATCCACAAATTAAATGATGTCCAAAAAGAATGGAGGAGTGGGCCCTGGTTCTGGAAAGACTCAGTGCAAGAGTATAGGGGAATTCCAGAACAGGGATGTGGGAAGGGGTAGATGGAAGAATAGGGGGGCGGAAGAGGGCTCACGGGACTTGCGGGGAGTGGGGACCCACAAAGGGGAAATCATTTGCAATGTAAATAAAAATAAATAAATAAATAAATAAAGGCCAATTATGAGACAAAAAAATTATTTTTTTAATGTAAAGATTTACACTATTAAAAAAGCTAAAAATCACTGGCTCTTAAAATCCACTTCCTCCTTTCAATTTCCCTGAGTTGTGGCAAAGCTCCAGCAACCCAAAGAGAGATAAGCATTCTCTCAGCCAAGTACCTTGAGATTTTTTTCCAACTTTTTAACTTTTTCCTATCCTGATACTGGGTTCATCTTAAACTAAATCATACAGGAAAACTAAAATCATAAGGACAATTCATGTTCTATTACGTCCTATCAGACAAATGTCAAAATTATCTCTTTATTAATTATGTATTAATTTAAAAACTTTATTTTAATTCTAAAAGATCATCAATTCAAAACTGACTTTTAAGGCTCAAACATAACAGGAATTAATATGCAGGCTAAAGCTTGATGCAGTTAATTATAAATTGAAGCTTTATTTAATCTCTTGTTTTATATTTCCTTGGTAGTGTTTAGAGAAGATAACTAAAAACAAAGATATGGTAAATAAGTACTTTTCCTCTGGAGTAAGGGAAAAATTTTCCATGTCTATTAACTCAAACTTGTACCTTTTCTGAGTCTTAGAGAAATGAATCTACTCTTGCTGTCTTGCAGACACCTGTTCACTGCTTTTTCTAAAATATAGATTTCAATCCAGTGATAAATATTAATATATATCCTCTTATAAACTAAAGTTCACATAAGCTTCAGGAAATCAAAAAATTATAAATTTTAAATCTACTTATCACAAACCAAATGGCCATCAGATAAATATGCTTGCCTGTCCTTAAAAATAAGATTATTCCTTTGGTCTTGTGGTTTCTTATGTTCCTCAAGTACTAGACAAATTTTAAGTTCTGTCACAAGTTTATATTTGTCTCAGCAGTTTTTCACCTGGCTGACATCCAGGGATTACCTGCAGACTATAAACTGCTGAATTCTGACTTGCTGAAAGTCGATGATTAACTAGTCTAATCAATGTATTAGTTCCCCGTCCTTTAGCTGGAACATCTAATCAAATGATTCTAATAAATGCTTCATTGCTTTTGACTAACATTCTATGTCACTTTTAACAACTTCCTTATACCAGCAGGAAGCAGAAAACAATATAACATCAATTACCCCACCTTATAGGCTGAGATGCTATGTCAAAGAGTCCCATATTTCAGCTATAATTGTTTCAATGTAGTTTTAAAAAGATGTTCCCATATGGATTAAATATTATGTAAGATGTGACTAGGGCTTAAGTTTTTGCCATATCCCCAAACAGTTTAAAATCAGTAATAACTATAGAACTATGTAATAAATATCTTTTTCAAGGCCATTTCTACACTCAATGCCAGCAGTTCTAATTCTGAAAATTTGAGGGACAAATAATATAAATAATGTTGGTGTAATTTTAACAAAGTAAAAGATCTATATGAAAAAAACTTCAAATCTTTGAAGAAAGAAATTTAGAAAGATATGAGATAGAAAGATCTCCCATGCTCATGGTTCAGTAGAATTGGCATAGTTAAATGACCATCCTATTGAAAGCAATATAAAGATTCAATGTAATTTTCATCAAAATTCCAAGACAGTTTTCACATAGCTTGAAAAAGCAATTCTCAACTTCATGTGGAAAAACCAAAAATCCAAAATATCTGCAACAATCTTGTACAGTAAAAGAATTACTGGATGTATCAACATCCCTCATTTCAAGCTGTCCTACAAAGCAATAGTAATTGAATCTGCATGTTATTGACATAAAAACAGATAGGTTGATCAATGGAACCAAATAGAAGAATCTGAAGTAAATCTATGCATACTTGATTTTTGACAAAGAAGCCAAAAGTATACAGTGAAAAAAATTAAGTATCTTTTATAAATGGGGCTGGTCTAACTGGATGCCTGTATGTTAATAAATTAAAATAGATTCATATTTATCACGCTGAACAAAATTCAAGTTTTGGTGGATCAAAGGCTTCAACATAAAATCAGATACAGTAGGTCTGAAAAAAGAGAAAGTGGGAAATAGCCTTGAATAAATTGACACAGGAGACAATATTCTGAACAGAACAGCAACAGTTCAGACATTCAGATCACCAATCAGGACACTTGCTCAGCTTAATGATAAAGGTGACCTCGTGAAACTGAAAAGCTTCTGTAAGACAAATGAGAAAATATTTTCACCAACTCCACTTCTGATTGAATGCTGACATCTAAAATACATGCACAACTCAATAAACTAGATATCAATAAACCAAATAACCCAATTAAAATTTTGGGTACAGATCTAAACAGAATTCTTGACAGAGCATTCTCTTATAGCCGAGAAGCATTTAAAGAAATGATCAATAACTTTGGGTGGTAGGGAAATACAAATCAAAACAATACTGACATTTCATCTTATACCAGTCAGAATGGCTACAAACAAAAACTCAAGCAACAACTCATAGCTGGCCAGGACGTTAAGGTAGCAGAACAATCTACCATTGCTATTAGGAGTGCAAACTTGTACAATCACTTTGAAAATGAACTTGTCAATTTTTTAGAAAACGTGGAATAGTTCTGCCTCATGAACCAACTATACCACTCATGGGCAAATACTCAAAAGAAGTTCTAGGACACTTGCTCAGCTTAATGATAAAGACGATGTGATTAATTTACACATGGCACAATAAAATAATACTCATCCATTAATAGGAATGAAATGAAATTGGTAGAAAAATGGATAGAATGAGTGAGGTAATTCAGACCCCAAATGACAAACATTATATGTGCTCAATTATAAGGAGATATTAGTCATAAAGTACAGAATAATAATACTACAAACCACAGACACAAAGAAACTAAGTTACAAGGAGGGCCTAAGGGGGCATGCTTGAATCTTAATGAGAAAGGCAATGTAGAATAATTTTAATCCAGCAACATGGCTACAATGGAAAATGATCACATCCAAATACCTTCTAGGTCTAAGTGATCTGGCTGGAATGACACACCATTAATCTTTATGGCTGGAATACAAACATACCTTTTGCATACATCTTTAATTGAAAACAATGTAGGTAATGTTAGTTTGTAGAAAGAAGTAGCCATGTTTGAAAGTGATGCCTAGTGGAAGGGCAGACAGAGTGATGAATCAAGGAAAGATTAAACAGAATGAGTCAGATAGATTATGCCCAAATTATATGAGCATAGACAGGAAAGAGAGAGACTTGACAGAGCAGTGCAGAGAGAGGCGGATGAGGAGAGGGAGACACAGAGAGAAGATGGAGAGGGGGAGTGGGAGAAAGGAGGAGAGAGGAAGAGGGGAGAGGGGAGAGAGAGAAGGGGAGGTGGGTAGAGAGAAGTAGAGGTAGAGAGAGAAACAGAGAGAAAGAAGTAGAGGGAAAGAGGGAAAAGAGGAGACAGTTTTCTTGGGATAATTTGACAGAGACAGGTTACAAGTCTGAAGACAGAATAAGCCAGAGAATTAGAATGAAACAGATGATTAGAATAAATTACCAGATTTAATTCGAGGCCAAGCAGAGCAATTCAGTCAGAAACTGAGAGAAGCCAGTTTGCTGCTAGAGTTCAAAAAAAGCTAGAAAGGGTGTGCTTATTCAGTAGTAAGCCTCTAAGAAAATTACATACAGTGTATCAAAATTATATTTATAGGGCAATAGAGTTGACATCATAAGGTGGATGAAAGGAGGAAGCTGGGTTGAGGAGGGTTTGGGGATAAGAACCAGAGTGATGAGTTTGAGGGAGGACATAGAGAGTACTGGGAGAGAAAACTGAATAGGATGGATCTCTGGGACAAGCTAGAAACTTGGGACAATAGAAATTTCCAAGAATCTATGAGGGTAGCTGTAGGTAAGATTCCTAGCAATGGGAGCCATGGAGCCCGAATCAACCATCTCCTGTAGCCAGGCAAGATTTCTAATGGAGCTATTGGTACACCAACCCAGACACAAAACCTTAGACCCACAGTTTGTCCTATTGATAGGATGTGCAAGTTTGGGGATGAAGTAGAACTTGAGGGAAGGGCCAAACAATGAATGGGTGAGGCCCATGCCATGAGATAGAGCCCACTCCTGATACTACTGATGATATGAAACTATACTTGCAGATAGGAGCCTAGCAAAAATATCATCATAGGGGCTTTACCCACCCACTGTTCAAAGTTGAGGCAGAGATCGACAGTCAAATATTAACTGAAGTTTGGAGAATCCCGTGGAAGGGTGGAGGAAGAAGATTGATGGAGCCAGAGATGGTGCAAACTCCATACGAAAACCTAGACTCAACTAAACTGGATCAGTGGGGGTTCATGGAGCCTGAACTATCAAGCACAGAGCATACATGAGATGAACCTATGCCCTCTGCACATGTATGGGAGTTGTCCACCTGGTTCTTCATGTGAGACTCCTAAAACTGAAGCAGGGGCTGTCTCTATCTATATTGTCTGCCTTTGGATTCTTTTCCCCTAACTGGGCTGCCTTGCCTAAGCTTTAGTGGAAGAGGGTACACCTAGTTTTGCTGTGGACTGATATGCTAGGGCTGATTGATGTCCAAGGGATACTTCCCCTTTTCTGAGGAGAGAAAGAGAAGAAGTGGGATGGGCTGGAAAGAGAGAAGGGGGAACTGGTAAGAGAGGAGAGAAGGGAACCTGCAATGGTAAAGTGAATAAATAATTTAATCGATAATAATAATAAAAAAAAAAGCAGTAAGGAATCTCAGACAAGCTAAACATCTGAAAATGTAGAGACCAAGCAGCCTCCCTGGAAGAGACTCAGAAAAACTGTTATTACCCAGAAAAAAAACCACTCCAGTTTGTTACATTTCTGTCAGGTTTTGAAATGCACTATAGGTTTCTAATTTTGTAGGTTGTCACCCTTACTGGTGTGGGCTTTTTGTGATGCAGTTATCTTTGAGTCTTTCTATTGCTGTAACCACTCACCCAGTGATAGTTTGTATATGCTTGGCCCAGGGAGTGACACTCTTAGGAGGTGTGGCCTTGTGGGAGTAGATGTGTCACATAGGGCATGTACTTTAATACTTTCATCCTAGCTGCCTGGGAAGCCAATATTCTGCTATCAGACTTCAGATGAAAATGTAGAACTCTCAGATCCTCCTGCACTACGCCTGCCTGGATGCTGCCATGCTCCTGCCTTGATGATAATAGACTGAACTTCTGAACCTGTAAGACAGCCCCAATTAAAAGTTGTCCTTATAAGAGTTGCCTTCACCATGGTTTCTGTTCACAGCAGTAAATCTCTAACTAAGACACACCCATATTCTTATAAGTACTTTCAACAAAACTCTGGTTCACCAAGTGGGACTTTGTTCGAATCTTTGTTTGGCCTATCATTTTTTCCTGTCTGGGACCTATAGAAGTTTGTTCTAGGAATACTGTTACGCATTAGAGTAGACCTCCATTATTAAACAATGTATTAGCATAATTGTTCAAGAAATTTTAGAACTAGATTACAACTCAAATCATATAAGTCTTTGTCTCTAACAGTGATAA
This sequence comes from Apodemus sylvaticus, assembly GCF_947179515.1. Classification (NCBI taxonomy): domain Eukaryota; kingdom Metazoa; phylum Chordata; class Mammalia; order Rodentia; family Muridae; genus Apodemus; species Apodemus sylvaticus. The sequence goes on from NC_067495.1 coordinate 74,308,215, forward strand.
TCCATCAAACATGTAGTTGATATTGTTAATAAGATAAATTAGTGACACATGGGTTTCATGATTGACTAATAAGAAAGCTTAAAGTTCTTTCACAATTTTCTGATTTCCTTATTTCACATGTATTTTCTACTATAGATCAGAAAAGAAAACTAAACATTTAAATCAAATTGTTCTAGGAAAATATTAAGCCATGTTTTAAATTCCTGTTAAAGTGTTTATAGGTACCAGATTTCTAAAATAAGCTATGTCTCATAAATAAATTTACTGTATCATTCTTAATCAAATGATTATACCTGCTTTCCTGTTTACATCTTAGTCTAACACATCTTGTATAAGAAAAATGAAATATTTATATCTGATAACTTGTAACTTTCGGTTTGAAAACCATGGACCAAAACAATTTAAGATAATATTAACCATGTCTACTATCACTTTCTCACAGCCAGTTCTTATCTGTGTTTTTAGGATATGTGGTCAGGAAGAAAAATAGTCTATTGAATAAATGTTTATGTAAGAAACATTAATCATATTATTAAGAATCTACTGTTAAATAGATTTGTTGATAGCAGTAGTATCCTGCAAAACCTTACCCACAACATACCATTTTAATTTCAACAAACAGGGAAGGTATCTTCCGGATAACCTTCAAATATGAGGCAATTATTTGATAAAAACTTTAAAGTCACAATTTTTCTCAATTATTTCATTTTCTGTGAGTAAGAATTAGTATCTCTCATGTCTCTTTTGTCCTAAGTATCACAAAAGTTTTCATTATACTTTCTATTCCAAAATCACTCTGAAATAATTCTTGTTCCCACTTTCCATTATTTCATACAAAAGTGTGTGTTGTTTCCATGGTTTTGTGAATTTTAGTAATTTTCAAAAAAATATATAGGAAATATTTTCTTTCTCAGTGAACTAAAACATTATCTTGAATTACAGTGCTATGACTAACTAAAAAACAAATTGTGACAGGAAAATTGTAACAATCAAATTGTATATTAGCTTATTTTTATAATCACTTTATAAAGTAGTTTCATATTACATTTATTGAATCATTAATATTATTATTTTGAGATTTGTATCCAATATATACTGGATACTATCTAAAGTAATTATTAGGTTATGTGAAAACTACTTTAGGGTTCATGATCATGGAATACACTAGTCCTACCATGTTCCCCACCATCCTAAAGCATTTGATCTGATACAAAGACAAAATGGCCCTATGAAGACACACTTACAGTGCCAATTAGGTGGTAGCAGAATGGTGAACTGGGGCAGGGTTCTTTAGAAGGCAGTACATGAGTTGGATCAGCTTCCAATATATGATACAGTTTCTCCCATAGCCAGGATCCATGGGTCTAGAAATCAAGGGGTGGAAAAGGGAATAGTTCCACTCACTATCACTTCTAGTGACCCTCTAGGAAAATTTTTGTTTCCTGTCCCTACAACCCTAAATTCTGCTGGCCTAGAAGTTTTGGTTCCAGAGGGGAGAGTGATGTTCCTGCTAAGAACCACAACAAACATTCCATTAAACTAGAAGCTCAGACTTCCCATGGTAATTTTGGCTTTCTAATCTCCTTACACCCACAGGCTAAGAAAGAAATAACAGTGTTAGGAGGAGTGATAGATTCAGATTATCAAGGAAAAATCAGATTGCCTCTCTACAATGGCGGTAAGAAGGATTATGCCTGGAGTGCAAAAGACCCTTTAGTGTCTTAGTACTAATATGTCCTACAAATAAAGTCAATGGGAAACTACAAGAGCCTAATCCAAGCAGGATGACAAAGGGCACAGACCTATCAGGAATGAAGGAATGGGTTACTTCTTCAGGAAAAGATCCAAGACTTGCCAAGGTGCTTGCAAATGGTGCAGGAAACACAGAATGGATAGTAGAGGAGTGTAGTTATAAATATCATCTTAAGCCATGTGACTTGACCAGTTGCATAAATGAGTATTATAAAGTGGTATGAATGCTTCTGTTACATTTTGTTAAGAAGACATTGTATAGATATTTGTGCTTTCTTCCTATTTCTTTATCATCAATTAAGAAAATATTAATTGGTATTTAAGTTGAGATACTAAAAGGATGCTCCCCAGGGACATTGGCCTATTCTAAATTTACAATGTATTTGTGGTTGTACAAGGGCTAGCTATATCATGTTAGGCATATTTATAAGTTGCTTATTGTTTCATTTGGGCATGAGATATGATTTGTGTCAAGCCGACAAAGGATGGCTTGGGGGGGGGGGGGGTTATTCCTGGTTGTCTACTTGACTACAACTGTGAAGAACTACAATCCAGAATTGAAGGACACACCTGTGATCCAGATCTTTTTTTTTTAATTATTGAATATATTCTTCATTTACATTTCAAATGTTATTCCCTTTCCTGGTTTGCTCCATTCCAGAAAACCCCCAACCCAGCCTCCATCCCCAGCTTCCATGAGGATGCCCCTCAACCCAATACATTCCCACCTACCCTTGATTTACCCACACTGGGGCATCTATCGAACCTTCATAGGACCCTTGAAGGACCTCTCCTCCCACTGATGTCTGACAAGGCATTCCTCTGCTACAAATGCAGCTGGAACCATGTGAACCCCTTGGTTTATGGCTTCGTTTCTGGGAGCCCTGAGGGATCTGGTTGACTGACATCATCCTTCTTCCCATGAGGCTGCAAACCCCTTTAGCTCCTCCAGTCCTCCCTCCAACTCCTCCATTGGGGATCTCACACTCAGTCCAATGGTTGGCTGCTATCATCTGCCTCTGTATCTGTAAGGATCTGGCAGGGCCCTCAAGAGACAACCATATCAGGATCCTTTTGGTATACACTTCTTAGTATCCACAAGATTGTCAGGGTTTGGTGACTGTTTATAGGATGAATCCTCAGATAGGACATAGGAGCAACTATGGAGACAAAGTGTGGAGTAGAGACTGAAGGAAAGGCCATCGAGAGACTGTAATCAAGATCTTAAGGCTAGAAGACACAAGTTTCTGACCTGGATCTTGACTTGGAGACCTTGAGGGACAGTGGCCATGACACCTTTAATCCCAGGAGATTGAGGCAAGGAGATCTCTGAGTTCAAGGTCAGCCTGGAACAAAGCAAACTCAAAATGCAGGTATGGTGGCACACACCTTTAATCCAGGCTACACCTTCGCCTGGAGGCCTACATGTGGAGATTGGAAGAAGGAAGATTCACTGCTTAAATTTACTTGCCAAAACATCTGTTTGAACCTATTTCTGCAGAAGACCAGCTGAAACAACTAGCCTTGTGGGACTGAACTACTATTAGATTCCTGGACTTCCCATTCACTGCTTTCTATTATTGGGTAAGTTGAACTACAGACTATAAGTCATTACAATAAATTTTCTTAATATATAGAGACATTCCATAAGTTCTGTTACTCTAGAGAACACTGAATAATATGTATTCTAAACAAAAAGCATATTTTATTACTAATACTTGGCAGATGAAGGGATTGATGAAAAAGTAGTTTAAATAATTTCTTCATGGTCTGACAGCAAGTCAGTGAAAAAGCTAAGATTGGAGCATGTGTAGGCTGCCTGTAAAATTTAGTTATATTAACCACAATAGATCAAGAAACCATGTCACAGTAAAGTCAAATGATCATATAATAATCATGCTAAAGACTTCCTATTAGTACCCTGACTATCAACCCATTAGTTCATACCATCTACAAATTAGCATCTCCCCATCTTAAAAGGCTTATAAAAATGAGGTATTGGGAAAATCCCTGAATGTCTGGAGTGATTTTAGAATGTCTATAGATACAGGAACACAAGAAAGCATTGGTAAGAGACTAAAGGAGTATGGTGATACTTGAAGTTATAAGATATGCCTGGTATAATGTAAAAGTACAATAGATTGTTATGAACATAATTAAGCACTCTATGACTATATTCAAAGTTCACTGCATAGTAGTACACTGTAAACCTTACCAAGAATTCACAGCCAGTGAGGTCTTAAACCTTATAAGAGAATCTACTACTATTATTTTAATATGTAGATATTGCTAACTGCCTTTTACAGACATCCTAACAACAATTCACTAATCCAATTATTAACTCTCATCAGAGCACCTTCTTTTTACAGTGGATGACAATTAATAAGGTTATTTGCATGCCCTTCCTTCAAGACTCAGGAAGTCATCATGGGAAGGAAAGTAGACAGATGGCAAGAGCCAGAGGTCAGGAAGAACTATAAGGAAAATACTGTCCTCAGGACATGAAAGAGCTACCGCACTAATAAACTTCCAGTAACTATGGTTGCCTATCTGAGACTTGCACAAGATCAAGCATAGATAGGAGATGGGATCTCCAGATGTCACTTCTAACTGAGAAAGTACTGACAGTTCCTGCAATTCCTGGGGAAGAGAGAGTTAGTGTTTTTCAGTATTTTGGCTTCTCTTGGGAATGGGCCTACATACATACACATAGGTAGCCACTTGCTTTCTGATTCAATGTTAAGCCTGCTCCACAAGAGGAAATTCATGTCTGGGACTCTAAATCTGGCAAAAAGCCCATGCCTATGGACATCATAGGCTTAGGGGACTCTCATATTATCACATGGCATTGATGGACAACCTTGTATATATTTATGTTTATACCTATAAAAAACTGCTGATATCATCTTTGGTCAGATATTGTTCCCTTTTGCAGTAGAGAGTAGTGAATGTAGACCCGTGGCTAGTCAAGGTGTTGGGAACATGTGACTTTTTAGTACAGAGACCTAAATGTGTCACCTATTTCAAGGCTCAGGAATGTATTACAGAATATCCAACAGAGGAAAGATAAGAGCTGGATGATTAGGATGTAAGTACTGCTAATTGTTTTCATCTGGGCATGATAAGGTCCCTGCAAACAGAAGTGCTGATTGCTTACAGTTGGCTTGGCCTGAGTGAGCCTATCAATATTCAGTAATGGGAAGTTGATGGGATCATGGTAAACTTCCCCCTAGGGAAACTATTGTCTGTTGAATAATGCCATGGGAGACAGTTCTTTCCTCACTGGTCTAACTACTAGTGAGTAGCCCAGGCTCCAGTGGATAGGCCCACATGCATCTTCATGCTGAGGACTCTGGCCGCAGTGGGTTTCAAAACAAAAATAAAAATAAAGATAGAGACAGGAAAATTGAAAGGTGAGATGTAGAAAGAAAGGAAAATAAACAAGAGTGAGGGGGATAAGGCATGTAAATGTGCTTAGAATCTATCTCATATACACCTAGCATTGTCAAAGAATTAGTTCAATTTTAAAATTAATGAAGAGTTTTTTTTGTAAAAATAGCACAATACTTGCTCATTAAAACAAAAACAGGTGGAATTAGTACCTTCTTCTTATGACAAGGTTACACAGTGCAGAGTTTCTCCATCTAGTATTCTTGTCTAGGCACTTCAGGTTTAAGTAGAAGTTGATATCCTTCACAGATAATTTCATGAAAAACTAGCCAAATCTGTATTTCTATTCTAGGAACTAAAGGTCAGGATGTCCTAGCTAACGGACATTCTGCTAAACTGCTGTTTTGTTATACCCCTCCCAGCTAACCACTTACCTTAGCTTCAGTTAAAATGCTTACTTGGGGAAGGCCCACTGCAGCTTTGGTATTGTGAAAGGAAACAATGCCCTGACTATCTATCACCTTAATATAATGGTCATTCCAATTCAACAGTTTTCTTGGTTCATTTGCAACTGTATGTTATCATCAATCTACTATCATATACCCTTAGAAATGAAAAATGTTTTAATTGATTCCTAGTAGCAGATTACTGCAGAAATGGACATGAGAATTTATGAATTAGTTATTGTTGCACTTAACAACAGCTTACAAAAAGACATGCGAACAAACTTCAAACTCGGTAATCTTCAGATAGATGATAGAAGACCACAGGGAAAAAAAGGTGTTTTCTACAGTCTTCAAAGTCCATTTTGAATCTCAAATTATTCAGCATATCTTTCCTTGTAAAGTATAATTAAATCAAAATATGCATTTTATTTTTAAAATTTTCAAAATGTATATTAAAGAGTCTTAGTTTTTTGTTTTTTGGTTTTTTTTTTTTTTTTTTTTCGAGACAGGGTTTCTCTGTGTAGCCCTGGCTGTCCTGGAACTCACTCTGTAGACCAGGCTGGCCTCGAACTCAGAAATCCACCTGTCTCTGCCTCCCAGAGTGCTGGGATTACAAGCATGCACCACCACAACCCAGCTTAGTCTTAGTTTTAATACCCAATCATTTAATAGTTTTAATACCCAATCATTAACATCACCAATTAGACTTATTTTAGAACGTAGAAAATATATAGTTTTCCATTACAAACTAATTAGAACAAGCTAAGGAGTGGACTTAAAGAAAAATGATGGACACTGTTGGGAGAAATTTTCTTGAGCAGATAATTTGAATCAGTAAGTCTTAGGTGACTGTGGGTGATACCATTCCCTGGGAAGGTGTGTTTGCTTTGTAGAAAAAATTGAGTTACGCATGAAACTGTGAGTAAACTAGCAAGCATCTTTTCTCTGTGTTACCTGCTTCAAGTTCCCATTTGAATTCCTGCCCCAACTTTTCTCAGTAATGGATAGTGATCTGAAAATATAAGCTGAAATAAATAATTTCATTTTGGTCAGGGTGATTTGTAACAGCACAGAAGGGAAAGAAGACCAAATATCATTCAAAATAGTGCATTGACTGAGAAAGTACAACTTTGTCTCTTTTTCAAAGAAAAGAAAATTTTCCTTGCATTTTTAATATTTTAGCTTGAGCCTGGAGAGATTATTCATTGATTAAAAGTATTTGCTACTCTTGCAGAATAGCAAGGTTTGGTACCCAGCACTCACAATATAACTCAGCCATTCATAACTCTAGTCCCTTTCTAGGCAAAACACACACAGACACACAGACACATACCACATATACATATAAATAACTTATCCATATAAAGTGAAATAAAGCTTTAAAAATATACCTGCATTAGAATAAGTTATCTGTCATCATTTTTTTCTTTTGGATTGTTGAACAAAACATTTTAAATAATGTGTGGTTTTCTGCTTTAAAATGACATGGCCTGCAGGCAAAAATTCTACACTACCTATAGTAGACCTACAGTTAAGCATATTTACCTGAAGGCTGAATTGATCCAAATGGAATATATTCATTGATTACAATACATTTCTATAACACATTCTAAAATTTGCACAACAGTTGTGTCCACATTAATTTGATTGGGAATGAACTTTAAAAACAGCCATAAGAATATTGAATGCAATTATAAAGTTATAGTTTTCTTTTTATAGTTCAATTATTCATCAAAGTATGTTGATAACATAATAATGCATACCACGAAGTTTAAGGTTTAAGCAACATTAGTTTAGCACTTAAAAAAAGTTTTCAGAAATGCTTTATTATTCTTACACTTAAAATATATTGAAGTTACTACAAAGCTGACTAACCTATTATAATTTTCAATGGTTGTGGAAAAGTTAGTGATATGCTTTCTAAATGGAGGTATGGTGTGGCAGAAGGGGTGCACCCCCTCCCTTGAGGGACCAGCCATATGATGGTCTAGTATAGAATGAAGTTTATTTGGGGGCACAGGAAGGAGGATGAGAAGGAAGTAGAGGCAGAGAAAGAGAGGGGATAAAGAAGAGAGAAAGAGACGAGAGGGGAAGGAGAGAAAGGAGGAGGGAAGTGAACACATTGGGTGGGGGGAGGATGAGGCCAAACAATCCCAGGCTCTTACCTGGCTGTTGCTAGGTAACTGCTGGGTGGAGTCTAGAAGGAATGCTAACATCCCAACAGTTAGAATGTTTAAGTCCAGAACCTAAATTTTAATTTCTTAGGCAATCTTTAGTACTTTTAATAGTTCTTGGGAAATACACTTTTTTGTACTGAGAGTAAGTCCACACAGTTTACCAAAATCCATAAAGAATAAGTATATCCTTATTGTAACACACCATAAACTGTTTAAACTTTCAAAGTACAAAACTGAACCCACTTTCTTGTCCCATTTTTCTCTTCATTTCCAAATTGTCAGATTATCAGTGTCAATGTCTTTAATACTGAGAAGTACTAGTCACGTGTTTGACATGAGTTATACTACAGTATTCATAAGTATCAGTGGGAAACAATCAAAGAAAATTATAGGACTATTACCAATTCAAGAAGAATAGACAAATGAAAACAATATGCCTAGTCCTAGAGTAGTTTTTATACAGGAGGACTTTTAAAAATTAAGAGCAAGATTACCTACTATTATTATATTAGGTATGACTACTGTATTGGTGTTACATTTACTGCTTCCAAATTATGCAAACCATAGCAAGATCTTATTATTTTTTCTTCCCCTTTTCTGTCAAACTTTTATGAAGTTACATTTTTAACATCAAAGTTAAATTTTTGAAGATTTTAATTCATTTGATTTTTATAAAATTTAACTGATATTTACTTTAAGCAATGTTTTCGCAGCATTAAATTTCCTAAAGTTATTCATACTCCAGAATGTAATCCTTAAGAAACATAAAATTATTTTTTTTTTCGAGACAGGGTGTCTCTGTGTAGCCCTGGCTGTCCTGGAACTCACTCTGTAAACCAGGCTGGCCTCAAACTCAGAGATCTGCCTGTCTCTGCCGCCCAGAGTGCTGGGATTACAGGCATGTGCCACCACCGCCCGGCCAAAATACCGAAATTATAGCAAAAGTATTGTAGTGAATATAGGGACATTGACTGACATATTCTGAATGGGTAGAAGAGGTTCACTGTGACTCATTAGATCAAAGTCCAACTGCTCTATGAAGCTGTGAAGCACCACCAGCTTCAGCCATTTCCCCTTGGTCCCAACAAGCTCCTCTGCTACGTTATTCTAATGCAAACACGCACAATGACCTCACGTTGACCCCACCCACTTTGACTCCAAGTTGACTCCACATTGACTTACATGCCCTTCACTCATTAGTATGCTGTCTGTGACGTCATAGAATATCCTTTAACGGTTATCCAGGTATTCGCAGTCCTGCTGCCCTGCTAGTGGCATGCTGCCGGGAGCTGGAGAAAATAAGCCTCTCCAGACTGCTGTGTTTCCTAGCAGTTGTTTGGCTTCCAGGCATCACAACCTTCCAGCAAGCACCCGAAGCCATAGGAGGGAGTCTTTGTAGCCCTACAGGTACAATTAAGTAACTAATGCTTCCAGCCCCTACCCTCCCTCCTCTCTCTTTCCTCTCTCTCTCTCTCTCTCTCTCTCTCTCTCTCTCTCTCTCTCTCTCTCTCGTCTCATCCATCTCTGAATTTCGCTTTAATATTCTGACTTAGCCTCCTTCAGGCTAATCATCTGACATTTTCTCATCTCCCTAGGTGCAACAGAGCCATCTACCAGCTGCCATACTCATTGAAGATGGTTAATTCAACTTTGGAGGCTATGGCTCTTAAACGAATCCAGAAGGAGTTACTTGCTTTCTCTCAAGATCCCCCGGCTCAGTGTTCTGCAGGGCCAGTGGCGGAAAATATGTTTCATTGGCAAGCGACTATAATGGGGCCCGAAGACAGCCCCTACCAGGGAGGGGTTTTTTTCCTGTCCATCCACTTTCCGACCAACTATCCCTTCAGGCCTCCCAAGGTTTCGTTCATGACCCGAATTTACCATCCAAACATTAGCAAAAATGGAAGCATCTGTTTAGATATCTTGAATTCTGAGTGGTCACCTGCACTTACGATTTCCAAAGTTCTTCTTTCCATCTGCTCTCTTTTATGCAATCCAAACCCAGAGGACCCTCTGGTTCCTGAAATTGCGAAGGTCTACCGAAAGGATTTAAGGCAATATTGTAGATTGGCGCGAGAGTGGACCGAAAGATATGCAATGTAATTTCAACATATAATGGTCATAATAATAAAAACTGGTGATTCAATTTATCACTCATTTTTTTTTCTTCATTCGAGCAAAGTGACGCCTCTTTAATCAGGGGTGGAAATAAAGGGAAAACGAATGAGATATGAGGAGAGTGAGTGAGGTGAAGAGTGTATGGATTGGATATGGGGAGGGGAGAGGTAAAAAGGGGGCAAATGGGTGGGAGTTAGGGGGGTGGAGAATGGCAGAGGTTCATGAAAAGGGAATACGGATTGGAGGTGGGGGTGAGAAAAAGAACAAAATTTTTGGATGTGGAGGACAGGAGTGGGGATGTGAAAGGAGGGCAGATGGAATGATGTGGGGTAGATAGTGGGTGAATGATAGGGAAATTGGGAGGTGAGGAGAGGGCAGATGGAATTGGAGTTGGGGGAATATGAGAAGTGGAGATGGATGGGGTGTGGGGAAAATAGGGGGAGAGTGAGAAGAAAAAGTTGCTGGGAGAGTAGAAGAGTTGATACTGGAAAACAGATAAAATGAATTTCAATTTATATTTGCCAAAACTATTTCTTTACTGAATCAGAACTGGAAAACAAAAGATGACATGGTGGCTTTAGGATCTAATGGTAAGCAGTCCCACCAACCAATAACGTGGGTTGAGACAGAATTTCACTATGTAACTAGTGCTATCTTCAACCTCATTAGGTAGTGCATGCTAGCCAGAATTTCAGAGCCTTCTGCCCTAGTCTCCTGGGTTTTGGCATAACACACTTGACATTAGAGATTTCCCCATTTGCACAAGTGACAGCTTGTTCTGGTTAAGTTTTGACGCTATTTTAAGATCCATATTTATCTGGACAAAATTGAATGGATTAGGAATTGGTATAAGTAAAATGTTTGGTGCATGTCACTACACCTAGATTTTTATGTGGGTACTAGAAAACCAAAAACAATTTCTTACATAGCACTTTACTAAGCCATCTATCCAGCATGGAATAAACTTTTTTTCATTCAGAGTTTTCTATGAACAAGTATTGCTTCCAAGCTTGGGGAGATAATGAAATCTGACAGAAGGATATACTGAATAAAAATTGTTCATCTCAAACTGAGACAAACAAGATGGGGCTGGAAACAATATTTCTAAGGGACACTTAGTGATCTAGTTTCTCAATTCACACTCCATTTCCTTATTTTCATTTCCTCACAATTATGACACCAAATGTTTAAAAGTTAAGTTGAAGGTCCTTTTAAACAAATATTTCTTACTCTAATAACATCCTTAAAGTTCTAAAAAAAGGGGGGGAGGCTAACAAGGAACTTCCAAAGATGCAAAGATGTTATTTATTGAGTTAGAGTTTGTTTTCTGTTGACAATGTAGGGCAATATTAACTTGGAATTAATGATAGTTGAAATTTTGTTATTTGGATTGCTTTTCAGTGGTGAAAGGGAGCCAGGGAGGAAGTATGGGATGTGGAAGCGTTAGAGGGTGGACCAGGAGGGGAATATAATCCGGAGTGTAAAAAACAAAAGAAGGGGGAAAAAGAAATAAAAAAAAATATTAATTGTTCTGAGAAATAAAAACAAAACATATAAAACCAGGGAATCAGTTGTCCACCTCAAGTGTTAAATCAAACACTTGAAAGTTTTTAGAGGTTTTCTTGTTATGGTAATTCTTAAATGCCCTCACAAGCAAATTTGAATGTTTGCTCTCTAATGTACAATGATATTTGGGGAGTTGGAAGAATTTTAAGGGCACACACTCTAACTTGCAGACATATGTCACCAAGGGTAGAATTTGAAGGTACTTGTCCAGCTGTTGGTTTCTGGTTACTCTGCTACCTGATCTACAACAAAGTGAAACATTTGCCACTATGATCTTCCCTGTACTTCCCCAAGAGAGATGGAGTGAGCCTTTCTGAAACCATGAGACAAAAAGGAAGCTTCCCATAAGCATCATCTGTCAATTACTTTTTCATTTTGTCCACCAATTAATTATCAGAATGATATTTTCATTCTGGGTACCTTTGGAAATGAGATTGCCTAAGATCAAGCCCATAGAAAGTCATGTACTACTAAGGTGAAAATTTTAATTTTAAGAGAAGGATCCTTTTTTTTTAAATTTTTTTTATTCGATATAATTTATTTACATTTCAAATGATTTCCCCCTTTCTAGCCCTCCCACTCCCCGAAAGTCCCGTAAGCCCCCTTCTCTTCCCCTGTCCTCCCACCCACCCCTTCCCACTTCCCCATTCTGGTTTTGCCTAATACTGCTTCACTGAGTCTTTCCAGAATCAGGGGCCACTCCTCCTTTCTTCTTGTACCTCATTTGATGTGTGGATTATGTTTTGGGTATTCCAGTTTTCTAGGTTAATATCCACTTATTAGTGAGTGCATACCATGATTCACCTTTTGAGTCTGGGTTACCTCACTTAGTATGATATTCTCTAGCTCCATCCATTTACCTAAGAATTTCATGAATTCATTGTTTCTAATGGCTGAATAGTACTCCATTGTGTAAATGTACCACATTTTTTGCATCCACTCTTCTGTTGAGGGATACCTGGGTTCTTTCCAGCATCTGGCAATTATAAATAGGGCTGCTATGAACATAGTAGAGCATGTATCCTTATTACATGGTGGGAAATCCTCTGGGTATAAGCCCAGGAGTGGTATAGCAGGATCTTCTGGAAGTGAGGTGCCCAGTTTTCGGAGGAACTGCCAGACTGATTTCCAGAGTGGTTGTACCCATTTGCAACCCCACCAGCAGTGGAGGAGTGTTCCTCTTTCTCCACACCCTCTCCAACACCTGCTGTCTCCTGAATTTTTAATCTTAGCCATTCTGACTGGTGTAAGGTGAAATCTCAGGGTTGTTTTGATTTGCATTTCCCTAATGACTAATGAAGTTGAGCATTTTTTAAGATGCTTCTCCCATCCGAAGTTCTTCAGGTGAGAATTCTTTGTTTAATTCTGTACCCCATTTTTTTTAATAGGGTTGTTTGGTTTTTTGGAGTCTAACTACTTGAGTTCTTTATATATATTGGATATTAGCCCTCTATCTGATGTAGGATTGGTGAAGATCTTTTCCCAATTTGTTGGTTGCTGATTTGTCCTCTTGATGGTGTCCTTTGCCTTACAGAAACTTTGTAATTTTATGAGGTCCCATTTGTCAATTTAAAGATTTGTTAAGACAACTGGGAAGATCCCATAATAGTTAAGAACAAGCATATTTGAAACTCACCTTTCCTAGTAGAAGTAGTTCATCCCTTAAAAAATACATTAAAGTTATTTTTGCTGATGAAATTCTAATGATTTTTCTAGAAAATTTGGTGAATTTTCTATAAGATCTTCGGACAAGATTTAAAATTGCCTAAGATCTATCTAGCCACACATTTTTGTTATTTGGCTTAAAAGGAGAATTATGTTGGAGAATATCCTTAAATATGAAGTATAAAGTAGTTCATAAGATATTACTCTATTCAAAAATACCATACTTTCCCCCTCTCCATATATGGGTAGAAATCACAGAATATGTGTTTTAGTTTATACTAACTTTTTGATGTAATAATAATTAAAGCAAATTAAGTCTATGGACTTAGGCTTCCTAAGCAGAAATTCCAGATATAGTTTTGTAGCTCTTCCAGACATCGAAGAAAGGGCCATCTCTACTATATTTAAGTGCTTGAAATACTGCTCAGGAAGGGCCCTAAAGATTTATGAAGAAATGTTGGGCTGAATTGTCATTTAAGTTCTTTCTACACTGAGAAAATTGTGTAATATATGTTTTATAGTTATGCTATAGGAATTTTTAAGTCTAGCTCCATAATCATCTTTAACCTCTGACAATTATTTTCTATAAATCAATACATCGATAGCTAAGAGGACACAACTACCACTGAAGCTGGATACCTAAATTATATGGCTCAAATGAAGATACTTCATTGCTGACTGGAATAGACATCAAATTCAAAGCAGAGTTATCCTGATGAGGAGACCTATGCCAATGTCTTGTGAATGATGGCATTTTTTAATGTAATATAAAATATTCCACTAATTCTTAGTGGATCTGTATAAATAAGATAATTGAGGTAAAGTAGAATAAATACTAATTTATACCATTAACTGAATCAGAATAACACACATTACTATATAGAAGCAGTACTATGCATCTTCCAAAGGAAAGATGCTAGTATGTTACCCCATACTTATCAACGTTATTTTGTCTGAGTCATCCCTAAAGTAAATGCTTGCAGTGCAGTAAAGCTGATTATTAATGTGACTATGTATACTATTCAATATCCATTGAGAGGGGTAAAATTTAAGACATAGATGAAAGAAATTGAAGAGATACCAGAAGATGAAAAGATTCCCCATTGTTCATGGAGTGGTAGAATTTATGTTGTGAAATGCTATCTTATACAAATTCCATGCAATCCCCATCCTATTGAACTTCTTTACAAAGATTGAAAAGTAATCTTGCATTTCATTTGGAAGCAAAAAATAGCCACAGTTTTAGCCAAAACAACTCTGAACAATAAAACAGAAAACAAGATAAAACAAAACAAACAAAATCTTCTTGAAGTACTAATTGCCACTCCACATTTCAAGTTATACTATACAACTATAGTAATGAAATCATATGATATTGGTATAATAACAAATACATTAAAGAATGGAATAGAACTGAAGACCCATATATAAACCCTTGCTCCTACAGCCACATGGATTTTGACAAACATTAGCAAAAAGAGAGCATCTTCAACAGATGATACTGGAACACACTGAATAACTAATTGTAGAAGAATGATTCCTAATTCACTCTTAAACAAATTCCTAAACAAAGTCCTAATCCTAAACAAAACATATCTTAAATGCATAGCAGACCTCAATGGAAAACATGATGCCTTGAATCTGATCAAAGAGGGGTAAAGAGAAAGAAGAGAAGGAAAAACAAAGGGAAGGGAACTAAAAGAAAACTGAATTCACATCTTAATTCTGAAGTCAAATTTTCCACTTGCTAGGATTATGTCAGTTTTTTATTTGTATGACACTTCAGCTTGGACATAAGAACTGTCCACATTATGAATAATAATATGGCTCACATAAAGTAAATTAATTTAAATGTTAATTTCAAAAATAAAATTGAGAAGAGAGGCATTAGCATAAGTGGTAGGAGTTAAGAGAAAGTAAAGGAGGGAATGGTTATGATCACAAAATATTGTCTGCCTACGTGAAATTATCAATAATAGAAAGGAAATGTAGTGACATTGAGGTTTGAACTCCCTGAGGTTGTGACTATACACATCAGAAAACCTGGAGATAGAGGCCAATATCATTCAATTGCAGAGGAAGGGCTCCATAGGCCCCAACACTCACTAAGGAGCTATAGGCAGTTAATGATAATTGGGGATGGGGTAAGAGCTACCTTTCCTTGAAGAATTATAGACAGTTAAGTGTTGATTGTGGAATGTCTCATGAGACGTGGCCCCTCTCCAAGGATTTGTAGGCAGTTAACTGCTGCTAATGGGGTTCCTATAATATGATACTATACTCCCAAGGATTTGTTACTGGGGGAAGGTGCTCATTAAGCACTATGTCTTCCCAAACATCAGTAGACAAAAGATTTTCAGAGAGAAATACAGAGGAAGTTTTTTAGTGGTATGCCACATGTCATTTACATACATTCTTGTTACTAACCTTTCACCCATAACCCTATAAATAACCCTAATTAACTCTTTGGCTCACCAAGCTGGTCAAGAATGATTTTTTAGGTCTGTTATTGTTTCTCTTTCCGGAATAAGTGGGTGTTAGTTTGTTTTTCCAGGAACTGTACACAGAATAGTGGCCTACCCAAATTAACAAATGCAATTTACCAGTACTGGTACAACATTATCAAATTAGTACACTTCCACATCTACTAAATCTTCAAGTACTTTTCAAATAAAGAGAATAAAATGATTAAACTGTTCTTTCCAAGCACAGCAAAGAATTCTAAGTCTTCATTATCCTTTATATCCAATAAGAAAATGTTGTGATTTAAAATTAATAACATTTTATTATAAAATAACTATATTTATTGTCTTTAGTAAGAAGATAAAAGATGTCAGTGAAAACACACAGACAAGTGATAGCTTATTATGGAGCCAAATACGAGTGTCCATGGCCCAGGAGCAAAGATTTATGTTACTCCAAGTTCATGTTCCAATTTGAAAGCAGGTTCATAAATTTTTAAAGCAGTTATAGAACAAAAAACCCATAAATCAAGACACTTTAAAAATACATTTGCAGGACCATTATGTAGGTAATTCTAGTAAAGTGGGGCTTCCCTAGTTTCAGGCCATACATACTATATGATGACATTCTTAACCCTTTGATTAATGAAAAACTAGAGTTTGTTAGAAGATATCAAAAGTTTGTTTTTCTAAAATCTGTTAGAATGTTAAATCTGGCTATACCTCTTAGTGACAAGATTTTAGATCAGACACAGATAGAGACAAAGAGTGATAATTTAGTAGGCTAAATATAGATCACCATAAATTGTCATTAGGCTCTGTCTGTACCTGAAACATTTCATCCTCTAGATATCACTGAAGTCCTAATTAGACTACCAACCTTCAAAGACATGAATTTATTCTATGAATTATCTATCACAAAGATAAACAATAACAGGGAAGTAGATAGGTAGATGAACAAAGAAATATGTATATAAGTATATATTCATAATACAAAAATGAAGAGATACTATGATAGAGTCAGTCATTGTACTGGCTGGTTTTGTGTGTCAACTTGACACAGGCTGGAGTTATCACAGAGAAAGGAGCTTCAGTTGGGAAGTGCATCCATGAGATCCAGCTGTGGGTCATTTTCTCAATTAGTGATCAAGGGGGGAGGGCCCCTTGTGGGTCGTACCACCTTTGGACTGCTGCTCTTGGGTTCTATAAGAGAGCAGGCTGAGCAAGCCAGGGAAAGCAAGCCAGTAAGGAACATCCCTCCATGGCCTCTGCATCAGCTCCTGCTTCCTAACCTGCTTGAGTTCCAGTCCTGACTTCCTTTGGTGATGAACTGCAACGTGGAAATGTAAGCTCAATAAACCCTTTCCTCCCCAACTTGCTTCTTGGTCATGATGTTTGTGCAGGAATAGAAACCCTACCTAAGACAGTCACTAAGTCTATAATAGCTCTTATATCATAAACATAGTTTCTTTCTGTACCCATTATTTATTCCCTTTAACCTTTTTGAGTACCTTGGTTATCTGCCTTGTAACTAAGCCAAAATAGCATGCCAGAAAAATCTAGGTCATTAGCAGTCCTGGGTTGAGTGACTGGAGGTTTTGTATGAATGAATGAATGAATGTATGTATGTATGTATGTATGTATGAATGTATGTATGTATGTTTGATGTTTGTTTGTTTTTGTTTTTGTTTTTGTTTTTGTTTTTGTAATTTTTCTGATAGGACATGTTAATACTGGAAAACACCATAAGAATTTCTCTTAGCTACAGACATATTCTTTGTATCCACTATGGAATTATACTCAGATTTCTTCTTGGTTGTCAGGATCAATTACCCCAGTCACTAAAGCAACTACCATTTTTTGGGGGGGTTGGGGGACATTTATTTCAAATCATGAGGAGATTAAAAATTCCAGTTTCAGCATTAATGTCTAATGAAATTAAATTACTGAGGTGCCTCCTGTTGGAATGCATTCCTTTATGGGTAAGACTTTTAGGTTTTAAGAGCACAGGATAACAGATACAGAAAACAGAGCTTTTACTACTGAATCACTAGGAAAAGCAGTGTCATCAGACATGTTTCCAACTATTGAGTTCTATTCATTAATCATACTTTCTAGAGAAATGACCTCTCATTTAGAGCCTGATACATGGAATACATAGCCTCTTGGAAAACTTTGCTCCCACCCTAAAAATTACTGCCACTCATCAAGCATTACTACTAACTCTTTGAAGAGGCCATTCACAATCCCATCAGTGCTGCTGGATGATGAGAAACATAGTAAGATCATTAAATTCCACTGTCACGCTTCATGTGCTGTATAAGTTAGTTTCTTAATTAGAACCAATGCTGTGTTTAATAACATTATGGTTTATGAAGCATTTGGTAATATATGAAATAATCACTGCAAGACAGAAAATTAAATTCATGTCCAGAAATCCAATTGAAGTAACATTAAAAAACTGCCTCTATCATGATGAAAGTAAGACAATATAGTAATGTGGCAATTGTGAGAAATGTTGGCATGACAAATATTCAGTGGAGATCTCTTTTGTTGCCATAGTTGATGATCAGTAGAGATCAGACCACATTATTTTGATTAATTGAAGCCAACAACACAGAGACTGTAAATAAACCCCATTGTTGCTGGGCATCCTTTCTTAGTGTACTGGTTGCTAAATTTCATGGGTACATGTGAGAGAAAGTTGACTGGTTACATAAAATACATTATTATATTCAACATTTCATTAAAATCCTCCTCTGCTGAGAAATCCCTTAGGTGAGCATTTGGGTGGAACACAAATATCTTCTGTTGTTTTCATCAATTTAGATGGTCTCTTTATCACTAATTTCCAAGTTATGTTTCCCCATACCTCTGTTAATTGAGCCAACTCATTGGCTTCAGCCTCTAATGAATTGATGATACTTACCTCTTTGTGTTTATCCTACAAAGTGACAGAAAATGCTAATTGCACTAATCAAAGCTCTTTTCCACTGGGAGTACTTCCTTGCAGTACATCATCTCATGACTATCCCCAACAGAGGGTATAAAGTTTCTTGAGTCTACTTCCAGGAATAGCCAGTAGATCACAGAGAAATACCCTTATATTTGCATGCAAGACTTCTTTCTACCTCTCTCAAATAAATTTAGAGATTTCATTTTTAGCCAGTAAGTGTAAGGTAAAGAGAGAATAACATACATCATCCACTTCAGGTCATTCATGAACCAGATTCTCTCTCTCTCTCTCTCTCTCTCTCTCTCTCTCTCTCTCTCTCTCTCTCTCTCTCACACACACACACACACACACACACACACACACACACACACACACACACGATATGTGTATTTCAACTTGATGTTTGCTATAGTTCACAAAGTAATGCACAGATAACTCGGTATGCTACTGTATTTTCTACTAGTACTTCTAGAAAAGTAATTCCTTTTGAATAACATACTAAGTATAAACATTTCTCACTGTTGTGGAGACTTATGGATGTTAAGACACATTTAAAATATTTATATGATAAAGTATGGTATATCAGAACTCATAATAAAAAATTCTTAACTAATTGGCAACCTTTTATCTCAAAATATTATGAAGAACTCTAGCTATGCAATTATATTACAGAACTTGATAAGTCATCCTCCTTATACAACTGAAATTCTGTATGACTTAATCACCCTCTCCTCATTCTTCTTCTCCCAAACATTTCTTATTCTGTGTTAAACACTGCTTCACTTCCTAATATTATAAGATCAATATCATATTTTTGCATATAAATGAGAACATGTGACACTTTTCTCTTTGTTTCTGACTTATTTCATTTAACCTGATGATTTCCAGTTCTATTCATAGTTCTGGAAATCATAGGATTTCATTCATTTCATGACCTATATTAAACGATTAAATAAACACACACTTTAAAATCCATTAATTTATTAATGGGATTGTGGGATGATTACTTACCTTAGGAATTGTTAATAATCCTATATGAAGGTATTTCCTCCATGTACTGATTTCAATTTCATTGGGTATATCCTCAGCACTAAAACAGCTGGACAACTGGGATGTATTTCTAAATATTACTCACAAGCTCTTACCTTTTTGTACTTTATTGTACCTCTTTCTTACTATTGATATTCTCTTTAATGTTTTTTTTTACAGATTTTAAAGGGATGATGGTTAGTTTAACAGGATTATTTATCACAAATTACTGAAAACTGGCATTTACTAGGTAGCTTCAAAAAGTCTTTTGCCTCAAATCATTATTATTATTATTATTATTTTTTACAGATAACCCTCCAGGCCCTAACCTTACAATTCTGTTGCTGAACAATTTCTTGCCTGCAGCTCTCTCTGCATATTCACTGTAGGTATCCTTTGGCTGCTTCTGTTGTTTCCTGTCACAGAATCCTGATATATAGTATAAGTTGCCTAAACAGTGACTCTCCTATTTCAACATTTTTGATTCCTACATGTATTCTTAGCTCTCTGTTATTTCTTCCTCAGGAAATCCTTACTTGATTCCCCTCATAGTTTAGATTCTATTTTCCTATACAAGTTCATAGCACGGTGAATCCTTTAAAACCTATTTTAGGCTTAATTTCGCATTTAATTTTTTGTATACTCTGTTAAATTTTTCTCCTTTGCAATAATATGGTCCCTGGCAGCAGAGAACATGTTTGGTACCTACTATGTTCATTATGTACCTTTCTCTCTATTGCTATGTATATGATATTGACTCTATCTGTTGAGTGGAAAATAAATGGCTTAAAACCAATACCATTTAAGTCACTTACCTTACCATCAAGCTTAAATCTAGTCACAATTTCAAACTACAGATCGTATAATACTATGTCAAAGTAACTCCCATGGGAAGTTAGTGCTACACACCTTATATCAGCAAGTTAATAGCACTTCCCTCTTTCTTTTCTGTCTGTAGAATGTTGTTACTTTGCTTTTTTCCATGTATGGAATAGTACTTGTTACTGCTATGTGATAATAGCTTGACACAGAACAAACTAAGCTTTATGCACAATTTATTTAAGATCATTTTTAATGATTGCTACTCATCTTCCAGTTTATAGATTATATGTAAAAGAGCAGAATGAAAGGAAACAAGATTTTCATTACAGAAAGAGAGAAATCAAATCAATAAGAATGTATAACCACGCATTTCTTGCAGACTGCCTGCACATAACATAAATTGTTATGAAGTAGAGATCAGAAGGCAGCCAGGAGGAACAATTTCCAACACTGAGCAACATTTTGGAATAACCTGAATTACCTGGTCTGGAAATGAAATGTTTTGTATAATCTGCATGTAATCAGACTATGGGAAGTACAGTATAAATTCAGTCATTTCGGTTCTCTTCTGATTAATATATGGTATATAAAATTTTTATTAAAGAGTAATATAAATCAAAATCTAAGAGGTTCATTAATTGATGTTTGATAATGAAAAAACAAAAATTACCTATCTTATATATGATAACATTTTTCTTTCTCAATTTGCAAAATAAAATATATTTTGAAACTGTATCAGTTGATAGAATGATTGCCTCACAAGCATATAATCCTTGGTTCAATTCCACACAACACATAAACTGGGCTGGATGGTGATGGACTACAACATCCTAGCACAGGGGAGGTTGATGCAGAAATTCAAGATCATCTAATGCTATACAGTGAGTTCCAGACCAGAATAGGATTTTGTGAATTGCAGTTCAAGTGAATGCATTTAAGCAAGGTCTGGAAGAGTCATCTGTAGATAAATCCCATTCAAAAATGACATTTTTTCCTCTAATGAGGCCATAGTATTCTTTAATTGTGATGTGATAAAATTTATTCATGAACCCTTTATTTTATTTATATCTTTGAGAATCACTTATTAAATATACCAGGAACAAATAACTATCATGGTTATCATTAGCAATATGTTGAAAGTCATTCTTTTTTCTAACAGTTTTTGGCAAGCTATGAAACTAAAATGGCAAGATTAGTCTTGGATGCTGGCCTATTTTTAGTGAGATATGATCCTTGCTGCTTCTTTGTCCCGCCTTCCAAGCTGTAGAACATTGAATATTAAAGTAGCTGCCACTTAATTACCATTTTTTACTGTTACTGTGTCTGTTTCAACTCTTACTTTCAATTAAAAGATGAATGAAACATTTTCATTTTTTAATAAAAAGTGAAATACATGCTGATTTAGAAGCTGATCAAGTGCTAATTAAAGCCAGAATTGTTCTCACAAGTTCAAATTACATCTCTGTCATATGTAAATAATTCTTGGGGTTTTAGCACAGTTTGCAATTTGTATTATCTTCAACTACAGCCAGTTTTAATTTCATATTATTGGTACTTTATAATGTCAATGGAGGTTCATTTGAAAATTGAAATGCTTTCAAGAGTTTTTAAGTCCTCAGTGTGACTAATCTGTATCAAAATTATAAAAATTGATTTTAAATTATCCATGGGATTTCATTAGGATATAAGCAATTTATTGAAATTTGACTAATCCAGGCATGTGCTCAACACATTGCTTGTACAGGTAATATAATTTTCACCATTTTATGATGGAAGAAGCTAATTAGATGAAGTGAGTGAGTTATACAAGACTATACAGATAACTGATAGCTGGATTCAAAACCATGCTCATCATTCCTCAGGGTACATAACCCCTTCAATTACTATGTTATATTGACCCACTATGTACCTTTGGCTAGATACCTATTAAAACAAGCAACAATTCTCAATAAACGTGACTACATTGGTGATAAATTTTAAAAATCAATTACTAAGAAAGAAAGTTCATTTTAATAGACTTAACTTTTTGTTGTTCTATATCAGTATGAGTGTCTTTTTAGACAAAACATTTGACAAAAGAAATTTATATATCACATGTTTGTTATTGAATTTAAGTTAAAAATCAGCATGACCTTTCAGAATATTCTTTTTTTGTATGTATAACTCACATGTCTGTCATAAAAGCATTTCACTACATAAACATTGTATTAAAAATGTCAGGTGGCTTTCAATCAGATTCTCATTGTACTCATAGCTAAGCCTCAACTCTGTAGCTTCACCAAAGCATATTATAAAGTGTATTAAGAAAAAGGTAGATTATTACATTAAAGTGAATGTCAGGAGCACAGGATGTAGATTATTTTTTACTAAGAAGTATATTAGTTTTTGGCAAAGGAATCAAAATACCTTCTTCATAATGTCAAGAAACTATGTGCAATGATGACTTTGAATATCCAGTGAAACTTAATTTGATTTCTAGTATACTTGAAATAGAATGTCAAATGACGTGAAAATTAAATGTTTGCTAAAATGTATCCCATAGCATACAGGAGTTTTAAGATGATGATAATAGTATTTTACTTTCTGATAGTATCTCTGTTCATGTCTGGGTCAAGTAATAAATTTGAAAATAACAATAGAGCAAAACAAGTGGTGTTTCTGCTTTCTATGGCACCTTGGTTGTACACAAATATTTAAGTTCAACGAATAAAATTTTGACAATATGGAATCTGTTATGGCAGAACCAATATTATAATGAAAGGAATTTCAGAGTTTTGCCTTTTCTCCTTTCTTCAAGGCCTACTTGTTTATTTACTAATTACTCAATCTCAGTATTTATAAACATTATTCATCAGATTCTTGTGCAAATATTTTTTAACACTTTGGAATAACATAAATTACCTTCTCAAGACCACTTCTTATTTAAAAGCATATGAAAGAAATGCTGCATAGTTGCTACAAAGCAGTATAGCAGAAATATAGAGTGATAAAAATTCACTCAACAACTATTTCTTACAATCATGATTTAAGGACTCCAGATAAAGAAACTTAACTTCCATCTTATGTGAACTGACAATAGGCGAAGAAAACAATAGATTAATAAATCAGTAAATACAGTGTAAGAAATGATACAATTTATATGTGTAAATACATATTAATGGGGTCACGTGGGAGCTGAGGTTTTTGAGTCTTTATTTTATACTCCAGTGCTCCTTCTAGAATTCAATTCTGTATCCAAAGCACAACTTTACTTGGTGAGTTCTTAGGTTACCAATATATTCATTACCTTCTATGCCTAAGTTTTTCTATCACTCTTTTATATTTCTTTATGACATAATGCTTAATACTGTAAGACCCCCAAAAACCCAGGGCGCCCCAGCACCCCACCCCTTGGAAGGTGACCTCAAAATCAGAAATGGTCTTGGCCCAATAACATGAGGATTTCTTTATTCCAGTATTCTGGGTTCCACAGCCGTATACCGCACAGGGATAGAGGACTGTGGACCTTGAGTGCAGAATTGGGACAGCTTTTATAAGTTTACAACAAAGCCGGCGAAAGTGGCCCCTGGTTCTGGAAAGACTCAGTGAAGCAGTATAGGGCAAAACCAGAATGGGGAAGTGGCAAGGGGTGGGTGGGAGGACAGGGGGAGAGAAGGGGGCTTATGGGACTTTCGGGGAGTGGGGGGCTAGAAAAGAGGAAATCATTTGAAATGTAAATAAAAAATATATCGAATAAAAAAAAAACAATCAATCATTCCTTAGCATCGAGAGCCCTCGAATCACAAACAAGGCAAGGGGTCGAGAACAAAGAGGAAGAAAAGATCACGAGGCAAGGGGCGGAGGACAAATTATGCATGAAATGGGGAAGTACAAAATGAAGAAGTCAGGCAAGTTTATGCCTCAAGGAAGGTTAGAGATTATCTGGAGCAAATGTCCTTGGGGCATTGTATAGTTAAACATTAGAACTAGAACAGGGTGGGCTATCTTTCTCTCAAGTCAATTATCTTTTTCACATCTAAATTCTAGTAAATGACACAAATACTTGTACATATAAGTGATGAAAAATGAATAATGACAGGTGCATGTCCTTCAGTACTCAATTATTTCAGCAAAAATACTGATGTGTGCAAATTATAGCACACTTAAAAATAACATTTCTTTCTCCACATTCACATGAAGGTGATTTTATCTTTGTTTCTGTGTATTTTTGACCCATCTCTCAGAGGATTCATTATACTAAGTATTTATATATTTAATGTGCTGTCCCAATAACTGCCTAATCTCATTCCAGAGTAAGAAGTGAATCTTCTTCATTTACATATCTAATAGCCACCTATTGTTGAGTACCTCCAACTAACCAGAATTTTAAAAGTGCACAAAAAATAAATGAGAATTTAAGAAGTGAATTCTTAAAAGAACAAATTGCAAAATATAATATAAATGTGTTATAAATTGTTCAATTCAAATAATTTATGTCTGAACATGTGGACCAATGTCATAGTAGTTTTGTCTAAATAAAGGATATTGGGCTGCTAACAAGATTGCTGGACTACATACTAATGCCCAGTTTCATTTACTACACATGGATAAGCAGCAATAGACATTAAATTCTTTGCAATGGTATTTCCTAAATTTGAAAGCACCTTCCATGAGTTTTCCACAGAAATTAGAGATCTGTTATGAAGTGCTTGCATATTGTCTGTACTTTTTATCCAGTCATTCTCTTTATTTCCATATTTTTTACATCATTATCTTTAAACTTAAATCTATAGGTGGAATCTATTGCTTCAAGAATATCAAATGCATGCATGTAAAAAATTCATGATTTAAAAGTACACTTTCCGAGAAAATTGTTTGCTTCAGTAGAGTATATTTCATTGTGAAAAAGAAAACTTTCTATCTATAATAAATGATAGAAATATTTTTAATTATTTCATAAGATCCAGTTCAGGATCACTGGGTATTGTGTCTGAAGTACATGGTGTCATCAACAATAGAGAATTAACTGATTATTTTGTGTGCATGTATACATGTGAACCACAGAGGCCAGAAGAATAGGGTTACAACTGGAGTTACAGGTAATTTTGTGCTGCTATGTGAGTGCTGGGAACGTTACCCTATTAACTGGCCATCTTCTGTTATAGCTTTTGAGAGATTGATTTTGCACTGGGAAGAAACTTACATAAATTTATTTTTTTAATTTTGTTTAATTTTTTTAATTTTTTTATTTGATATATTTTTTATTTACATTTCAAATGATTTCCCCTTTTCTAGCCCCCTACTCCCTGAAAGTCCCATAAGCCCCCTTCTCTCCCCCTGTCCTCCCACCCACCCCTTCCCACTTCCCTGTTCTGGTTTTGCCGAATACTGCTTCACTGAGTCTTTCCAGAACAGGGGGCCACGCCTCCTTTCTTCTTGTACCTCATTTGATGTGTGGATTATGTTTTGGGTATTCCAGTTTTCTAGGTTAATATCCACTTATTAGTGAGTGCATACCATGATTCACCTTTTGAGTCTGGGTTACCTCACTTAGTATGATGTTCTCCAGTTCCATCCATTTGCCTAAGAATTTCATGAATTCATTGTTTCTAATGGCTGAATAGTACTCCATTGTGTAGATATACCACATTTTTTGCATCCACTCTTCTGTTGAGGGATACCTGGGTTCTTTCCAGCTTCTGGCAATTTTAAATAGGGCTGCTATGAACATAGTAGAGCATGTATCCTTATTACATGCTGGGGAATCCTCTGGGTATATGCCCAGGAGTGGTATAGCAGGATCTTCTGGAAGTGAGGTGCCCAGTTTTCTGAGGAACTGCCAGAGTGATTTCCAGAGTGGTTGTACCAATTTGCAACCCCACCAGCAGTGAAGGAGTGTTCCTCTTTCTCTACACCCTCTCCAACACCTGCTGCCTCCTGAATTTTTATTCTTAGCCATTCTGTCTGGTGTAAGGTGAAATCTCAGGATTGTTTTGATTTGTATTTCCCTAATGACTAATGAAGTTGAGCAATAAATTTATATTTTATACTAACAAAATCTGAAGCATTTCACCAATTTAAGCTACTTTGTTCTGTGAGTTTCTTGATATCTTCAAAGGGTAGTTCTACTTTAATACCTGAAATTTGATTTTGTCCTTAATTCAGTATCATCCACTAAACTCACAAACATGGAGCTCTTGTTAAAGCAACCATCATCCACCAAGTGACCCAGAAGAGAAGTCTTCCAGACTTTGAATCCTTTCTCTCTCTACCATGTTGCACACTGTCCAGTAGTGTCTCTTTTTATTTGTTACCACCTATTACTGGAAGGAGTATCTATCTATGATGATAACCAAGTGAGATATTGATCTATAAGTATAGCAGAATGGTACTAGTTTTCATTTGCTGTACACCTCTAACTTAAGAGAAGTATTTAGTTTTCTCCTATGATACTGGCTGATCTAGTTTCCTGTGCTTGGCCTCCAAAGTAATCATAGAGTTGTCCTTAAACCCATTTAGATATTTGCTGGGTCAGGGATGGGCTTAGTAGGGAAAGAATGAAATGCTTCCTGCCCCTGGGACAGGGACAACAGGTGTGTGCTTCCAAGAATGTCAAAGGCTACAGTGGGTATAACACTTGTTTGCATAATAATGTACATATTTTCTATTCCACTTTCAAGGAATGTCCTGGTTGTTAATGATAATGACTCCATGACAACCAGAAACAGCATGAATCCTGGAGGCAAAGGTGTGGCTAATTTCTCAGTCAAAAGGTAACTGCTGGGACCTTTGGGGCAGTCATTATTATATGAGAGGCTTTGTGAATCTAAATGAACAAAAGCAGCTTCCGTGAAGCAACTTGTCAGAAACATACTAAGGAATGTGATAAAGAGATTTTGAGAGTGGTAATTGCTGGAGACTCCAACCAGCTAAGGTTTTGTTTGTGCTTACAATGACAGACAGATTCCTGAGTTCAGGGTTGGCCCCAGGAACAGAGCAAGTTTAGTCTTACATGTTGTACAAATGGTAATTTGAGGATGAGGTCCCACCCAGCTAGTTTAACAAAAGTCTGTGTTTTACAAAGGCAAGCCGATCTCTGAATTCTTTTGCAAAGTTAAAGGAAAACTAAAGTTTGCTCTCTAGCAGAATTGAGGGGCTGGGAATCTGGATACTGTTTCACAGGATTATCAAATGTAAACCTGGAATAAATGACCGATTTTTATGTAAAATAAAAGCCTGGGCTTAAGACCTGTAAGAAAGGGGCTATACAGAGAATTTTTTAGAATAAGAGAATTGTTGAAATTGCAGTCTCCAGCAGAAAATAACTGTCTGAAGATCTCTAGAGAGCAAAACAAGGAAAAAAGTAAAAGGAAAGTTGTCTCAAGTAGAACATATGTCACAAGCTTGGACAAAAGATTTGACTTTGAGTGGTTTGTTTCACCACTCCCACACACCCATTCCTCAGAACCCCACTTAAAGAAGAGGCTGGTCCTCAGCAGATATTCGTTGTTTCAGCCCACAAACTTTGTGCAGCTACTGCACTAGTGGATCTTGTAAGCAGCTCACCATTGTATATCAAAGGCTTTGTAGCTAGGTTCCTTTGGTAGCTTACAGAGAACCTTTCCATAATGTGAATGCCATTCTGTAAGGCTGAAGGCTCTAGGTGTGCATTTGCTCAACTTTTGCATGTTCACTGTGTTATTCAGGTGCTGTTTTCTTTGAAAAGAGCAACCAATATTCATGGCAATAGCCTAGGTTGTTTGGGGGTTTCTGTTGAAGTCCTTTGACCAAAACGCAATTAGATTTAACCCATTTGCAAAACTAGAGGATTCATTTAGTGATGAGAGATATCTAGTTAGGGCTCTGTCTCATCCTATTATTTCACTAATTTCACTAGATATTCTTCATATATACATATATTTTAAGAAACACTGTATTAGCTTTCCATATGATTCTTTTAATGGCCATTAATTTTCAACTGTTCCTGCCCTTATCACTCCCTCACCCCTCTTTTCCTTCTCTTTCATTCTTTTTGTTTTTAATATTTTTATTTTCTATATTCTTTGTTTATATTCCAAATGATTTCCCCTTTCCCGGATCCCCCCTCCCCATATGTCCCATAAACCTTCTTTTCTCCATCCCTTCTCCAATCACCTCCCTCCCTTATCTCTGTGCTTATATTCCCTTCCCATGCTAGATCAGTCCTTTCCAGGATCAGGACCCTCTCCATACTTCTTCATGGGAGTCATTTGTTATGCAATTTGTGCCTTGGGTATTCAGACCTTCTGGGCTAATTAATATCCACTTATCAGAGATTGCATTCCAGGTGTATTCTTTTGTGATTGGGTTAACTCACTTATGATGATATTTTCCAGATCAAACCATTTGCCTAAAAATTTTGTGAATTCATTGTTTCTAATTGCTGAGTAGTATTCCATTGTGTAAATATACCACATTTTCTGTATCCATTCCTCCTTTGAGGGGCATCTGGTTTCTTTCCAGCTTCTGGTTATTATAAATATGGCTGCTATGAATATAATGGAGCATGTGTCTTTATTGCATGCCGGGGAATCCTTTGGCTATATGCCCAGGAGAGGTATATCAGGGTCCTCTGGAAGTCTCATGTCCAGTTTTCTGAGGAACCTCCAGACTGATTTCCACATTGGTTGTACCATTTTACAGCCTCACCAGCAGTGGAGGAGTGTTCCTCTTTCTCCACATCCTAGCCAACACCTGCTATCTCCTGAGTTTTTGACCTTAGCCATTCTGACTGGTGTAAGGTGAAATCTCAGGGTTGTTTTGATCTGCATTTCCCTAATGACTAATGATGTTGAGCACTTCTTAAGGTGCCTCTCATCCATCCGATTTTCTTCAGGTGAAAATTGTTTGTTAAGATCTGTACCCCTGGTCCTGTGGAAGCTTGATGACCCAAAAAAGGGGAACACTGGGCCCTGAGGCAAGAGTGGGTGGGCGGATGGGGGAGCAGCCTCATAGAGGCAGGGGGGAGGGAGGACAGGAGAGGGGGCTTGTGGAGGGGAAACTGGGAAGGGGGATAGCATTTCAAATGTAAATAAATAAAATAATCAATAAAAATCCTTACATTTAAATTAAAAAAAAAAAAGATCTGTACCCCATTTTTTAATAGGGTTATTTGGTTCCCTGGTGTCTAACTTCTTGAGTTCTTTGTATATATTGGATATTAGCCCTCTATCAGATGTGTGGTTGGTGAATATCCTTTCCCAATTTGATGGTTGCCATTTTGTCCTTTTAACAGTATCCTTTGCCTTACAGAAACTTTGTAATTTTATGAGGTCCCATTTGTCAATTCTTGATCTTAAAGCATAAGCTATTGGTGATCTGTTCAGGAACTTTTCCCCTGTGCCCATGTCCTCAAGGGTCTTCCCCAGTTTCTTTTCTATTAGTTTCAGTGTGTCTGGATTTACATGGAGGTCCTTGATCCACTTGGAGTGAAGTTTAGTACATGGAGATAAGAATGGATCAATGCGCATTCTTCTGCATGCTGACCTCCAATTGATCCAGCACCATTTGCTGAAAAGGCTATCTTTTTTCCACTGGATGTTTTTGGTTCCTTTGTCGAACATCAAGTGACCATAGGTGTGTAGATTCATTTCTGGATCTTCAATTCTATTCCATTGGTCCACCTGTCTGTCACTGTACCAGTTTTTAACACTATTGCTCTGTAGTATTGCTTGAAGTCAGGGATACTGATTCCCCCAGAATTTCTTTTGTTGTTGAGAATAGTTTTAGCTATCCTGGGTTTTTTGTTATTTCAGATGAATTTGAGAATTGCTCTTTCTAACTCTGTGAAGAACTGAGTTGGGATTTTGATGGGGATAGCAATGAATCTGTAGATCGCTTTTGGCAAGATGGCCATTTTAACTATATTTATCCTGCCAATCCATGGCAGATTTTTCCATTTTCTGAGGTCTTCTTCGATTTCCTTCTTCAGAGACCTGAAGTTCTTGTCATATAGATCTTTCACTTGTTTGGTTAGAGTCACACCAAGATACTTTATATTGTTTGTGCCTATTTTGAAGGGTACCGTTTCCCTAACTTCTTTCTCAGCCTATTTATCCTTTGAGTATAGGAAGGCAACTGATTTGCTTGAGTTTATTTTATAACCAGCCACTTTGCAGAAGTTGTTTACCAGCAGTAGGAGTTCTCTGGTGGAGGTTTTAGGGTCACTTAAGTATACTATCATATCATCTGCAAATAGTGATAATTTGACTTCTTCCTTTCCAATTTGTTTCCCCTTGATCTCCTTATGTTGTCTAATTGCTCTAGCTAGAACTTCAAGTACTATATTGAAAAGATATGGAGAGAGAGGACAGCCTTGTCTAGTCTCTCTGCTGGCCGCCTGGAAGCCTCTTTCATTCTTAAACTGTTTCTCTTTTCAAGTTAGGTAGTACTTGTGTGTGTAAGTA
The DNA here is from genome assembly GCF_947179515.1 of Apodemus sylvaticus. NCBI lineage: Eukaryota > Metazoa > Chordata > Mammalia > Rodentia > Muridae > Apodemus > Apodemus sylvaticus. The sequence continues at coordinate 74,339,022 of NC_067495.1, forward strand.
TCAGCCTCACAATCTCTTTATCAATTCTTCCAAAATATATCTAAAAACTTTCTAGAGTAGCAACCATTTTTTTTTTATTTAACTTCATTCCAGAAACAGAGATGATAAGTGACACAGTTGATGTCATTGATTAGAGTGAAACTTACTTAGTATTGTACAGCAATTTCCTGTGAATTGTAAGATTTCATTCTGGAGAGAGGTCCCATAAGACAGAATTACACAAAACTTACAAAGCTCAGAAAGTATACAATTCACACATTTAGGAAGTTTCTGAAGCTAAAATATTTATAAGCCTGCTTCCCAGTGTTAAATAAGTAATAACAATTGCTATTTAAAAGAGACTCTCCAACAGAACAAGCTGTTTGCAAGTCTTACAGGAAACTTGTGAGCTATTATTCATGCTGAGATAGGCTTTTCAATGATGCAATTGCCTTTGAGTCTTGCATTTGTAGGCATCTTCTCACCAATGACTGGTAAGTAATCCAATGAGTAATAAACTCATTGATTCTCCAAGTTGGGTGTTGGAACTATTTCTTTTAACTGTTGCTTCTATCAATATATAGACAGTCAATCTTACAAGGAAAAATCATGAAACATTTGACTCTACAAATTTAAAATAACTGTTAACTACTTTCCACTCTAGAACTCTAAGAAGTGCTAATGTACAGATATATTATTTGACTATTATAAACTTTCAGTAAGTTAAATATTTTGATTACCTAGATTTTTATTTGGATACTCTGTTAATGCAAGGAGATAATCACAAAATTTTCACTGCATTGCTATAGGTACAAATGAGAGCTGCTTGCTCTAAAGATGAGATAAAACCATTATCATTGGATTAAGTCTTATATAAACTCCAATTTACACTATACTAACATGTATAAAGGATGCAGATAAATAAAATGAATGGATCATGTGCAGAATAAAAGAGAAAGAGAACAGACAGTTAAGTAGCAACTTAATTAGAATAATGGTAACAGGAGTTGAGTAACTAAACACAGTAAGAATTGTTAATAAATAGGAGCTAATTGCTCTCCTAAGTGTTATGAGGACAATTTAAAATTGTAGCAATTTCTAGTGACAACAGTCAACAGTTTCTGGATATACATTTCTTAACAAAACTATTCAAAATTATTGTAATTCAAAATAATAATATTGTACATTGAACTTCTTAAGGTTTCATTTAAATAATAATTCTGTGTATTTACCATGTCCACAATATTGTATTCTTTTGTTTCTGCAGGTGATGCCAAGTATTTAAGTATTGGTAAATCAATGTCTGACAAATGTGTAGTATATAAAAATGCATATATAAGGTTGGAAGGTAGGTTCAACAATTAAGAGCATGTGCTACACCTTTAGAAGACTCATGTTTGGTTCCTGTTACCCAGATTAGGTGTCACACAATTGTCTGGAACCTCAGTACCTTGGAATCTGACACACCACCCAATCCTTTTTGGGGTACCTGTATTCACAAGTATATGCACAACTATAGCAATAGTTTAAAATAAAGCATTTTAAAAGTTATATTTATATGCCATATTTCTCAACCATTCCTTAATGTTACTATAAGATATCCATGTATAGTGGATTTTAATAAAAAAAAAGAGTAAATAATAACAAAACATTCCTTTTATTTTGAAAAGGGTAACTTTCCATTTTACTTCATAAAAACCAAATTGAAGAAAGCTTAGTAGGGATCTTTTAATAATAGAAAAAATTACCTGGGCAGTGGTGGTGCACACCTTTAATCCCAGCACTTGGGGGGAAGAGGCAGAAAGATTTCTGAGTTCGAGGCCAACCTGGTCTACAGAGTAAGTTCCAGGACAGCCAGGATTACTCAGAGAAACACTGTCACAAAAAGAAAAAAGAAAAAAAAAAGAAAAGAAAGAAAAGAAAGAAAGAAAGAAAGAAAGAAAAAGAAAAGAAAAAAGAAAAAAACAAAGAAAAAAGTATGAATAAATTTCTCTTTCACCAAAACATTATACTATATAACATGTTATTCTACAAAGAAATATGCACTTTTAAAGAAAAAGATTTAAGATTATGACAAGAAGGCAACTAAATTTATTTTTCAAAATTCTTTTTTTGGGAGTCACAATGGGTTGCTTTGAATATATTTAAATTCAAGATGTAGTTTTGCAAAACTTAACTGTATAGATTTAAGATTAAACGTACTGCAAAAATGGACAACTAAGGATTTCTGAAAACCTGCTCCTATATAAAATAATGAGAACAATGTTGTAAACTGTCAAAAGCAATATGCGTTGAAATCTGAAAAATTATATAGAAATCCTAATGATACAAGAAAATCAGTGTATCTTAACAAGAATATCGAGTTCTGTGAAAGTTTTCCTTGTGCCCTGTTCCCTCCTTTGCCTGTTTAAATGTCAATAGTTCAGAGACTCCTTAAATCAAAATGTTTGACAACCATTTAAGGGAGCTAAACAAGGCTATAATTCTTTCAGACAGTATTTCCAGAGAATTATTATTTGAAATGACAAGGGAGTTCTTGGAAGGCCTTAGTTACAGTGTTGAGTATATAGCTGATTTGAAGCATATCTTGTCAATGTAAACAACCCATTCCTTATGAAACTTGATCAACAATAATTAACAGAAATTGTGGTTAGCTGAATTCAAAATTTCAGAAAAAAAAAACACAACTGAGTAACAAAGTTTTTTTAGAATGAAACAATAGAGCTTTAATTAAGGGCTTTGATTTGATTGCAAAGAAAAATCACTGGAAGGCTAGAGAGATTTCTCAGTGGTTAGGACCACTGATTGATCTTCCAGAGTTCCTGGGCAGAACCAGCATTCCAGGAAAGCTGCAGATGCCTCAAGCCATAGCCAGCGTGTGGATGACCTTTCCTCCTTCTGTGCTTCTAGTATCCCCCTCAGCCCCTCCCTACTTCCTCTTACTGAAGGTTCAAAACCAGGTGTTTTGTGTTTCATTAAAGAGGCCTACACAGAACACCCCGTTTGCTTAGCCTCACTCTTCTTTCCTGCCTGTTTCTCTGTTTTAGGCTTGGTTTCCCCTTGGCTCCCTGAATTACTAGGTCCTGTGGGTCAGGACAAAGTTATGTCCCCACAAAAACATAAAACCATTCATCAAAGACAGAGAAACCTGAAGTGGAAATGCTGCTCAGTGGTTAAATATGCCTGCTGATCTTTACAAAGAAACTGTGTTTGTCAGCATCCACATCAGGTGGCACACTACTACCTCTTAAGTTCCAGGATATCTGAAAGACTCTTCTCTGTGGGCAGTTGCAACACACCTGAATGTATACAAACACACACACACACACACATACACACATACAAGCTTATAAATATAAAAATAAATAAATACACCTTTTTATATAAAGACTGGGAGACTTACTAGCCAGAAGAGTCGAAGGAACTCTGATATTTAGAAGAACATTAAACTAACTGAAAGAAGACATCAAATAGCCACACATGAAAAATAATACAGACTTTAGCGTGTTTGGGAAAACACTGAACAAATAACACACACATAGATACACACACACACACACACACACACAAAGAGCAACAACTAACCTTAGAATGAGGGGGGGATAATGGGATTTTAAAGAAACACAAAAACTGTCTTTTTTTAATTTTTTAAATAATGATGATTTTTTAAAATAATGCTGCATATGACAAGGAAATATACAAGAGTATATTCATTGTATACTCATATACAAGAATAAATGTATTGAATTTTAAAAATCTCCAGAGAAACAGCCACCAGACATATTTGACTTTAACTCAAATGTTATAGACTGAGGAAGATGATCAGTTAGTAGGTTATCTGGTCAGCTTGTGAAAAGCTCTGGATTCAATAGACAACAGTACATAAAACTGAGCTTACCCCTTTGTTGGTTATTTCAACTAATGTCATCCACATTGGGTACTCAGAGCCTTTTGCTTTTCTGGCATCTGGGACTTTCTAGTGGCTACTCCTAGTTCCCCATCCCCCACTGCTACATAACTCTTCAATATTTTTTTTAATTTATTGATATATTTATTTACATTTCAAATGATTTCCCTGTTTCTGGACCCCCACTCCCCGAAAGTCCCATCAGTCCCCTTCTCTCCCCCTGTTTTCCCACCCAACCCTTCCCACTTCCCTGTTCTGATTTTGCTCTATACTGCTTCACTGAGTCTTTTCAGAACAAGGGGACACTCCTCTGTTCTTCTTGTACCTCATTTGATGTGTCGATTATGTTTTGGGTATTAATATACATGATAGCCTTGTTCCCTGAGACTTCACTTCTCTGATAGTGACAAACTGCTGGCTAATTTTTTTCTGTTTATTCTGCTATTTACTTGTTAAAGCAGCATGATGTCTAATCACTCTATAATCTAAGTCTAATTTAAACTTTCCATTGATTTCTTTTCATTGTAATATTTGATAGGTTATCTTAAGATTTAGAGGTGTTTTTGATGATCTTTCCTTTCCATTCTCTTCCTTTCTTTGTTTTCTTTCCAGACTATCTGATCATTTGGTTTATGTGCAGAAATATTTATTCTCTATTTAGTGATATCTTGTTCTCATATTTCCTTCAATATTTTGTTAACGTATTTCAAATACCTGAGTAGTTCTTATTTATATAGGACAGTGTCTTATATCCACAGCTGGCCTCAAATCCATCAGACAGTTGGGAATGACCTTAATCTCCCAATCTTCCTGACTTTACCTTTGGAATACTGGGACTACAGGATTAGAGACCATATCTAGTAGATAGGCATGGCCCCCATTTGAGGGATGATACCAACCACCCATCTCAAAAATATTAATCTAGAATTGCTCCTGTCTAAAGGAAGTGCAGGGACATGGAATGGAATAGAGACTGAAGGAAAGGCCATCCAGAGACTGCCCTGCCTGGAGATTCATCCCATCTGCACACACCAAACCTAGACACTATTGCTGATACCAAAAAGCACTTGCTGACAGGAGCCCGGGTATGGTTGTCCCCTGAGAGGCTTTGCCAGAGCCTGACCAATAGGGATGCAGATGTTTGCAGCCAACCATCAGACTGAGCACAGGCACCCCAGGGGACACCAATGGAGGAGTTAGGAGGACTGAAGGAGCTGAAGCAGTTTGCAACACCAAAGGAAGAACAACAATATCAACCAACAAGACCCCCCACCCCCAGAGCTCCCAGCGACTAAACCACCAACCAAAGTATATAGGTGGAGAGACCTGTAGCTCTAGCTGCATGTGCAGCAGAGGACTGTCTTAGCTGGCATCAATGGGAGTGGAGGCCCTTGGCCCTCTCAAGTCTTGATGCCCCAGTGTAGGGAAAAACTAGTGCAGTGAGATGGGAATGGGGGGGTTGGTGTGGGAGCTCCCTCATAGAAGTAGGGGGAGGGGATAGTTGTTTGCAGAGGGGAAACTGGGAAGGGGGGATAACATTTGAATTGTAAATAAAATGACTAATTAAAAAAAGGCAGTAGAATACAGAGATTTATGGCTTCAAACCGAAACCCACAACTAGTAACTACCATGGGAACTGGTGACAGTTAAGGAGACCAGAAATTATAATTAGACTTTGGAGTCCTCTACACAAATTTAGGAGCTAAATTTTCAATGGAAACCATGTCACGTATACAAAGTGCGACGTTTTCTCAAAGTTCATTTAGCTAAAGTCTTATGTTAGTATTTGAGAAAAGCAATCAATGTGAAGTACACAGTAATAAAATAATTCAATTTTCCAAAAAGGCATACGAATTCTTAATGTGTATACAGTAAAAATACATCATCAAAATAAAGGAGAAAAGGATACAATTACAGCAAGTAATAGATTAATCTACTATAATATTTGGAGACTAAACCACCCTTCTATAAAGTTTGACAAATTCAAGAGGCAGACAGTTAACAAGAATATAGCTAAATTCTACAGCACCAATAACTAGACTGATATAATTTATATCTCTAGACTAGTTAATGAAACTATATTAGGGATGTATTCCCTATAATTTGATAGAATCATTTAACAAGACAGATCATATTTTGGCTCACAAAACCTACTTTAAACAATTTAAAGAATAAGAATCATCCTATATATGTTATCAGTTCACAATTGAATTCAACTGAAAAACAATTAGAGAAAAATAGCTGGAATATCACAAAATATTTTGAAATAATAATTCATAATATTTAGCATAAATTTTATCAGGGATGTCAAGATACCATTATTTTCAGATTAATGGAATGCTAACATAAACTTTTTCTGCTGAATTAACCTAAAGTAAGAAAAGGATAGAGAATCCCCTCTAAGGTATTATATGAGTGTTACTATGATAGTAAAACTAGACAAATATTCAAAAAAAGTAATTTTAAAATATAGGCCATTATTAATGATGTACATAGTAGACAAAAGTCTCACTAAAATAATAGTAATTACATTTGAGAGCATATTAAGTTGATCACTGAATGTGATTAATTAGGAGTTATACCTGCAATACAAAAATAATTCTGTACAAAGAAATAAAAAATTACGATAGACTACATTACACAATCTCCATGAAGGGCAATCTTCACATGGTCATTTCAGTAGATACAGAAAACCAAAGCTCATATAAAGAGGTACATAAAACCATGGAACAGGAATAATAAGTCGAGATCTTTACCCATGTCTTTATATGCAATGGATTTTTGACAAACATATCAAAAGTACATAGTAATAAAAGATAATCACTTCATAAATTATTCCAGAAAATCTGGATAACCATGGGCACAAGAAAAATATCACATTTTTATTTCACACCTCTTTCATAAAAAACAAACTCAAAACTTATGGACTATTTTAAAATAAATGACCTAAAATTATAATGCTACAGAAGCATATTTAGAAATCTCCATGGAATTGGTCTAGACAATACTCAAATTATGTAAGAAACTCAAATGATCCAAGAGTAAGAAAACAAATAACTGGATGAAAACAGGCAAAGAAATTGAAATAGGCATTCCTCAAAAGAAGAAGATATTTTAAAAATACCAAATATCATTAATCATCACATAAAACATAGACTAAGAAAGACTATTTAAAAAAAAAAAACAATTATTGTTGGTGGCAATATAAAGTAAACCATTATGGGAAATAAATAGGGGTTTTCCTCAAAATGCTACAAATAGAGTTCCTGGATAAACTAACTCTCAATACAACAGTCCTAAAATTTAAGGGTCAGGGAAACAATAATTTCAAGAGATCTATTATACATTAATAATATTTGATACACTTGATATTTTCTAAGAGTAATGCTTTTGAACACTCTTACATTCAAAACCAATTAATATGCTCTGTATTAAATATGGCAAGTAAATAGTTTTAGTCATTGTATTGTCTGTGTAAAAAAACATAGAATATTATAAGTTACAGTGTTTACTGATTTAAAAATGCCCTAAATTGATCTTAAAAACATTTCCTACTTCCAAAATTAATAGTATTTATTAGTAGGAAATATTTCAAGAATAATAAAAAGGGGTTACTCATTTCTGAATATAACACTACTATTTATTTAATTTAATTTTTCTTGTTGTAAATTTAATATCATAAGAACAAATGTGACAGCTGGAAATATATCCAAAGACTCACAAGAAAATAGCATAAAGTCTATTACATACATAAGTTTTTTAAAACTGGGAGTTTTTTTATAAATATTTATTAGTAATTATTCAGTGCTAAGCAGTATGCTTCTTTGCAAAATGAGACATGAAGATTTAAAATTGGATAGTTTCCTCTTCTTCCCTTTAATAGTCTGCTACAAACTAGTAAATAAAGCATCAGGACTTGTACATGCATTTTTCTCTTGAAGGAAAAGGTGTGATGATAGGCAAGTTTCACCTTAAAGATGGAAAACTTGCCTGCTCTTGTGTTATTTTGACATTTCAGGGAAAATAAGTACTTTGAGATAAGTCATGCATCATAATAGCCTCATTCAAGGCTAACTGACCCTGCTGGGCTCAGACCTTCAATTACTCAAGCAGTGGGGAAGAACTAATATGTGTGTTTCCCTTCATCACTGAGAAGTAGCCTAACAAATTGAGCTTCAAACTTGTTCCAAGACATTCTCATGAATTTCAAGTCTCTGGTAACAAGAAAAACAGTTGGGAATATGAACTATTCCTGAAATAAATTTCTAAGTTATTGTTTTCACTGTTCACCTCCTCAACAGAGCTCCATTGGATAAATACATCTGTTTTCTGGTATTTTAAGAGCTTTTGCCTATGGAAATATTTTAAGGCTATTGTGATGTTCCATTTCAGCATTCCAAAGTAGCAGCTGTTTATTTTCTCTGTAACATTGTAGGTCATAGTATGCCTGCTGTTTCTCACTTAATTAATGGAAAAACTGCAAATAAACTGATAATCGTTCTATAATCATGGGGATATTTATTTGATAGTACAGAAAACAATGAAAAATGTTTCCTTCATCTTGTTCTAAGAACTTAGAAGTACAGTCTAGGCAAAAAAACAACTAGCCCCATGTGAATTATATCTATACATATTTCTACCTACCATATTCCATTGCTCTGTGTTTTGCTCCCACTTGAAAATAATAGTAAACAGATAGAGCTATATTCTCTAATGTAAATGGTGCCATATCAATCACTAAATATTATGAATTCCCCAAATAAGAAAAGTGAGAAAATATTCAATTTTATATAAAAGACCATAAAGTAGTAATTTTATCTTGGCTGGGGAAGAATGGGTACTACTTTCTTATAATAGCACAAAGATTATTCTTCAGATAGTGAAGGATCAGCAAAATGGTCCAAACATATGTTCTCTCATTCATTTGCTGAATAGGAAACATTTCAGTCAATTTTAAAAGGATAATGAGGAAATACTATCTACTTTGTTCTGTCCCTTCCAACTTGTAAAAAGAACTAACTTTTCCACTGATTTCTCTTCTGTCCTCTTATGCAGCTATTCTAGATACCCCAAGAACATTGAATGAATATTAACAAGAAAACAGAAGCACCTACAAATAAGTAATTCCTTATGAAGGGCAGAAACACAGCAAGAGAATCATATCTTATTAGCAGATATATCATAATATTTTGGTGGCACCAATTAAATACAAAGAAATTCAATCTAATTTGTAATTATTAATGTCTATCTTTGTTGAGCTAACTTAATAAAGCAAGCTTTATTCTCTGACATATTAGAATAAGGACTAAGCTGATAAGGCAGCTTTGAAAAAGTCATTAAAATCAATAGACACTTGCTACACTCATGTAAAATTCATAACATTAAAGAGCTCACACTTCCTGATTGATTCTTAGAGTCAGTCAGAAACCTCTGTTTCTTACCAGCATGCCCTAGGGTACTTGTCTTAATCCTTGTGGTCTATATAAGAACATAAATACTCTTGTTTGAATGTAAAATACCCAACACAGTGTCATTGTTTTGATATTTAGTTCATTATACTAATCATGCTCTTTAGGATCCTGTAGAATCTTTGGCCAGAGGTGAGTTGTTGATATAGGAACTGAATAGTTCAAAAATGAGACTTTTGTTATGTTACATGGCTCCAAATCCTGTCCTATCTCTGTATTCATCAAGATATGAGGCAGTGAGTAGTTCTCTTACAATATTACCATGATTCTAGCATTCTTTACATGGAAACTACAAGTTCAAAGTATTTTTTCCTCCCATGGGTTGCTTTCCTGAATAGATGGCTGTGATGACAGAAAAATAAACTAATAACAGAAAATGTGTGCCAATAAATATAGCACTTGCTGTGATAAACCTGAGTGCGTGGAATATAAGCCTGTGTGAGTGGTTTGTGGGCAAAATATACAAAATGTTGGAAATGTAAATTAGAAAATTCTAAACTTATTTAAAACATAGATTAATGGGATATTTCTGGTAAGAGATGAGATTAGGATGCCTACAGAAAGTCAGACACTGGCGATAGACTCACTTGGTTTCAGAAAAGAAGTATTCTATCAGGAACTAGGAGACAAGCCATTTGTGCTTTCAGTCAGCGTCTTCTGGTTTCTAGCTGTACCCTGAAAAATTTTGTGAGACTGAATTAAAAGATATTAAACTAATTTGTTTGTGACAGGTTGCCTGGGAAATTATCTTTCCAGGTTCAGCCTCAGTGGCAAACAATGGCCTCCACAGCCAGGGACATAGGCCAACCAAGCTATATTTCAATCTAGGAAAAGAATTTGGCCTGATCTACATCAGTGGTTCTCAACCTAGGAGTAACACAATTCTCTTCGGGGTCAAATATCCTATATATCAGATATTTACAGTAGGATTCATAACAGAAGTAAACATTATAATTATGAAGTAACAATAAAAATAATTCTATGGTTGGCAATGACAACAACATGAGGAATTATAATAAAGGGTTGCAGGATTAGGAAGGTTGAGAACCACTGGTCTATATATTGCCGGTTTGTAGGCATGCAAAAAGAAAGAGTGATGTATAAATGATGTCTTGTAACAATGTTATAGTAAGTCATTGAGGCCCCACATTGTATAACAGAGTTAAGCACTCTACATAGAGTTCTCTAGAAATATGTGGATAAGGTTGTGAAGGTGAAGCATCAGGGGCAGTAGAAAACCTGTAGTCCTGGGGATGCCAGAAATATGTGGCATTTGTAAATGAAAGCTCTAAGCTTATGGTGGGGTCAGCCACCCCAAGAGAAAAGACACATGTACCACCAGCAACAAAACTGGAGGATGGTTGCTACCTATTGTAGTCTGAAAAAGAAATGTTCCCTATAGGCAAACCTATGTCAATAAGCTTGCTAAGTGTTGATGCTATTTCAGAAGGCTGAGGAATCTTTAGGTTGTATGTCTAGGGGTAGGAGCAAAATAGACTTTAAGGCTTTTAGTATGACTATTCTTTTCTTATCTCCATTTATCATTCTTCAAGAGATGAGGAAGAAATCCCATTCCCATTCCTATAAACATGAGATGTTCACTGTCATGATTTTTCTACCATAATAGATGGTATTTACCCCAAAACTAGGCCCTCTATGTTGTATATTATCTTCACAGATATTCAGTCGCAAAAAGAAAAGTAACTAATACAATATATATATATATATATATCACTTGAATGTAACCACGGCTGTTGGGCTTCTTTAATCAAGCAATACCATACTAATGTCTGTGTTTCAAAATTTCAAGTAACATGTACATAAACGACCTTGAACTCAAAATAAAATGGAAACATTTAAACTATACTAACAGTGATTGTTGCCTTTTCCTATAGATCAAATTTCCTCAGGACCTTCAAGAAATCCTAGTGTTTTGTCATGCTTTGATCTGATTAACATTTACATCTAAGTCTCTGGAACATCCTACATTCATATTATCACATCATCCTTCTGAATAATGCCTCAGAATGGAAATATTACCTGAAGGATGGCACTAGTCATACATGTTATATCTTCCCACAAGTCCAACCTTACAAAGGAAAATAGATAAAAAAAAGCCAACACAAGTAAGGAAACTACACCCTAGAAAATGCAACATAACTATACAAGATATGATAACTATATAAACATAAAAATAACATCAAAAATAACAGGAAGCAACAATAACTATTCCTTAATATCTCTTAACATCAATGAGGACTATTCTTAAACTGAGGAAATCTGTGGAATGCAAGAGTGAAGATATATAGATACCTCACTGTCCAGCTTCAATGGTATCAGACTCCAGATGATCTAACAAAAATGCAATAATTTAAATATTGATAATTTAAGACATATCATGATTGACTAAAGCAGCTAGTATTATTGATTATGTACTATGTCACATGAATTCTGTAAAATGCCTTCAATATAACTTTATTTCCAAAACTATGCTTTGGAAATTTTGTGTTTGTCATTCTTAATATAATGTGGCTCAAAGGCGTTCCCTAAAGTAAACAAAATTTGTAGTCAGAATTTGAAAACAGTATTGTCAGATTATAACATTCTCATATTATTTCTACATAAACCCTACAGTTAGAAAATGAAAATCATATTTTCTCACCATATTTACTTATAATTGAAATCTATGTATATACAAAATGACTTATCATTAGAGTGAATAGTTAGTGTTATATATGGCAAGAGATGTGATACTCACAACTGGTAGTATGTTTATCAATTATAGTTATTTTTGTTCTATTACATGATTGATTTTAATTGTCCAGTTAGCCAAATATATAATCCTGTATTTTGTAACTTAGTCATGCACATTTGTATTTGCTATTTTGTTTGTTTGTTTGTTTGTTTGTTTGTTTGTTTGTTTGTTTTTTCGAGACCGGGTTTCTCTGTATAGCCCTGGCTGTCCTGGAACTCACTTTGTAGACCAGGCTGGCCTCGAACTCAGAAATCCGCCTGCCTCTGCCTCCCAGAGTGCTGGGATTACAGGCGTGCGCCAACACCGCCCGGCGACCCATTTGTATTTGCATATCTTTTTAGTCACATCTTTAATGTAAATGTAATAATTCCTAAATGTTGTAGAGAATCTAGTATCTTTATCAAGTTGACGTAAGACTATCTAGCATAGGGGATGATATTTCACACATAATCTCAAAAATATAAAAACAATTTTTAAACAAAAACAGGACACTAGATTATTAAAATTTTTACATGGAGAGGTAGAACAATATATACAGATTAAAACAAAATCTTATGTTTAATAAACAGTTTAAATAAATAAAAAATATGTGTATAGGTTTTTGTCTACATATAATTCTGTACTGACCAAGCCAGCTCAGTCAGTCAATTGGGTCTAGAGTTAGGATGTGAGGATTGAAAAGAAAAAGACAGAGAAAGCAAAGTTTTGCAAGGACAACAGGGAAAGAAAGCTTCAGAATGGGTGGGAAAGGAGGGAACAATAATCAGAGGTGATTTAAGTACAGGTCCTGGACTCAAAATCCTCAAACACCAGAACAGTGTGTGGCAAGATCAGGAGCCTACTGATTTTCCATGCTTTCCAGTGCAGAATGCTCCCCCAACAACTCTACCTACACATTGGATCTCTGGACCTCCATTGTCCCAAGATCTCCAAATGTCTCCAACCCTGCTAATGCCTCATTGTCACCAAATGCTCCAAAGCCCATTGTTACCTGAAGGTCTCCAAATGCCTCCAGGTCCCCTCATGCCTCATTATCTCCAAATACCACAAATCCTTCCATTACTTGAAGGTATACAAATGTTTCCAGGGTCCCCAGTGAACCCAGGCTTTCAGGTTTGCTCCTCAGGTCCTTCAGAGGCCCCAAGGTCCCAGCAAGGTTCCTATCATGGAGTGGAGATGTTGCACCAGGTATAACCCATAACAAAAAATTAAACTGGGAGAAATCTTGGGAAAGTCCAAGTATCCTTCCTCCCTTTGAGCAACACAAACATTTGTGTGATGGAATACCAGATCTGGATATGGTTTAAGAATTGGTGGTCTAGATACTTTTGGGAGCATCCACCAGAATGTCAAAAAACACCTGGGAATTGAGGTGGGAGAGTTCATGCTCATTCCATCAGCACAGGAGGTTCCCATTAGTGCTGGAGGCACTGGTGATCCCATGTCCCCAAGCCTAGCAGATGTTCCTTTCTTGAGCCTAGCTACTCTGGTATCTTCTCATCCCTTCTTCAGTCTTTTTTTTAAATTAGATATTTGCTTTATTTACACTTCAAATGTTAACCCCTTTCCAAGTTACCTCACCGAAAACCCCATATTCCATTCCCCCTCCCTGTGCTCACCACCACCCCCCCCATTGCCTGACTTACATTCCCCTATTCTGGGGAATTAGGCCTTCACTATCTCCACTCTTGATCAGGCCAGGGGAACATTCTGAATGTGGAGCTGGATGCCCATACCCAAACTACAGCAACCAATGGCCCATTTCCATCAACAAAAGCCATGGACCCAGTTCAATCTATAGTAGTTGAAGACACATCAGCTAAAGAGATAAGACTCTGCTCTAGTCAAAGTTCTAGTATTAGAACTAGCATAGAGCCATCAGCAGCTCAAGCTCTCTCAAAAGCTGCAGTTTTGAAGATCCATGTAAACTAAAATATTGCATCCCAAGAATAGATCTGGGTTCAAGGCCTCTACATGTTTGACATTCCCCTAGACACTGTGTTGTTTACCAAATCTCTTGTGCCTGACCTACTTACCATGAGGTTATTTCTGGGAACTATTTGGTCCCTGTTGTTCATTGTATATTTCATTTTGGTAAATTTTATTAAAGACATGTGCAGTTAAAAAAGAAAAGAAAAGAAATAGGAAAGGAGAGAAGAGAAGAGAAAAGAAAAGAAAAGAAAAGAAAAGGTAGAAAAGAAAAGAAAAGAAAAGGATAATTAGACAACACTATAACATGACTCCAGCCAGTTTTGAGGCTGAAGCCAGTTTATTTTTCTCTAGTATGCTTTTGTGTCTTTCTAGGCACTTTCAGAGAATAAGGTCAGTTCTTAGATCAAAGACAAAGTAATCATAAAAAAGGTAATAAACAAAGAAATGAAACAAAGCAGTAAACAAAACCCTGTGGACAATGCTTCTAGGGGTTTATCAGGATGACCAATTTATAAAAGAAATTCACACATTCCTAGGCTGAGTTTACCTAGAGCTTTGTATTAGCCCTAATGTAAATATTCTTATCTGAGCCTATTCAGTGCCCTAGCCCAAGGACAAATTCTTGCCAAATTTCTAAAAGTGGCCCCAAAACCGCTCCACACTGTACACTACATTGTACCTAGTCCCTTTAGAGGAGAGAAGAGGATATTAAATCTCCTGGAAGTAGAGTTAAAAAGGGTTGTAAGTCACAACATGGATACTGAAACTTGAAACAGGGTCCTTGGGAAGAGAGTAGCTGAAAATGAATGCTGAACTGTCTCTCCAGTAATATCTGGAATCTTTCAAAGTATACTGCTTCTATTTAAAGTATTTTTCAGCAAATTAATGATGAAAATAATTACAAAGTTAAAATAAGCGAGCAGATAAAATTATTGTTGATAAAAAACAAGCTGTAAGACTTCAGCACAACATGTTTATAGATGAGTAGAACCTGAATTACATAGGTTTAATAGAACACAATTCTGAAGCATGATTTAGAGGTGAAACAAATGACTAAGGAAAGGTTTTGCCAGCAGTGATGACCTCTCTATGAAACATGCCTCTTTCAAAGAATCTCCTTCATCCCTCCCCTGAAGATGAGAAGAGGAAACACAAGAAAAACTGCCTGGTGTGGAAACACAAGAAAAAGTGTCTGGTGCAGAGCCCCAATTCCTATTTTATGGATGTGAAATGCCCCCAGGATGTTATAAAATCACCATAGTCTTCAGCCATGCACAAATGGTAGTCTTGTGTGCTGGCTGCTCCACTGTCCTCTGTCTGCCTACAGGTAGAAAAGCAATGCTGACAGAAGGGCGCTCCTACTGGAGGAAGCAGCACTGAAAAGCCCTGATTCAAGATGAGTGGGAACCTTTCCAATAAATACATTTTGTATATAAAAAAGGCAAAAGAAAGATATTTTTCACAAACTTATAGATGTAACTTACTAGAGAAATGCTATGCATTGAAAATTTTTTAAGAAATTAAATCTTTTTAACTTTGGGTAAACTGAAAAAATAATACTTTTTATTATTAAAGTATTTGTTTAAGCTGAACTTTCATTTGCTTACAAGAATTATTTTTAATATGTGTTGCCACTCTTTCGGTACTATCTCTTTTGTCTGTTAGTAATTAACAATAAAATCCATATGTGCTGTGTTACATGATAACAGCACACTGTTATCATGACTAATAACTAATGGGATATGTATCTGCTGAAAGCAAAACTTATTACTTGAGTGAAGACATTATCTACCTATATGTTGATACACTGAATAAATGGTCACTTCTTTGTTCAAGGCTTTGAGGTAATAAGATATGGAGTGTTATTTACTTAACTGAAAATTCAAAGGGAAGTAATTTTTGGTAAACCTGACTTTTTGACTTTTGAAGTTTCAAAAATAAATGAACACTGTGGGGAATACAGGTTGTCATCTTGCCCAGAAAACAATTAAATGAAGTTGTAAAGCGATGTGTTTCCATAGTCTTCTAAACTTCTCATGACATTCCCTGGTAGAATGGCAACTTACCCAATGTTACTGGCTAGGGAAACTGTACTTTGGAAACTTTTGCTGAATCCTTTCTCTAATTTTTTATATGATTTTTCTTTGGGCTTTACTGGATATGAAACACCTGTTTGAGAAAGGTCTTCAAGCCTGACAGCTCTGAAGGGTTGTCTGGATACTCTTCATAGAATCACCCAAACATCCTGTACAATGGCAAGTGCTGACAACATGCTGTGTAGCAGTGACAGCTTCTGTATTCAATCAAATCCTAATTTTTTTCTGGCACAAAGAAAACTGCATTATCAATAACCTCTGTAAGCCTCCCACAGAGCTTCACTCTGAGAAAGCTTCAAATATACTGTGTAATATTGGCAAAAGAAGAAATGAACACATCAATCAGCCACTAGTAGAAGCTTTCCTGCTCTGGTTAGGAGAACACCAACAATTCACTTTCTTTCTTTTAGAGAAAAGTTATAATAATTTAATATCAGAAGCACTTAAATGTATAATTTAGTAATATTAAATAAACATTCTTCTGTAGTGACTAACACTACCACAGCATCTAGAATTTTTCAAGGTATAAAAGTAAGAATACATATATAGAGAGTAACTCTTAATCTGTTCTCCATGATTCCTGAAAGTAACCATTTCACATTCTGTCTCTGAATTTGACTTTCTACTCCTTGTCATATGCACAAAGGAGTCAACATCCTATTTTACTGATAATAGTTCAACTGTGTTCATTGCTACTCTACTCAACAAGGCTAGGGAAAGGAAACTACTTAATGTCCTTCAACTGACAGATGAATTAAGACAGTTGCAACATATTCACTATGGAATAATATACATCTATAAAGAAAACTGAAGTAATGAAAATTTCAGGTTAATGGATAGAAATAGATAAGCTCATACTGAATAAGGTAACTCAGATCCAGAAATATAAAAATAGCATTTTCTTTCTGTGATGGGAGTATAAAACCTAGAGTAAAAGATACCATGGTAACAGGAAGTTTTAGAAAATGAAAAGGCAGGTAATAGATTCTATAAATGTGGATATGGAAAAAGCAGTGGAACATTAACTTGGGAAGAGGTAGTGAGAAAAACACAGAAGGAAAAAGATAAATAACATTAAGAATGTTTGGAAAAGCCAGAGAGAACCATATCCTTTTTTTTTTTTTCATCAATTTCTATTCTTTATTTTTCTCTGTATTTTACCTGTAGCTTTTATTTTTTTTTAATTTTTTTATTCGATATAATTTATTTACATTTCAAATGATTTCCCCTTTTCTAGCCCCCCACTCCCCGAAAGTCCCTCAAGCCCCCTTCTCTCCCCCTGTCCTCCCACCCACCCCTTCCCACTTCCCCGTTCTGGTTTTGCCGAATACTGTTTCACTGAGTCTTTCCAGAACCAGGGGCCACTCCTCCTTTCTTCTTGTACCTCATTTGATGTGTAGATTATGTTTTGGGTATTCCAGTTTTCTAGGTTAGTATCCACTTATTAGTGAGTGCATAACATGATTCACCTTTTGAGTCTGGGTTACCTCACTTAGTATGATGTTCTCTAGCTCTACCCCATTTTTAATAGGGTTGTTCGGTTTTCTGGAGTCTAACTTCTTGAGTTCTTTATATATATTGGATATTAGCCCTCTATCTGATGTAGGATTGGTGAAGATCTTTTCCCAATTTGTTGGTTGCCAAAAATGGGGTACAGAGTTAAACAAAGAATTCTCACCTGAAGAACTTCGGATGGCAGAGAAGCATCTGAAAAAATGCTCAACTTCATTAGTCATTAGGGAAATGCAAATCAAAACAACCCTGAGAAACCTTACACCAGTCAGAATGGCTAAGATTAAAAATTCAGGAGACTGCAGGTGTTGGAGAGGATGTGGAGAAAGAGGAACACTCCTTCACTGCTGGTGGGGTTGCAAATTGGTACAACCACTATGGAAATCAGTCTGGCGGTTCCTCAGAAAACTGGGCACCTCACTTCCAGAAGATCCTGCTATACCACTCCTGGGCATATACCCAGAGGATTCCCCACCATGTAATAAGGATACATGCTCTACTATGTTCATAGCAGCCCTATTTATAATTGCCAGATGCTGGAAAGAACCCAGGTATCCCTCAACAGAAGAGTGGATGCAAAAAATGTGGTATATCTACACAATGGAGTACTATTCAGCCATTAGAAACAATGAATTCATGAAATTCTTAGGCAAATGGATGGACCTAGAGAACATCATACTAAGTGAGGTAACCCAGACTCAAAAGGTGAATCATGGTATGCACTCACTAATAAGTGGATATTAACCTAGAAAACTGGAATACCCAAAACATAATCCATACATCAAATGAGGTACAAGAAGAAAGGAGGAGTGGCCCCTTGTTCTGGAAACACTCAGTGAAACAATATTTGGCAAAACCAGAACGGGGAAGTGGGAAGGGGTGGGTGGGAGGACAGGGGGAAAGAAGGGGGCTTATGGGACTTTCGGGGAGTGGGGGGGGGGGCTAGAAAAGGGGAAATCATTTGAAATGTAAATAAAAAAAAGAGTCTTTCCTAGATTCTAGGCCTATGAACCACAACAATGACCACCACAGTAACATGCCCCTAAATGTATAATAATGGCACACACACTTGGGTGTAACCAACAAATGTCTATTTGGCTTTAAGGCCCATTCAATAAGAAGAAATTCATGGCTAATATTGCAAATCTACTGAGACCGTGGATATTAGAAGACCACTTATTATTACCATTTTACTAATGCCACATTATTTTTAATGTATTCCTGAACATATAAGCACTTTTCTTTCATTAAAGAAGTTTCTATGTATTGCAAATAGAGACCATTACAGAGAACTGCAATTGATCAAAGTGCAAAAAGCAACTGCTTTTGCTATACCTAATACCAAGAGGCACAGGAAGTATTACAGAAGAAGAATCAGATTTTTCTATTTTTAGAACTAAAGGAACATGAAATCTGTTGTGAAATTGTTCCATCTAGATATGACACGAAAGATATACAATAAAATTTCAACATTGTTGCTGCCTAAATGAGAAAATGAAAAGGGACATACCACTGGAAGTGTCATTGTGGATGGGGAAAATCTCACATGGATTCATCCTGACATTTAAAACCGGTTAGAAACTGCAGAGAAAGGTAGAATTAATTTTCCATAGAGATAAGCCCACTGATAAGTTATCTAATACCAAAAACTAAATGAACTTCTCAGATTGTATTTATATGTTTATTCATATGTATTTCTGAGAAAATATAATTAAAGGAAACAGGCCATGAATTTGAGAGGAAGTAGGACAAGCACCATGAGAATGGTTGACAGGAGGAGGAGAGAGCAAGAAAGGAATCAAGTTAATTTTAACTAAAGATAGAACTAATTTTAAAATTAGATCACATAAATGGAAATGGAAAAATATTTTGTCTCTTTTAAACTAGACCACTTTACTTTAGATAATTCACACAGAGTTTCTTTCCTCCCAAAAGAATCTCATAAAGTGCATTCATATTTGTTATAATTTTTTAAATCTATTTTTATATCCAGTGAACAATTGTATTACTTCCACATCCCAACTATTATAAATAATGCATCTGGGAGCATTTACTTTTGAATTTCTCAGGTTTTCAGTAAATAATTTGCTCAAAATATTGTCCCTTTCCACTGAATTGTTATCTCCAACCTCATGAAAAATATTTGAAGTATTTACTCTTTCTCTCCTTAAATGGTGTCTATGGTATAAATTTAGGTACATACAGTTTTGAAATTAAAGGTTGTAAAACTTCACATCAAGTTATTTATTTTTGAAATGGTTTAACTATTTAGGTCTACAGATTTTATATTTATTCTTAGGTGTGTTATTTTATATCTTGGTAAGATTCTAATCAGAATTATAGTGAATCTGTGTAATCATTTGGGTATTATTATTTGTCTTTCCTACATTGTTTCATAACTAGCTGTAGTTTAAAATATAATTTAGTCCTATAAAATTTTTAATATTCCTGTCAGATTTTTGGCTTTATTTATGTTGATTTTTGATCTGATGCCTTGATTAAATTATAAGCCCTTCTAATTTTTGCAGAGCTCAAATATATTTCTCTTTATTTTTAAGGATATTTTATTGGTTTTTCACTTCAAATATTACCCCTTTTCCTAGTTTCCCTTCCACGAACCCCCATCCAATCCTCACTCCTGCAGCTTCTATGAGGGTGTTCCCCCCACCCACCAAACACACTCCTGCCTTCCTACCCTGGCATTCCCCTACACTAGGGCATCCAGGCAGTACAGGAGCAAGTGTCCCTTCTCCCATTGATGCCTGACAAGGCCATCCTCTGCTACCTATGTGGCTAGAGAAACAGGTACATCCATGTGTACTCTTTGGTTGGTGGTTTAGTTCATGGGAGCTCTGGGGGGTCTAGTTGGTTTATAATGTTTTTCTTCCTATGGGGTCGCAAACACTTTCAGGCCCTTCAGTACTTTCTCTAATTCCTCCATTGGGGACCTGATGCTAAGTCCCATGGTTGGCTATGAGCATGAACCTATGTATTTGTCTGGTTCTGGTAGAGCCTCTCAAGACACAGCTGTATCAGGCTCCCGTCAGTAAGCAATTCTTGAAATCCAGAATAGTGTCTGGGTTTGGTGTCTGTATATGGGATGTATCCTCAGGTGGGGTGGTTTCTAAATGGCCTTTCCTTCAGTTTTTGCTCCACACTTTGTCCCCATATTTCCTCTCATGAGTATTTAGTTCCCCCTTTTAAGAAAGACAGAAGAATCAACATTTTGGTCTTTCTTCTCCTTAAGCTTAATATGGTCTTTGAATTGTATCTAGGGTATTCTGAACTTTTGGGCTAATATCCACTTATCAGTGAGTGCATACCTTATGTTTTCTTCTATGACTGGGTTACCTCACTCAGGATATTTTCTAATTCCATCTATTTGTCTAAGAATTTCATGAATTCATTGTTTTTAATAGCTGAGTAGTACTTCATTGTGTAAATGTACCACATTTTCTGTATCCATTCCTCCTTTGAGGGACACCTGGGTTCTTTCCAGCTTCTGGCTATTATAAATAAGGCTGCTATGAACATAGTGGAGCAGATGTCCTTGTTATATGTTGCAGCATCTCTTGGATTTAAGCCCATCAGTGATATAGCTTGGTCTTCCGATAGTACTATGTTCAAATTATCTGAGAAACTGCCAGAATGATTTCCAGAATGGTTGTACCAGCTTGCAATCCCACCAACAATGGAGGAGTGTTCCTCTTTCTCCACATCCTCTCCAGGATCTGCTGTTACCTGTGTTTTTGATTTTAGCCATTCTGACTGGTATGATGTGGAATCTTAGGGTTGTTTTGATTTGCATTTCCCTGATGTTTGAGGAGTTTGAACATTTCTTTTCGGTCCTTCACAGCCATTTGAGTTTCCTCAGTTGAGAATTTTCTCTTTAGCTTTGTACCCCATTTTTAATAAGGTTATTTGAATCTTTGGAGTCTAACTTCTTGAGTTCTTTGTATATATTGAATATTAACCCTGTATTGGATGCAGGATTGGTAAAGACCTTTTCCTAATCTGTTAGTTGCCATTTTGTCCTATTGACCATGTCCTTTGCCTTAAAGAGGCTTTGCAATTTTAAGAGGTCCCATTTGTCAATTCTTGATCTTAGAGCATAAGCCATTGGTGTTCTGTTCAGGAAAATTCCCCCAGTGCCCATGTACTCAAGGCTTTTCTCCACTTTCTCTTCTATTAGTTTAAGTGTGTCTGGTTTTATGTGGAGATCCTTGATCCCCTCGGACTTGAGCTTAGTACAAGGAGATGAGAATGAATTGATTTGCATTTTTCTACATGCTGACTTACAAGCTGAACCAGCACCATTTGTTGAAAATGCTCTCTTTTTTCTACTGCATGGCTTTAGCTCCTATTTTAATGATCAAGCAACCATAGGCATGTGGATTCATTTCTGGGTTTTCACTTCTTTTCTATTTATCTACCTGCCTCTCTCTATACCAATACCATACAATTTTTATCACTATTACTCACTATACAGCTTGAGGCCTAGGATGGTGATTCACCAGAAGTTCTTTAATGTTGACAAGAGTTTTCACTATCCTTGGATTTTTATTATTCCAAATGAATTTGCAAATTGCTCTTTCTAACTCGATGAAGTATTGAGTTGGAATTTTGATGGGAATTACATTGAATATAAAGATTTCTTTTGGTAAGATGGCCATTTTTACTATATTGATCCTGTCAATCCATGAGCATGGGAAATTTTTCCATCTTCTGAGATATTTTTCAATTTCTTTCTTAAGAGAGTTGAAGTTCTTGTCATACAGATCTTTTACTTGCTAGGATACACCAAGATATTTTATGTTATTTGTGACTATTATGAAGGGTAACACGTTCCTAATTTCTTTCTCATCCTGCTTATCCTTTGAGTAGAGGAAGGCTAACTTTTTGTTTAAGTTAATTTTATATCCAGACACTTTGCTGACCTAGTGTATCATGAATAAGAATTTTCTGCTTGAATTTCCTCTCTGTCGTTTTTGTTGTTATTGAAGACCACCCTTAGTCTGTGGTGATCTGATAAGATGCATGGGATTATTTCATTTTTCTTTTATCTCTTGTGTCCAGTTTGTGATCAATTAGTTGGTCAATTTTGGAATTTTGGAGAAGGTACTATGAGATGCTGAAAAGAAAAATACACACACACACATATGTATATATATATATATATGTATATATACACACATATATATATTATATATATGATGAAATGTTCTATAGATACTTGTTAATCCATTTGGTTCATTTGAAGTCTCCTACTATTATTGTATGAGGTGCGATGTGTTCTTTGAGCTTTAGTAAAATTTTTTTTATTAATGTATGTACCCTTGTATTTGGAACAAAAATGTTCAATATGGAGAATTTATCTTGGTAGAGATTTCCTTTGATGACTATGAAGTATCCTTCCTTATCTTTTTTGATAACTTTTGGTTGAAAGTAGATGTTATTTGATATAAGAATGGCTACTCCAGCTTGTTTCTTGGGACCAATTACTTGCAAATGTTTTTCCTAGCCTTTTACTCTGAGATAGTATCTGTCTTTGTCACTGAAGTGCATTTGCTCTATGCAGCAAAATGCTGGGTCCTGTTTATCCAGTCTGTTATTCTATGTCTTTTTATTGGGGAATTGAGTCCACAGATGTTAAGACTTATTAAGAAAAAGTCATTGTTGCTTCATGTTGTTTTCCTTAGAGCTTGAATTATGCTTGTATGGCTATGTTCTTTTGGGTTTGTTGACAGAAGAATACTTTCTTGCTTTTTCCTTGTGTTGGAGTTTTCCATCTCTTATCATTTGTAGGGCTGGATTTGTGGAAAGATACTGTGTAAATTTCGTTTTGTCATGGAGTATCTTGATTTCTCCCTGTATGGTAATTGAGAGTTTTACTGTGTATAGTTGCCTGGCCTGGCATTTGTGTTCTCTTATAGTCTGAATGACATCTGCCCAGGATATTCTGGCTTTTATAGTCTCTGGTGAGAAATCTGGTGTAATTCTGATAGGTTTGCCCTTATGTTGTTACTTTCCCTTTTTCCCTTACTGCTTTTAATATTCTTTGTTTTGTGCATTTAGTGTTTTGATTGTTATGTGACAGGAGGAATTTCTGTTCCTGTACAGTCTATTTGGAGTTCTGTAGGCTTCTTGTATGTTCATGGGCTTCTCTTTAGGTAAGAGAAGAATTTTTTCGATAATTTGGTTGAAGATATTTACTGGCTCTTTACGTTGGGAATTTTTGCTCTCTTCTATACCTATTATTCTTAGATTTGGAATTCTCATTGTGTTCTGTACTTACTGGATGTTTGGGGTTAGGGGCTTCTTGCCTTTTGCATGTTCTTTGACTGTTGTGTCAATGTCTTCTATGGTATCTTCTGCACCTGAGATTCTCTCTTTTATCACCTGTATTCTGTTGGTGATGCTTACATCTATGACTCATGATCTCTTTCCTAGGTTTTCTTTTCTTTTTTTTTAATATTTTTATTTTCTATATTCTTTGTTTACATTCCAAATGATTTCCCCTTTCCCGGATCCCCCCTCCCCATATGTCCCAAAAACCTTCTTCTCTCCATCCCTTCTCCAATAACCTCCCTCCAATTTCTCTGTCCTTATATTCCCTTCCCATGCTAGATCAATCCTTTCCAGGATCAGGACCCTCTCCATACTTCTTCATGGGAGTCATTTGTTATTCAATTTGTGCCTTGGGTATTCAGAGCTTCTGGGCTAATTAATATCCACTTATCAGAGATTGCATTCCATGTGTATTCATTTGTGATTGGGTTACCTCACTTAGGATGATATTTTCCAGATGAAACCATTTGCCTAAAAATTTTGTGAATTCATTGTTTCTAATTGCTGAGTAGTATTCCATTGTGTAAATATACCACATTTTCTGAATCCATTCCTCCTTTGAGGTGCATCTGGGTTCTTTCCAGCTTCTGGCTATTATAAATAAGGCTGCTATGAACATAATGGAGCATGTGTCTTTATTGCATGCCTGCGAATCCTTTGGATATATGCCCAGGAGAGGTATAGCAGGGTCCTCTGGATGTCTCATGTCCAGTTTTCTGAGGAACCTCCAGACTGATTTCTACAGTGGTTGTACCATCTTACAGCCCCACCAGCAGTGGAGGAGTGTTCCTCTTTCTCCACATCCTCGCCAACACCTGCTGTCCCCTGAGTTTTTAACCTTAGACATTCTGACTGGTGAAATCTCAGGGATGTTTTGATCTGCATTTCCCTAATGACTAATGATGTTGAGCACTTCTTAAGGTGCCTCTCGGCCATCCGATTTTCTTCAGGTAAAAATTGTTTGTTAAGATCTGTACCCCAATTTTTAATAGGGTTATTTGTTTCCCTAGGGTCTAACTTCTTGAGTTCTTTGTATATATTGGATATTAGCCCTCTATCAGATGTGGGGTTGGTGAATATCCTTTCCCAATTTGATGGTTGCCATTTTGTCCTTTTAACAGTGTCCTTTGCCTTACAGAAACTTTGTAATTTTATGAGGTCCCATTTGTCAATTCTTGATTTTAAAGCATAAGCTATTGGTGATCTGTTCAGGAAATTTTCCCCTGTGCCCATGTCCTCAAGGGTCTTCCCCAGTTTCTTTATTGTTTCTATTTCCATTTTTAGATCCTGGATGATTTTGTTCAATCCTTTACCTGTTTGGTTGTGCTGTCTTATAATTCTTCGAGGAATTTTTGGTTTCCTCATCATGGGCTTCTACCTGTTTGCCTGTGTTCTTCTGTTTCTTTCTTTCTTTCTTTTTTTGAGGGAGTTATTTATATCCACCTTAAAGTCTTCCATCACCATCATTAGACATGATTTTAAATCCAAATCTTGCTTTTCTGGTGTGCTGGGCTATCCAGGGCTTGCTGTGTTGTCAGCCTTGGTTTCTGTCGCTTATATTCTTGTGCTT
The DNA here is from genome assembly GCF_947179515.1 of Apodemus sylvaticus. Classification (NCBI taxonomy): domain Eukaryota; kingdom Metazoa; phylum Chordata; class Mammalia; order Rodentia; family Muridae; genus Apodemus; species Apodemus sylvaticus. Next base: position 74,364,589 of record NC_067495.1, read on the forward strand.
GTCTCTAGCCATCTGGTTATTTCTAATGTTACCTGCCCTTGGTGTCTCTGACTGGATCTTGTCCCTCCTGTTCTCCTTGTTGTGTCAGAATTCCTTGAAGTCCAGCTGTCTTTGTGATTCTGTGATTCTGGGATCCTGAGATCCTTGTCAGAGGTCTTAGTAGTCAAGTTGCCTCTGGGATCCTGAAATCCTGGTATGACCAAGATCCTCAGATCCTGTGTGTGTCAGAGGGATTGGTAGTCAAGCTGCCACTGGGATCATGAAATCCTGGTGTGACCAATCACCTGAGATCCTCTTGTGTCTGAGCTCCTGGGAGTCAAGCTGTCTCTGGTTATTGTAAACATTAGTAGGTAGCCTTGGGTCTGCTCTGGGCATAGGTGCAAGCTGGAAATAAAATACAGTGCTTGTGTCTGAGTTCTAATGATCCTAGGTGTGTGCAATGTCCTAGAAGTTGAGCTTCTTCTGAGATCCTGTGCTCCTGTGGTTCTGGACATGATAGAGAACCTGGAAGTCAGGCTCCACCTGGGTTTTGTAAGAGTGGGTGCAGAACCAGGGTCCCAGGTCTTCTCCAGTTGCATGTTCAAACTGGCAGGAACCAGTGCCATTGGCAAGGTGTGGGGTTTCTGTGTCCATGGATCCTGGGGTTCCCAATTACTACATGTGTTGAAGCAGATGTTGTGGCTTCACCTGTGATCCTGGGAATTCCAGAGCACCTGGGAGTTGGGCTTTCTCTGGTTGTTGTAGGAGTGTCACCCCAGGTCAGCTCCAGGTGCAGGTTCAAACTGGAAGGAACCAGTGCCACTGGCCAGGTGGGGGTTACTGTGTCCCTGTTATCCTGGGAGAGTTAGAGAATTTGGCTTTTTTTTAAATTATTTTTTCATCCAATGTATTTTAGACATATTTCCTCTTCTTCATAGTTTTCCCAGATCCTGTCCACCTCTTTATCCATCTAACTTCCTGTTTTTTTCTTTCTCTAACAAGAAAACAAAATAAATAAAAATTAACACAAACAAAAACTCTAGTAATACAATATATATATATATATATATATATATATAAGTGAACGAAAGCACCAAAACAAACAAAAAATTTTAAAGGCCGCCATAAAAATTATAGAATCTCTATTGTGTTGGGCATATACTCCTGAATATGGGACCTACCCTGTAGTAAGGTTAATATATACAGTGACACTTCATTAGAAAACCGGGTATATATTACATCTTTTAACATTTGTCTTTTAGTGCCTAGATTGTTAAATTGAATAAACATGTCTTTCCTTTTTATTTTCCTGAAGAAGACACATTTCTGTTTCCTTTTGTGATTTCTTCTCTAAGTTTTATTGTTGCATTTCTTGCTAGATTTCTTTTGTGAGTAACACATGTACCATCAAATAATGCGTATTACATTTAGATAAACTAAAGTTAAAAGTAGTTAAATTTTATATAAATTATTTCTAATTGAACTACAGTATGATCTAAGAACTGCCCTATTCAACTTGCTTACTTGTTTGTATGATGTTGCAAACAGTATATTTGAGTCTGCTACCAAATCACTGAAATGTGTATTTTTCTTTTATTTCCTACTTTCAGGGAACATATATTTCCATTATTTTCTTTGCAGTTAATGTATGTAATCATTTTTTGAGTTAGTAATTTTAAATAAAGGTCTGCTTCATTAAATTATATCCTCATGTTTTACTGTAGAATGAAAATACAATTATATTTATAGAACGCAAAACTAAAGTAAAATTAGTCTCACAGATATTAGAATTAGGTTCTATTATTTTATCTATTTTTACTTTTGTCCATTCATATCTTTTGATTGAAGTACTTAATGCATTGCTATTTCATCTAATTCCTGATACAGGACTTTATTAGTCTTTTAAATTTTATTTTCTATTTTCTCATAGCATCAGTAGCTCACTTCTCTTCATCTAATCTTTATTTTAGCTTAATTTTATATCAAGATATTTATAATCTAATTTTATTCCCAGTTATATTAATCTACTTTTTTGGTTCTGAGGGAATATAACATAATAAAATCATAAAAATATCTTAAGTGTATAGATAACATTTGGTATAGTTGAATATATATATATATTCATATACATATATATACATATAATTAACATTTAAATAAGGCTTCCAGCGTATTGTTGTGTTGAAGTGGTAGGGGCTCTACAAGATAATGAATTCGGTCATAAAAGCAATGGTATCATGAGATTAATATATAGTCTATATAAAAGGTACAGTTAAAAAGTAACAAAACCAGATTTTCTCCACAGTCTTTTTCCTTGATTCCATCTTTTATTCTCAGGTTTTTGGTGCCTGCTAGGTATATAGTTTACAAAATATTTGAACCTTTAAAAAAAATCAGTCAGTCTGCATCTTTCAGTTGATGTCATAAGATTATTCCTGAGTTATTTTTTCTTCCTGTGTTTTTGTAGGCTGTTGTTCTAGTTGGAGTATTACCTATCCTTTACTCTTTCGCTTGTTCGTGTTAAGAGTTTGCTGAATTACTGCATTAGACATGCTTGGTTCCTTCACAGATCTCCTATGATTTATGTATTCCTGTCAAAAAATATATCCTTTCATGTACTCTCATGGAAGAAACTATCTTCTCCCATGTTTGTCATCCCTTGAAGCATGCTCTGCAGTGCTGGGTTAATAGACATGAATTGTCTTAATTCATGATTATCTTGAAATGTTCTTATTACTTCATTAAGTGAAAGAAATTTTACTAGGTACAGCAGTTACTTGGTTTCAAGGCATGAAATATATCTCACATTTTAGTGATTTTAAAGGTTGATGAAGAAAATATGTCATTCTTAAATAATTTGAGAACATGATGGTGTCAAGTTATGATTGAGGGAAAGGTTATTGTTGTGGATATGAGGAAATTATAGATGAAGGCATCCAGAAAAATCCAGAGTAGGGAGAAAAAGCAGTAGACTAAACATGACAACCAGTCCCAACAAGTCCATAACAGGAGGACGGGGAACAAGAAACAAGAGGAGCAAGAGAGAGGGCTAAAGGAGAGGAAGATAAAAGAGGGGGCCAAGAGAGTACCAAGAAAGCCAAGAGAACACATCGCCAGTATGGCAGAGTTATATAGAAAAAAAAAAGACACTAGGGGAAGGAAAGACCTTTAGCTGAAGATAGTTATGGTAGGACACAGGGAAAGAAGAGCTGAGAGGAGGCAGCATGGACTCTGTAATAGGTACTTGTCATATTTAGAGAGCCTGAAGGCCAGCATGGACTTGGGCACCCCAATTTGTTTTGGATTATAAAGTTCACATACTTATAGTTTATATGTGAGCTGGGGGTTTTCCTTTGTAGATTTTAATATTATTTGTTTTGGAGTTTTCATTCATTGTGTGTGTGTTGCCCATGCATTAAAGGGTAGGCATGCATGTCTGTCTATCTGTGTTTGGATGCATTTCTGCTAAGATGTACATGTAGAAGTCAGACGACATCTTGCTGTTGTTAGTTTCCACCTTCTACCTGAGAATTGAATTCAGGTTATCAGGTTTAGCAGTAAATGCCTTTACTCATTGAGTTTAGCTGGCTTTCTTTTAGAGCCCAGAACTCTGGTGCTTCATACAAGGCTTTGCTACATCAATTAAGATAATCAAGACAACCCTCAAAGACATGTTTACAGACCTATCTGATCTGGACAATCCTTCAACTGAGACCCCCTTCTCCGGTAATGGTAAACTGTTTTAAGTTGGCAGCTAATGATAACTAGGACAGGGAAAAATGCAATTTGTAGGTTTTCTTTAAAGAGTTAACTATATTAATCTTTAGTACCAAAGTGAAGAGGAAATATATAAGAGGAAATTGGAGCTAGAGTAATAATGAGAAGAGAATAAATATGGGTTGGAGGCATGAAAATAGTAAATGAATATTCTAGATAAGGTTAAAAATAATAGGAAGACATAAAAGCCTTTCCCAGGAAGATACAAGGCAAAAATACAATAACCAAAGTACCAAAGTATAACTATAAATACTAAAGAACATTTTTGAAAGAAATAAACAAAATGATGGTACACAATAAAAGTAGATTGATGGTTTTATGCTTTCAACTAATATGTTTTTCTTACTTGAGAGGTTATAGCTTCCTGGGAGGTTATAGCTTCCTCCATCACTTCCTTACTTTTTTTTTTTTTTTTTTTTGTTAATCAGTCTCCTCAAGGACCAACAACAATGGTAGTCTTCAGTAATTAAAGCACATTAAGACAGTGTGTTTCAGAGGAAAAAAAAAAGATTTCAGTGGCCAAAGGATATTTTCTGCTCAATGCCCTACTGTGATGCCAAATACTCACAGATTATATAATCTTATATCTGAGACTTTGGATATCAGCCTGGCTGTGCAAGACTCTTGAAGACTAAAGCTCTGAGGGATTGTCGAAGTCCCACCTGTGTGTACTTCATGTGCACACCACCACCACCATCACCACCAACAACAGGAAAGTACTGCAAGTTTAGCTTTACACTTTCAGCTATCCTATATAAGTTGTTCAAATAGGAAGGAGGTTATGTGATGACAATGGGGACAGTCTTACACTTCAGAATCCCATATCAGAACTCTGACTTTTTTTTCTTTTTCAGAGTAGACTGGGCTAGCCACTTATCCTCCCATGATGAACCCAGCCTCTGGGCTAAGTTTCTGAGATCTTTTTGTTTCATTTACCTTCTACTTACACACACACACACACACACACACACACACACACAAACACACACACACAAACATACACACACACAAACACACACACCAACACACACACACATATGCATACACGTATGCACGTGCATATACACATACACTCATATTTGGTGTCAAATGACCACTTGTGTTCAAATATATGAATTTAGTCCCTGTCAACATTGTGGAAGAACTCTTCTAATGTACTTTTCTTTCTTTCTTTTTCTTTCTTTCTTTCTTTCTTTCTTTCTTTCTTTCTTTCTTTCTTTCTTTCTTTCTTTCTTTCAGTGTTTTTAAGACAGGGTTTCTCTGTATAACCCTGGCTGTCCTGGAACTCTCTCTGTAGACCAGGCTGGCCTCGAACTCAGAAATCCTCCTGTCTCTGCTTCCCAAGTGCTGGGATTAAAGGTGTGTGCCACCACCACCCAGCTTCTAATGGACTTTTCAATTCAGTCATTACATCTTGCACCCAGTGCTAAGAAAGCTTCTATTGGAGTGATTAACAGCAAGACCAAAATTGCCTTAGGAAGGAAAGAGTGTATTTTGAAGTCACACACTACATTTCTGAGCAATGTCAAGACAGGAACCAGGAAGCTGGAAATGAAGCAGAAGATATAATGGAATGCTGCTTACTGGCTTGCTCCTCCTAGATTGCTTAGCCTGCTCTTACATATCTCAAGATCATCTGTCTAGCAACAGCAGTTCTCACATAGTCCTGCATGCTTCCACTTCAAGCATTAATCGAGAAAGTGTTTCACAAACTTGCCTACATGTCAAATTAAAGATGGAATTTTCTCAGTTGAGGTTCTCTTTACACCCCAGGACTCCCAGGGACAAAACCTTCAACCAAGAGGTACATATGGTTCCAGCCAAAAATGTGGCAGAGGAAGGCCTTGTTGGGTATCAGTGGGAGGAGTGGTTCTTGGTCAGATGAAAGCTCAGTAGATGCTCGAACAAAGGGAAATCAAGGGGGGTAGGCAGGAGTGGGTCAGGTAATGGGGCATATACTTGGAGGCAGGGGGTGGGAGGAGGGGGTTGGGGTTTTCAGGGAGGGGGGAAACCAGGAAAGGTTTTGGCATTTGAAATGTAAATGAAGATTATATTCAATAAATAAGATGACTTTAGCTTCTTGTAAGTTGACAAAAGAGCTTTTAAGCACACAGTCACCAATAAAAGTTTAGTTTAGTAATTTTTATCATTTTCTCTTTCTCTTGGTAGTTTCAGGCTTTAATATACATAGTTTTCTGATATTATTTAGTTCTGATATCAATGTTTTATAAAAATTAATATTTATAAGAGAATTTCAATCTTCTGTACAGTATATGCAATGTCCACGTTCCTTGAGTAGTTGACTTCTGGTATAATTCTATCACTTCAAATAGATTGTTATTCCATGATTTTTGTACGTTTTCTGATATTTTCTTCAAAACAGAACATTTGAAAATATATTTACTTCTTCAAGTCTTTGTGAACTAGCTCTGGAAAGCTCATAGGAAATTTTGTTCTTATGTGCTTTGCTAATGTCAGGGTTGTATATTTGTTTTGTCGTTGTTGTTTTTGTTTTGTTGTTGTTGTTGTTTGTTTTTGTTTTTTGCTTTCTTCTTGTATGCCACAAACTTTGTGATTCAAGTTTTTTGAAAATATCTACTGTGTCTCTTCTTAGAGACTCTGGTATTCTCCTGTTATTTTTCTTTGTTTCATATTTTGTTCACAGACATTCATGGATAGGTATTCCCTTGGTAACTTTAACATGATGTGACATAAACACGACACTCAAACTATGCCACTTTCCTTTTCAACATTTTGAGTCATGAAAGAGAAATCCTCTCCCAAGCAGTCCCTAGATACCTTAGAATACTACAAAAAAGTTTGTACTTGCCTTTACTTCATCCCTAGGGAGAAGCCAGACCTTAGGCAAGTTCCTCTCAAATTTGACCGGGATTTGAGGATATTTAAGAGACACATAACCTTACCATGCTTTGAGCTCATTCAATGATACCCGTTTTAAGAATAACTAATCAAGAAGAGGTTATAACAGGCAAACATTTCATGAAAAGAGGCAGAATTTTGTCTATTTTAATTATCATTTTGTATGGAATATACATTGTTTACTAAGGACATAAATAAATGAATAAGTGAATGAGATGTCATTTATTTATTTATTATTATTAAAATATGTATGTTTTTCTTTCTAAATCATTGAATTTATCAAAGAAAATATGACCTTATGATTATTTGTATGGAAAATGGTATTGTACAATGCATCTTTAAAAAATGAGAAGTTGATAATATACTTGTACTCTGATATAAATACAAAGCTAATGTACAGAATTTGATGAAATAGATACTTGTACTTTGAATTGTATTTCTTTATATTATTCATTCAGAATCTTATTAAAATTTTACATATTGCTACTAAATACCATAGCCTGGTACAAAATAAATGATAGGTATCATTTCTCAAGTGAGAAATAAGATGCATTTACATCACAAATGGGAAGAACAAAATAATACATTCAACTAAAAAATCTATTTTCATTATATTAAGACCAGATTAAGCAAGTGTCCTGGGTAATATTAGTTACCACTTTGACACACTTGGCAAGATGGAATGTCAGTTAAAGAACTGCATCCATTAGAGTGACCTGTGATTATGTCATTGGGAAAAGCATGGTGGCTGGAAGTGTTTTGTCCACAGGGATGTGAGCACTCTATATCATCTTATTCAAATGACATGTATTAGGAACTCAAGAAACACATTCTAAAACCAAAAGTTACTATCAGATGCCAAGTAATGACCTACTTCAATAACCGAGCCCATGTCCCAAAGGTTCAAACATCTTAAACAGCAACAACAATTGGTCCAGGAGCAAGAATTCAAATGTGTTTCCATGAGGAACATTTCAAATTTAGTGTTCAAGGCTCAAAGTTTAATGTTTACATTGTATTTATATAGGGAGAACCCACAGCTGTTTCAGCTGGATTATGCTGCAAAGCAAGCTCAGCAGGCAGTTCCTGTAGGAAATTGCAGGTGCAGCCAAGTGGAAGATTCCACCTAGGTGGTTGTGGCAAGAGCTTAAGGTCTATTTAGCCTATTAAAGGCTGGGGGAAGGGCACATTACTGATGTCACCTCTTAAAACTTTCTTATGCAATTATTGATAAGTGGATATTAATTAGCCCTGAAGTTCTGAATACTGAAGATACAATTAGCATATCAAATGATTCTCATGAAGAAGGAAGAAGAGGGCCCTAATCCTGGAAAGACTTGATCCAACATTGTAGGGGTGTACCAGGACAGAGAAAAGGGAGAGGAAAAGATTGGAGAAGGATGGAGAGAAGAGGACTTATGGGACATATGGGGGGGGGGGGACTGGGAAAGGGCAAAGCTTTTGGATTGTAAACAAAGCATATAGAAAATAAAAATATATATTAAAAAAACTTTCTTATATTGTTACTCTACACTGCTCCTTGGTTACATTTTTTGCACATTGTATTTAAATTTGAGGCTAAGTTCTTTCTCACACTGTAATGTTTAAGGAAATGTAAAGAAGAAATTCAACCTGTAAGAATAGTTGTAGATGCATTTGGGTACAATGCTATGCTAACTATAAGTGCAATGGTAGAAAGATCCTGTAAAATCACCTGTATGCGCAATGAATATTTAATTCACATTTAATTAAAGATGTAGTCTTTTCTAATATTTATTCTTTGTGAGAAAATGTTGACACTCTATTCATTAAAATCATAAGCAATTTCAAACCAGAAAGCATTTGAACCAATGAATTATCAATAGAAATTCAAAGCTATAGGTAATTTCACAACACGTTTTCTTGTGTTCCAAAAAGAAATCTCCATATCTATTTTTTCCTTTAACATGGAGATACAATTCATCACTTCCTTAGTTTTAGCTTATTCATAGTATGTGAAATTACCACTCTCTAATTCCAGAATCTTTTCACAAACCCAGAAATAAACCTGGCAACTATTAGCATTCACTCCTCACTCTCTGTTTCTCATCAGTTTCTCTGCTTGCAATTTTGTCTTTTCAACATTCTAATGTTTTAGGAGATTTTTTTTAGTTTAAAAGTTGGGAGAAAAAAGGAAATCAAAAGAACATACTTATCAAAAAGTAACTGCTAGTCATTTATAATATTTTTAAGGAAATGCTGGTGCCTAACATTAAAAGACCTGGTAAAGTCAGAACAAAATAGGGCCATCTGTCTAGTATAGAGGAACTAGGAAGAAGATGAATGAAAGCATCTGTTACTTTCAAAGTGGCAAACAGATAACTAAAAGGAAATAGGAATCATTTGAAATATGAAATAAAACAACTTTTTTCCTTTACAACCAACGATACTATGCAACAGATCCACCAATATTCAGAAGAAAAGCAGACAACAAATCATAACTCTCTTTTCCCTTATTTTTATTTAAAAACTTCTCTCTCCCAGCACTCTCTCTCTGTGTATACTGTGTGTGTGTATGTGTGTGTGTGTATGAGAGAGAGAGAGAGAGACAGAGACAGAGACAGAGAAACAGAGATAGAGACATAGAAACAGAGAGACAGAGAGAGGGGGGGAGAGAGAGAGAGGAAGAGGGAGAGAGGGAGAGAGAGACAGAGAGAGAGGGAGAGACAGAGGGAGAGACAGAGAGACATAGAGACAGAGAGACAGAGAAATAGAAACAGAGAGACAGAGAGAGAGAGGGAGGAAGAGAGAGGGGGAGAGGGAGAGAAAGGGAGGGAGGGAGAGAGAGAGAGAGAGAGAGAGAGAGAGAGAGAGAGAGAGAGAGAGAGAGAGAGAGAGATATGGGTCTGTGAGAGTGCTGGTGTCCATGTATCACATTTGGACTATTTGATGACACAAATTTCAAACATCAGTTTTCACCTTTAGCTTCTTTATTTAATGCCAGAGATAAGAAGGAAGAGAAACAATTTGCTATCGAAGGAAATTTTTCTCCTTCAAAATATGAAGATCTGTACAACTTAGCCATAATCAATGTATACGAATTTTTACCAGTCCATAATTATTCAAATGGAAAATAAAAAGGTGGTTGGGAAATATTTCTTATCCAGTTAAGTACAAAAAAAGGATTCAATCCAAGCCTCTACTTTCTTTTTTTTATTTTTATTGATATATTTTTATATACATTTCAAATGATTTCCCCTTTTCAGGGTCCCCACTCCCTGCAAATCCCATAAGCCCTCTTCCGGCCCCCTATTCTTCCATCCACCCCTTCCCATTTCCCTGTTCTGGAATTCCCCTATACTTTTGCACTGAGTCTTTCCAGAACCAGGGGCTACTCCTCCATTCTTTTTGGATATCATTTAATTTGTGGATTATGTCTTGGGTACTCAAAGTTTCTAGGCTAATATCCACTTATCAGTGAGTGCATACCATGATCTTTTGAGACTGGGTTACCTCACTTAGTATGATGTTCTCCAGCTCCATCCATTTGGCTAAGAATTTCATGAATTCATTCTTTCTAATGGCTGAATAGTACTCCATTGTGTAAATATATCACATTTTTTGTATCCATTCCTCCGATGAAGGACACCTAGGTTCTTTCCAGCTTCTGGCTACTACAAATAGGGCTGCTATGAACATAGTGGAGCATGTGTCCTTATTGCATGCTGAAGAATCCTCTGGAGTGGTATAACAGGGTCCTCAGGAAGTGACATGCCCAGTTTTCTGAGGAACCGCCAGACTGATTTGCAAAGTGGTTGCACCATCTTGCAATCCCACCAGCAGTGGAGGAGTGTTCCTCTTTCTCCACATCCTCGCCAGCACCTGCTGTCTCCTGAGTTTTTGACCTTAGCCATTCTGACTGGTGTGAGGTGAAATCTCAGGGTTGTTTTGATTTGTATTTACCTAATGATTAATGATGTTGAACATTTCTTAAGGTGTTTCTCAGCTCTCCGAAGTTCTTCATGTGAAAATTCTTTGTTTAGCTCCATACCCCACTTTTTAATGGGGTTATTTGGATCTCTGGGTTCTACTTTCTTGAGTTCTTTGTATATATTAGATATTAGCCCTCTGTCAGATTTAGGGTTGGTGAAGATCCTTTCCCAGTCTGTTGGTTGACGTTTTGTCCTTTTGATGTGTCCTTTGCCTTACAGAAACTTTGTAGTTTTATGAGGTCCCGTTTGTCAATTCTTGATCTTAGAGCATAAGCTATTGGTGTTCTATTCAGGAACTTTTCCCCTGTGCCCATGTCCTCAAGGGTCTTCCCCAGTTTCTTTTCTATTAGTTTCAGTGTGTCAGGTTTTATGTGGAGGTCCTTGATCCATTTGGAGTTGAGCTTGGTACAAGGAAATAAGAATGGATCGATGTGCATTCTTCTGCATGCTGACCTCCAATTGAAACAGTACCATTTGTTGAAAAGACTATCTTTTTTCAACTGGATGCTTTCAGCTCCTTTGTCGAAGACCAAGTGACCATAGGTGTGTTGGTTTATTTCTGGGTCTTCAATCCTATTCCATTGATCAGCTTGCCTGATATTGTACCAGTACCATGCAGTTTTTAATCACTATTGCTCTGTAGTAGAGTTTAAAGTCTGGGGTACTGAATCCCCCTGAAGTTCTTTTACTGTTGAGAATAGCTTTAGCTATCCTGGGTTTTTTGTTATTCCAGATGAATTTGAGAATTGCTCTTTCTAGCTCTATGAAGAACTGGGTTGGGATTTTTATGGGGATAGCATTGAATCTGTAGATTGCCTTTGGCAAGATGGCCATTTTAACTATATTAATCCTGCCAATCCACGAGCATGGAAGATTTTTCCATTTTCTGAGATCTTCTACGATTTCCTTCTTCAGAGATCTGAAGTTCTTGTCATATAGGTCTTTCACTTGTTTGGTTAGAGTCACCCCAAGATACTTTATGCTGTTTGTAGCTATTGTGAAGGGGGTCATTTCCCTAATTTCTTTCTCAGTCTGCTTATCCTTTGAGTATATAAAGGCTACTGATTTGCTTGTGTTGATTTTGTAGCCAGCCACTTTGCTGAAGTTGTTTATCAGCTGTAGGAGTTCTCTAGTAGAGTTTTTGGGGTCACTTAATTATATGATTATATCATCTGCAAATAGTGAGAGTTTGACTTCTTCCTTTCCAATTTGTATCGCTATGACTTCCTTATGTTGTCTAATTGCTCTAGCTAGGACTTCAAGAACTATATTGAAAAGATATGGAGAGAGGGGGCAGCCTTGTCTAGTCCCTGATTTTAGTGGGATTGCTTCAGGTTTCTCTCCATTTAGTTTGATGTTGGCTACCTGTTTGCTGTATATTGCTTTTACTATGTTTAGATATGGGCCTTGGATTCCTGTCTTTTCCAAGACTTTTAGCATGAAAGGATGCTGAATTTTGTCAAATGCTTTTTCAGCATCTAATGAAATGATCATGTGGTTTTTTTCTTTGAGTTTGTTTATGAAGTGGATAGCATTTATGGATTTCCTTATATTGAACCATCCCTGCATCCCTGGGATGAAGCCTACTTGGTCATGGTAGATGATCGTTTTGATGTGTTCTTGGATTCGGTGGGCAAGAATTTTATTTAGTATTTTTGCATCAATATTAATAAGGGAAATTGGCCTGAAATTCTCTTTCTTAGTTGGGTCTTTGTGTGGTTTTGGTATCAGCGTAATAGTGGCTTCGAAGAAGGAGTTGGGTAGTGTTCCTTCTGTTTCTATTTGGTGGAAGAGTTTGAAGAGTATTGCTGTTAAGTCTTCTTTGAAGGTCTGATAGAATTCTGCACTGAAGCCATCTGGTCCTGTGCTTTTTTGTGTCGGAAGTCTATCTATGACCCCTTCTATTTCTTTAGGAGTTATGGGTCTGTTTAGATGTTCTATTTGATCCTGTTTAATTTTGGTAATTGGTATCTGTCTAAGAAAATGTCCATTTCCTCCAGATTTTCCAGTTGTGTTGAGTACAGGTTTTTGTAGTAGGATCTGATGATTTTTTGAACTTCCTCAGTTTCTGTTGCAATATCTCTGTTTTCATTTCTAATTCTGTTAATTTGGATACTTTCTCTCTGCCCTTTGGTTAGTCTGCCTAAGGGTTTATCTATCTTGTTGATTTTTTCAAAGAACCAGCTTTTGGTCTTGTTGATTCTTTGTATGGTTCTCTTGGTTTCTACTTGATTGATTTCAGCGCTGAGTTTGATGATTTCCTGTCTTCTTCTCCTCCTGGGTGAATTAGCTTCTTCTTGTTCCAGGGCTTTCGGTTGTTCTGTTAATCTTCTAGTTTATGCTCTCTCGAATTTCTTTTTGGAGGCACTCAAAGCTATGAGTTTTCCTCTTAGCACTGCTTTCATTGTGTCCCATAGATCTGTGTATGTTGTGCCTTCAATTTTATTAAATTCTAAGAAATCTTTGATTTCTTTCTTTATTTCATCCTTGACCAAGGTATCATTGAGTAGAGTATTGTTCAGTTTCCATGTGTATGTGGGATTTCTTTTGTTTTTACTGTTACTAAAGACCACTTTTACTCCATAGTGATCTGATAGGAGGCATGGAATTATTTCAATCTTCTTAATATTTGTTGAGGTTTGTCTTGTGACCAACTATATGATCTATTTTGGAGACATGAGGTGCTGAGAAAAAGGCATATTCTTTTGCTTTGGGATGAAAAGTTCTATATATATCTGTTAACTCCAATTGGTCCAAAGCTTCAACTAGTTTCAATGTCTCCCTGTTTAGTTTCTGTTTTCCTGATCGGTCCATTGGTGAGAGTGGAGTGTTGAAGTCACCCACAATTATTGTGTTAGGTGCAATGTGTACTTTGAGCTTTAGTAAAGTTTCTTTTATGAATGAGGGCGCCCTTGTATTTGGGGCATAGATGTTCAGGATTGAGAGTTCTTCTTGTTGGATTTTTCCTTTGACCAGCAAGAAGTGACCTTACATGTCTCTTTTGATGACATTAGGTTGGAAGTCAATTTTATCTGAAATTAGAATGGAAACTCTGGCTCGTTTCCTGGGACCATTTGCTTGTAGAATTGTCTTCCAGCCTTTTACACTAAGGTAGTTTTTGTCTTTGACATTGAGGTGTGTTTCCTGTATGCAGCAAAATGTAGGGTCCTGTTTACATAACCAGTCTGTTAGTCTATGTCTTTTTATTGGGGAATTGAGTCCATTGATGTTAGGAGATATCAAGGAGTAGTGGTTATTGCTTCCTATCATTTTTGATTTTAATTTTATACATGTATGGTTATCTTCTTTGGGTTTGATGGAAGAAGCTTAATATTCTGCTCTTTCCAGGGTATAGTTTCCCTCATTGTAATGGTGTTTTCCCCCTATTATCCTTTGTAGGGCTGGGTTTGTAGAAAGATATTGTGTAAATTTGGTTTTGTCATGGAATATCTTGGTTTCTCCATCTATAGTAATTGAGAGTTTTTATGGGTATAGTAGTCTCAGCTGGCATTTCTGTTCTCTTAGAGTCTGCATGAGCTCTGCCCAGGATCTTCTAGCTTTCATGGTTTCTGATGAGAAATCTGGTGTAATTCTGATAGGTCTTCCTTTATATGTTACTTGCCCTTTTTCTCTTACTGCCCCAAGTATTCTTTCTTTGTTTAGTACATTTGAGGTTTTGATTATTATGTGAAGGGAGGTATTTCTGTTCTGGTCCAGTCTGTTTGGAGTTCTTTAGGCTTCTTGTATATTCATGGGCATCTCTCTCTTTAGGTTAGGGAAGTTTTCTTCCATAATTTTGTTGAAGATATTTGCTGGCCCTTTAAATTGTAAATCTTCACTCTCATCAATGCCTATAATCCTTAGATTTGGCTTTCTCATTGTGTCCTGGATTTCCTGGATATTTTGGGTTACAAGCTTTTTGCATTTTGCATTTTCTTTAACTGTTGAGTCCATGGTTTCTTTGGTATCTTTGGCATCTGAGATTCTTTCTTCTATCTCTTGTATTCTGTTGTTGATATTTGCGTCTATGGTCCCTGATTTCTTCCCAAGGTTTTCTATCTCCAAAGTTGTCTCCCTTTGTGCTTTCTTAGTTGTTTCTACTTCTGTTTTTAGATCCTGGAATTTTTTGCTCAGTTCCATCATTTGCTTCTTTGTGTTTTCCTCTAATTCTTTAAGAGATTTTTGTGTTTCCTCTTTCATGACTTCTGCATGTTGATCAAAGTTCTCCTGTATTTCTTTATGTGATTTTTGTGTTTCCTCCTCATTGGCTTTTGTATTCTCCTGGATTTCTTTCAATGAATTTTGTGTTTCCCTTGTAAGGGCTTCTAATTTTTGATCCATTTTCTCCTGAATTTCTTCAAGTATGTCCTTCATGTGTTCCTGTACCAGCATCATGACCAGTGATTTTAAATCCAAATCTTGTTTTTCTGGTGTGTTGGGGTATCCAGGACTTGCTATTGTTAGAGAATTGGGTTCAGATGCTGCCATAATGCCTTGGTTTCTGTTAGTAACGTTCCTACGTTTGCCTTTAGCCATCTGGTTCTCCCAGGTGTTAGATGGTCTTATTGTCACTGGCTGGTGCTTCAACCTACTGTGGATCTTCAAGGTTATCTCTGCAACACTGGATGACTGGGTTTCTTTTGGCACAGATTACTGATATGCTCCCTTCTTCTGTGTGCCTTTGGAGCCCTTCTCTGTCTTGCCTCAAGCAATGTTATACTTAGGTTGTCAAGGTCAACCAGGTGTTCTCTGTCTGCTCTATTATGGAGCTAAGATGTTGTGGTGGGGGTCACTCCCTCTGTTGATTCTCACATAGGACACAGGTCCTGTGATGGACTGGCTTGCAGATGAACTGCCTATGTGCTTAGTTCCTTAGTGCAGGCAGACCCCTGGTGGTTTGCACCACCAGAAATCTAAAGCTCAGGGTGGTACAGTACCTAGTGATCCTTTTCTGTCCCCAGCAGGCAGCAAATATGGCCTCGAGGCTTCTCTTCTTCTAAGCTTCCTGGGCATGACATGGGCCCCAAGCCCAGCAGGTTGGCAGACAAAACCCGCCTATGTGCTCAGTTCATGAGTGCAGGCAGACCCCTGGCAGTTTGTACCACCAGAAATCTAATGCTCAGGGTGATACAGTACCTAGTGATCCTTTTCCGTCCCCGGCAGGCGGCAGGCAGCACATATGGTCGCGGGGCTTCTCCAAGCCTCTACTTTCTAAAAATAAGACCTTTACTTACTAGCTACAAGCTAGTTTATACCATTAATAGTAGAAATGATATATTTTTGAGAGTATTTTAAAAGCTTATTGTCACAGCAGATTCTAGTCACTTGCTACTTTCAAATCCTCAAATGCAAGTTCTAACTGCTTCCTCTGCTGTGCAAACTAGTTTGTCTTTATGTGTGCTTATATAATTCAGTTCTGCAATCCTCATAAAATAGGATTAGCAAAATAGCAAGTGCCCTTTCATATACAGATTTTTGGAGGATCACAGATATCAGAACTCATGCCATCAGGCTTATGTGGCAAGCACTTTGATCTATTTAGACATGGCACTTGCTACTACACCATTTGTTATAAATATTTTATTATAGTCCTGACCAAACACAAAGGTCTCTATTATGAGACAGAAATTAACCCACATCTTCATTATTCGATGTGTATAAATCTTTAGAATGGCTATTAGTAATGGTTATATTTTCAATATTATATTTTCTTTAATTTTTATAAAAAATTTATATATTCTTTAGTATGCACCATATATGTACTTACAAAAGTATATTAATTGATACAGTTATTAATTCCCTCATCTTAACTAATAAAATTGTAATTTTATATTTATAATTAATAATTAAATTTACATAAAAATAATTTACTATTTTTTAGTGTCAAAAATTATTTTACCTAATAAAATACTCAGAATTATTTTGTCACATAATTTAATAGGTAGCTTTAATATTTTGGGTCATAGATAATATTGCATGGGTATCACACACACAAACAACAACACTTCAAGAGAGGGTGCCAAAATTTTTTAACTTCTTGATTTTGAAAAGTAATTATTCTGTGCCAGGCCCTGCTATGTTCTTGATTGCTATAATGAGCAAGAAATACATGATAACTGCTGGTATATACTTTTTTGTCTGTTGGACAAAAAAGGACATGGAAAAGAAGATATAAGTAACCAAGGAAATAGATAAAACCATCATATTTTGTGATAAATACTAAAACCAAAGCAATTCTGAAAACAGTAATGATGGGAGAGTTTTATTTTATTGTAGATGTGGAAAGATTTTTTTTCTGAGAATGTCAGAGTTAAAATGGTGCCTAGAACAAGAGGATTGGAAAAAATAAGAGGTCACATTTGTACTATTCCAGAAATGGATGACATCACCTTGCTAAGCATTGAAACTTTTGGAAAGCATCACATTAAATTACTATAAGTTTGTGCTTATGAATACATATATGTATATATATATATTATATGCTATTATATAGTATATATTTTTATAGGATAAATATAGTATTTTATATTATTACATATAGGTGAGTACTAAAAGGATAATAAAGTATTGCAAATTAATACTACACTCAAATCATACATTGTTACTTTTGCATGCATATACATGTAGGAGTATTTGGTGTTCTGCTTGTCTTAATATCCTCTGCATTCCCTAAGTGGGAGAAGTTTTACTTTTATGCTCCTTGGCACTGGGAAAGAGAAACTACCTGAAACTTCTAACTCCTGCCTCTATATAATGTTGGAATTTGGAATCTTTGGTTAAAACTTTTACATTTTTTTTTAAATCTCTGTGGAAGAGATAGGTCTGGAACATACTATGTAGAGTACATTAATTTCAAAAGACTAGTAATCTTCCTTCCTCATTGCCCCAAGAACAAGGATTGCAGGTATAAGACAAGATAAATGGCAAGATTCTTTTCTTAATCCTTCTCATAAATCACATGAGGTGGTATACATTTGTTATCCTAGCACTCAGGAGAGAGTGGCAGGAGAATTCTGACAAGCTAGAGGCTATCTTGTCTACATAAGACATTCTAAGGTAGCCATAAATTCATTATAAGAACCTACCTCAAAGCAACACCAGTAGCAAATGTGAATTAATGATTCTGATTTGAATGTTTTTCCCTGAGAATCTGAAGAACACACAACTGAGTTAATCATTTTATTTAACTCAGGGCACATCACTTGTAGTCCATTCCTTTCTCATTTATTTCCCTGGCTTCAATAATCTTTATCTGCATTTAATTTATTTTTCTTATACCTTTCCATGAACTGTTCTTTGTTACTAACATAAATTTTATTTTCTGCAGATTTATACTCACTTATTTAAATGTTTTCCTGGTATATATCTCATTATATGACATGTTTATACTAAGTACTTGATTTTTTACCTATTTAATGTGAAAATAACTTTAGTTAGCATATTTGCATACAGTTTTGTAGGATACTAAAGTATTTTACATGTAAATTGTCATAAATGATTAAATGATTTCAGATTTAGCAAATATTCTTTTATATTCTTTTTAAAATTTTTATTAATTTTTATATTCCAAATTTTATTTTTATCCCCCATCCAGTATACTCTCTGACTGTTCAATATCCCATACCTCCTCCCCATCCCCATGTCTCCACATGGATGTCCTCACACCCCATCTCACCTACCTCTAAATTCCCTGGGGCCTCCAGTCTCTTGAGGGTTAGGTGCATCATCTTTGAATGAACACAGACCCAGTAGTCCTCTGCTGTATGTGTGTTGGTGCCCTCATATCAGATGGTGTAGGCTCCCTGTTTGGTGGTCCAGTGTTTAAGAGATCTCAGGGGTCCAGATTAATTGAAACTGCTGGGCCTCCTACAGCATTGTCCTTCTCCTCAGCTTCTTTCAGGCTTTCCCTAATTCAACAGCAGGCATCAGCTGCTTCTGTCCATTGGTTGGGTGCAAATATCTGAATCTGACTCTTTCAGCTGCTTGTTGGGTCTTTCAGAGCACAACCATGCTAGGTCCATTTTTGTGAGCACACCATAGCCTCAGTAATAGTGTCAGGCTTTGGGGCCACCCCTTGAGCTGGATCCCAATTTGGGCCAGGACAGCCAGGGCTATACAGAAAAAACCTGTCTTCACAAACCAAAACCAAACCAAAACAAAAACAAAAACCAAAACCCCCAAAACAATAACAACAACAACAAAAAACAAACAAACAAACAAAAAACCCAAGAAAATGAATAAAACTGCTTATAATCTAAAAATGGAAGCAGTAAAGCAAGCACAAACTGAGAAAATTCTGGAAATGAAAATTTTCGGAATTTGAACAGTAACTGAAGATCTAAGCTTCACCAACAGAATACAAGAGATGGAAGACATAATCTCAGGTATTAATGATACAATAGAAGAAAGTGATACCATTGGTCAAAGAGAATGTTAAATCTAATAAATTTCTTAGTTAAAACATCTAGAAAATTTGGGATACTATGAAAAGACCAAACCTAAGAATAAGAGGAATAGAGGAAACAGAAGAATCCTGTAATGGGTTGGCCTGATGTTGCTTGTATTCTAATGTTAAATGCTAATGTTAAATTCCAAATGTTAAATTCTAACCCCAAAACTGGTTGCTCTAGAGAATAAGAGAGTTTATACATGCTACCATGTATTAAGGGTCAAGAGAATGTGGTCCTGATTGGAGTTACAAACAGCCCAGATAAAATATAGTCATAACTCAGGGTTGCCTTTCGCAAAATAGATTTTAACAACATGGAGGCTAGGTATCTGTCCATCTCTTGTACTAATTAAGGCTTTGAGTGTGTCTTTCATCCTTGAATTCAAAACAAAGGTATGTTAGAAGTTCTGGGCTTAGGATTTAAATAATTTCAACATAGGCCTAGCTCGAAGACCCAGAAAGTATTTGCAACAAAATCATACACAAACCATTTCCTAACTCAAAGAAGAAATGCCTATAAAGATACAAGAAATGTACATAATACTAAGTAGTTTGGATCAGAAAAGATACTGTCAACAAATAATAATAATGCTAAAACTACAGAAGTCGAAAAGAATATTAAAAGTTGAAATGGGTAAATACCAAATAAGAAATAAAGGTAGATCTTTTGGAATTACATCTGACTATTCAATGAAGTCACTAAAATCAAGAAAGGCATGAACACATGTTGCATACAGATGCTAGGTCAGAATAAAGTACCCAATAAAACTTTCAATAATCATAGATGGTGAAAATGAAGTATTCCATAGTAAAGTCAAAATTAATATCTATCTACAAAAAACAAAAAAACAAGCAGACAAAAAACAAAACAAAGTAAACAAACAGCAACAAAAAACAGGTTAACCAAGTGGATACAAAAATGGGATTCATCCTTTTGGTACATAGAAGAAATACAACTCAACATCAAAACAAATAAGCATAAATATTGCCTCAGGGTAAATGATTAGAAAAAGATGTTCCCAGGAAATATACCTAAGAAGCAAGCTGGTATAGCCGATTTAATGCCTTAACAAAACAGATTTCAAACCAAAACTAATCAAAAGATAAAACTAACTATATAAAGAAAAGTCAACCATGATGATGTTTTAATTACTAACATCTGTGCTCCCAAATGCAAGGGCACCCATATTTTCAAAAAAAAAATTACTAAATCTTAAATCATATTTTAGCCTTTATACATTGATAGTAAGAGGTTTTAATACCCCGCTCTCACCAACAGGCAGGTCATTCAGATAAAACTAACAGATAAATACTGGAGCTAACAGACATTATAAAACAATTGGGCCTAATAGATCTTTACAGAATGTTTCACACAAACACAAAAGAATATATCTTTTATTCAGCACCCAATAACAATATCTCCAAAATTGACTACATACTTGGTTCAAAGCAAGTCTTGACAAATAACAAAAATTTGAAATGAATAATTCCCTGCATCCTATCAGACCACCACTGAATAAATGCAGGTAACAATAACAGTAGAAACAACAAAAAACCTATGAACTCATGGGAACTGAAGTGGATAAAAATTAGGTCAAGACAGAAATAAAGAAAAAGACTTTCTAGAATGCAGTGAACAAACAGAATACCCAAACTTATGGAACACTATGAAAATAATGCTAAAAGAAAAGTTCACAGCACTAAGTTCCTACATAAAAATCCAAACCAAAAAAAAAAAAAAAAAAAAAAAAAAAACCCAAAATGAACAGATCTCAGCAGCATATCTGAAAGGTTTAGAACAAAAAGAAGTAACCACTTCCAAGCATAGTAGATGGCAAGAAATAGTCAAAATGAGTCAAAATTATGTTAGCACAATTGTGGGACAGAATTTGTGGAAATGGAGAAACAATGATTGGTTTGATTTAGGCTCACTTCATACCTGACAGTACAATGGGTAACCAAGAACCAGAGACCAGATAGCCCAGAGACCTACAGTAAAACAAAACACAATTAGTTTCTAAAAGAAAAGAAAATCAACAAAATAATTCTTAATGATATTCTGTTATACTCAAATCAGTGCCTTATTGAGTCAAAATAAGAGAGGCTTCCTTTGCTGGTAGACGTGATAGAGAAGAACAGTGAACCATACCTAGAAATTACTCAGAGAAAGCGAGCCGAAATGTAAAGTCTCCATCAAGTACTACCTCTCAAAGTTCAGAAAACCCCATGGAAAAGTTGGCAAGAGTGTAAGTGCTAAATGGGATGGAGGAGAACAAGACCTTCTGAATACAATGAGCAAGATGCATATGACTTTACAGAGATTGAAGTAGTAGGCACGGGAATTACACTGGTCTACAACCTGTGCTCTGCATATGTATTATAAGCTATTAGTATTTTTATGGGAATCCTGGTTATAAGAATGATTGGGCCTGTGACTCTTGTGCCTGCTCTATGACTCTTTTTCCTGTTTTGTTGCTCTGATATGATAGTTTTTGCTTCATCTTATATATTTTATTTTATTGTGTTTAGTTTTTGTCCCTTAGAATCCGTTCTTTTCTAATGAGGCAGAAAAGGAATGGATCTGGGAGGGAATGGAAGTAGATGGGAACTGGGAAGAATAGAGCGAGAGTAAAATGTTATCAGGATATAGTGTGTGATGGAATCTATTTTAAATAAATGGAAAAAAAGACAAACCAAAAAGATGTGGTTTAGATCTAATCAGAGAATTATCAATAGAGGAAACCCAAATGGCCAAGAAACACTTAAATAAATGTTCAGCATCCTTAGTAATTGGGAAAAGGCAAGTTAAAACTACTTTGAAATTTTATCTTAAACCTGTCAGAATGGATAAAATCAACAGAAAAAAATGAGAATTCATACTGGCAAGGATGTGAGTGATAGATATGTTCATCCATTGCTGGTGGAAGGAAAAACTTGTACAGCCACTATGGGAATATGTACAGTAGAAAAAAATGTAGAAGAAAATGAGAATTGATCTACCTCAATATCTAGGCATACAACTCATGGGCATACACTAAAAAAATGCTTCAACCTACCACAAGGACCCTTGCTCAACCATGTTCATTGCTGTTTTATTTATAATAACCAGAAATTGGAAACAACTTAGATATCCCTCAACAGAAGAACAAATAAAGAAAAATATGATAGATTTACACAATAGTATGTTACTAAGCTGCTAAGAAAATGACATGATGAAATTTGCAGGCAAATGGATATAACTAGGAAATATCATCCTGAGTGAAGTACTCAGACCCAGAAAGATAAGTATGTATTCACTTATATTGGATATTACATATTAAAATAATGGTAATCAAGCTACAATCCATAGACCCAGTGAGGTAAGGCACAGAGGAAGGGACTGCAGGGGCCCTATGGATCTAGTCTATGGACTAGAGAGGGATTGAGTATGAGAACAGGAGGATCAGATGGGAAGGTAGAGGGGAGATGGGATTGATGGAGGGATGGATGGGAAAAACAGAATTGAAGGTACTTTGAGGCATTATATGGTAACCTAATACAGTAGAAACTTCCTATAATGTATGAAGGCAATTGTAATTAAAGTCTACAAATGTGATGAATACAGAAAACCTACTGACTATATCTTGTCAACAAACAAAGCTTCTAATGCTAAAATGTTCCAATGAAATCCCCACATAACCTAACCTTTTGCTAAAACAGTAAAATGCTCTCCACAAACTGACAGCAAGGCCCCATTGCTGAAGACAACATCCAGACAACTTATAGTTCATGGAGAGGGAGAGCAGGTGCCCACATCAAACCCATGTTTTAGTGTTTGTGACATGGAAATGTACTCTGCTGGCTACCAGAAGAGAAACATAAACATCATCCCAATTACAAAACTTGATTTATAATCTGCCTTGCCTGCCATATATGCTAGGGAAATGGCACAAATTTATAATGTCTTGCCTGCCATATGTGCAAGGTAAATGTGGGGGTCACCAAATGGTGGATGATTTGGCTTTAGATACAGTCCTTGAGATGAATTCCATATAAGATACTACATGGGTGACCAAGAACCAGAGTCTAGATAGCCTAAAGACTGAGGGTATAACAAAATAATACTGCTAAATAAATATAACAATAAAGTGACTCTGAACAATAATTTGATATACTCCTAGTTTGGTGCCTAATTTACCTATCATCAAAGATACTTCTTCATGTAACAAATAGGAGCAAATATAGAGACACAAAGCCTGACCCCACACACACACACACACACACACACACACACACACACACACACACACACAGAGGGGGAGAGGGAGAAAGGGGGAGAGGGTGTGGGAGAGATAAGGAAGCAGACCTTAGAACACACAAATTTAAATGATATGGGTCCATCAAATCTGTCTCCTCAGAACTCAGAATGCTGGAGAATGCTGGACAAAGGAGTGGGAGAAACACAGATGAGAGCATAACAGAGAAGACTCTAAAACAACTAAGCAAAACTCCTGTGAACTCACAGAGACAGAAGCAGAAAGCACAGGGCCTACATGTGTCTGCACAAGATCCTATGTGTGTATATAATATATCATATATCATATATTGTGCCTTTCAGTGGTGTTTTTATAAGACACCTGAATGTATAAAAAAATGGATTTCTGATTCTTTTCTGCTGGCCTGTCTTGTCCAACTTCAAAATGATATTTTTATTTTATCTTATACTTTCTTTTATTATTGTTTGTTATCTCTTAGAAGCTTATTGTTTTCTTTTTTCCACAATTTATTTTTATTCACATTACATCTCAATTGCAGCAGACCTCCTTCCATTCCTCCCCCCCTTACCCTTGCAAATACCTGCCCACATTGCCCACTCCTCTAAGAAGGGCAAGCCCCTTTTTGATACCAAACCATGCAGGGACATCTAGTCCCAGAAGGACTAAGCACCTTCTTTCCCATGGAGGGCTAACCAGGCAGTGTAGGTAGAGCAAGAGGATCCAATGGCAGGCAACAGAGTCAGAGACAGCCCCTGCTCTGATTGTTAGGAGACCATCCACAAGACTCCCTGAGCTCCCTTTTTATTTGGCTAGGGGTTTCTGCATCTGTTTCCATCCACTACTGGATGAGGCCTCTCAGGAGACAACTATGTAGGTTCCTGACTACAAGCATAGCAGAGAATCAATAATAGTATCAGGGGTTTGATCTCTCACATGGAATGTGTCTCAACTTGGACCAATCATTAGTTGGATGTTCCCTCAGTCTCTGCTCCATCTTTATCCCTGGACTGAGGGAACATCCAACTAATGACTACCCTGGAACTCACTCTGAAGACCAGGCTGGCCTTGAACTCAGAAATCCGCCTGCCTTTGCCTCCCAAGTGCTGGGATTAAAGGCATGTAACACCACCATCCAGCATCCCTGGACATCTTGTAGGCAGGAAAAATTTTGGGTTTAAATTTTTGTGGGTGAGTTGATATATGATTCCTTTCACTGGAAATTCTGCCTGATTACAGAAGTGGCCACTTTATTCTCTATAGCCCCCAGTGGTAGTAATCTCAGCTAGGGTCACCCCCATAGTGTCTTCATAGCCTACCCCATCCTAGGTATATATACCATCAAAGAGGTGGCCCCAATAGATTTCCATTCTCACAGTCCTCTCCTGTTTCCCCTCCCCAATCCCTGATTGTCATTGCCATATCCCTTATCACCACTCAACTTTCACCCAGTTCCTTCTCTTCATTCACCTCTGATAACTATTTTGTCTCCCCTTCTGTGTAGGATTCACACACCCTCCCTTGGCCCTCCTTATTAGAGTTTCTTTTGGTCTGTTGATTATAACATGTTGTCCTGCACTTTATGGCTAAAATCCAATTATAAGGAAATGCATGCCACACATGCATTTCTCAATCTGACTTACGTCACTCTGGATGAAATTCTCAAGTTTCATCCATGTGCAAATTTCATGATGTCTTTGTTTTTAATAGCTGAGTAGTATGTAATTATATAGATGTACCACATTTACTTTATCCATTATTTACTTGAGGAACAACTAGGTTATTTCCAGTTTCTGGCTATTATGAATAAAGCTGCTGTGAACATAGCTGAGTAAGTGTCCTGAAGGTATAGTGGAACATGTTTTGGGCATATGTCCAGGAGTGGTATAGATGGATGGTATAGATGGGGTAGAACTATTCCAAGTTTTCTAGAACTATTCCAAGTTTTCTGAGAAACCATCAAACTGATTTCCAAAATGGTTGTGCATATTTGCACTACAAACAGCAATGAAGGAGCATTTCCCTTGCTTCCCATTCTTGGCAGTATGTTCTATCTCTTGAGGTTTTGATCTTAGCCATTCTGATCTAAGATCTAAAATACAATCTCAGACATTTTTGGCTTGCATTTTCCTGATGAATAAAGACATTGCACATTTCTTTAAGTGTTTCTTAAACCTTTGAGATTATTCTGCTGAGAATTTTCTGTTTAGCTTTATACCCAACTTTCCAATTAGATTACTTAGTTGATATCTAATTTCTTTAGTTCTTTATATATTTTTGATATTAGCCCTTTGTCAGATATAAGATTGGTGAAGAATTTTTTTTCCATTTTGTAGGTAATAGTTTTGTTAACCCTCTGTACCCCTCTCACATCTCCTCTGTTCTTAAGTTGACTTTTACCCATCTGGTTGCCCCTTTATGTCCCTAGTACAGAAAGTATCAGGAAGGCAGCCCTAATCTGGATATTCCCCATGCTCCATGCCTCCTCTGTGCAACCTTGAACTGGTTGTTGTTGGTATATCAGCCCTGGATGGTTTTTGTTTGGCAGGTCTGATGGCGGCTGACAGAGTAGTGGCCTGACAATGTAGCTTCTGGGATAGCCCACAGCTAACTCAGCACAACTGAGCATGCCCTGGGTGAAGCATAAGAGCAATGTGGGGAAGGGGTCAAGCTTGGTTTTTCCTTGTTTAGCCGGCCTGATAGAATCCAATAGAGCAGTAGATGGACAATCTGAAAGAGAGTAGATACAGAGAGGAGAGTAGATGGAAAGGACCTATGAGAAAGTTGGACTAACAATCAGAATATTTTATAGTGGAAAATAATCTATGTTGAATATAAGGGGGGAAAGGAAACTTTCACAGGCAGAAACCCCTCAATAACATTGTTTCAGTAAAAATATAAAAATGCAACTTTTTATATTAAAATGATTGCAAATTACATTTGGATCAATATGCAAAAGATTGTTGTAGAATGATAAAACTAGAAGTAGTAGTAATATTATGAACTGAAACCAGTTAAATTTATTTTCAGTAAATAATCTTTATATTTCTAAATATTTTACTATGTGCATTGTTGAAACAAATAAAACATTTCAATAATTAAAATATTAGCTCTGAAAAAAAACCCTTTTTTGTTTTTGAGATTATTGTATAATTACATTATTTTCCCCTTCCATTTCCTTCTTCTAAATTCTCTCACATACTTTTTGCTCTTTTATATATTCATGGCCTCTTTTTGTATTAATTGTTGATAAATATATACATAAATACATACATTATATACACACGTATATGCATATGTATGTCTAAATATGTAAGTACAACCTGCTCAGGCTATAAGATGTTACTTGTATGCATGCTTTCAATACTGACAATTTGGTACTGGATAACAAACTTGTGTGTCCTCCTGGGGAAGACTATTTCTCTAACTCTTAGCATTCTTTAGTTGTCTGTACTATTTTGTGTGGGCCTGAGTATTCAAGAACATTAACAGTTCCCTTTAGCATGTGTACTGAATAGTTTATGTCAATTTAAAACAAGCTAAAATCTTATGAAAGGATATTAAGAAAATGCCACATATGAGCTTGCTGTAGGCCCGCCTGAAAGGCATTTTCTTACTTAGTGATTGATGGGGCATTCACAGCTCCTTGGTGGGTAATGTCATCCCTGGAATGTTGGCCCTGAATTCTATAAGAAAGCAGGCTGAACATGCCGTAAAGATTGAATCAGTAAAAACAGTCCTCTTTGACCTCTACTTTAGCTACTGGCTCCAGGTTCTGCTCCTGCTTGAGTTCCTGTCCTGAGTTCCTTGATGATGAATTATGATGCTTGAGGGTAAGCCAAATAACCCTTTCCTCCTCAAGTTGCTTTGTTCTTAGTGTTTCATTGTAGTTCCCTAAATAGCGTATGTACTGCTGATATCCTTGTTTAGTTTTTGTTTAGGAGGTCATGTTGAGGCATTATTAGGATAGCTTCTGAATTGTATAATGAATTTTAAAGGCAATTTGATTTTCTGGAACAGTTTGTTCACCTTCATTCATTTCTTTTTGTTCATTAAAATCCATCTTGAAACATCTGAGTCTTATATTCAAAATATGTAGTGTTCGCTCCAATAAAACTTATCTTCAGCTTCTAGGAGGCAGCCAGGGAAAATGGCAATAAATTATAATGTTTGGTGAGTCACTTGGAATCTATTTGTCAGCAGCTCAAAGGAGGTTTCTCATTCTTGAAATTGGGGTCTTTCCTCAGATAATCTACACTCTTGGAGGTATATTTATTATACAGTTTTAAGTTAATATAAATTATCATTTCCACAAGTCTTTTTTTTTAAATATCCTTCGTTATTTATCTCTTCACTCCGTCTCATTCTCTATTGTCCTCCTTCCCCTCTTCCAAACTAAACCTCTTGAATTTTTTTCTTTTCCATTGATATATGGCCTACATAGTGCTATATCTGTAAGACCCTGACCCTCAGCCAGTGGTACTTACTTTGTGACACTCCTGAGTGAGGTACCTAGACACTAATCTATACAAAAGCAAGAGAGATTTATTTTACATGAATTTGTAAGCTTTGTGTTGTTGATATCCAGCTTTAATCTGTAATAGACAGCTAGGACTCAGGGTCTTATTTCATTGTCCTTCTATCTGTTGAGACTTCCTCAATATCTGACTATGGTCAGTTTTGGAAATACTTGGAAAAATTTGGACCATATTTCGAAAAATTCAATTATGTGCAGTGAAGAGAATATTTGTGTGTGTGTGTGTGTGTGTGTGTGTGTGTGGTTTGTAAATTAAATGTTCTGTAAATACCTGCTGGGTCAGTTTGGTTTATAATGTCAGTAAACTGTAGCATTTTTCTGTTTAGTTTTTGCCTGGATGATTTTTCTAATGGAGGGAACAGGGTATTGAATGAAGTCTTCCCCTATCAATGTATGAGGGTTAATATGTGATTTAAATTGTAATAATGGAAAAATATGTTTTTCAAAAGGGAGAACTTGGATAGGTAGACAATATTTTTTTATACTTTTGTACTGTTGCAACTCTAAGTTAACATTTACATTATGGTTTTAATAAAACACTGTATTCATTTCTGTTTATTAATATTCCTGAGGAAGAAATCCATAGCAATCAATTTTTAAAATTATATTAAAATCCATTAGAGTTACTTTGACTAAAGAGAAATGTTTTCATATCCTAGGATTATTTTTATATTATCCATGACTATAAAATTATAATTAATATTTTTCCTTTGTAACCTCCTTTGGAAAAAATCCTTATCAAAGCTATATATCTAACATTAAACTTTATAGCTTAATGAACTCTTTATGACATTTATGAATATTGTTTTTATACAAATAATATTTTAAAGGTATTATAAAATACTTAACAGATCCAAAGATATGATTTTTATAGTTTTTATTAAAGTTCATACTACCTATGTTTAAAAGGCAATAACTACTTCTCAGATCCTTTAATAAAATGCCATTTTTTCAGTTTTATAAACATGCATTTATGTGTTATGGGATATATAAAATTTTTTAAAATAGGCTGTGTGCAATAAAAAAATGAAATAGACACAGGATTTCTTCCTTACTTTTTTGATGGAAGGGTGCAAAACAACACTTGAAAATGATTTTCATAGGCACACAAGAAAGAATGACATGAATTCCGCCTGCACCAAGCAGGGCAGGAAGTGGGAGTGGGTAGAAAGCTTATATCTTGACCTTTTTGAGATGCTTAATAATGGAAAATAGCAAAAGGCAAAAGTTAGTCAAGTAGAATTAAAGCAATATCTTTTCCATTTGTTAAGAAATAAATCTCAGAGGGACAGATGTTCTTTATAGAGTGCCTTTCTGAAGGTTGTTTTAGGGCAAAGCCTTTTGCTCTTTTAATTTATATTGTAGCTAAAGTACATCTCTTGCGCATCCTTGTGCATCTAAAAGGAATGAGGAAAGGAACAGACAATAAAAACACAGAATAGACTTGAGTACTCACTGTACTTTTAAGTTCCCGAACTAAACCAGATAATAAGAGCCTATCTTCCACCTGAGCCCCCTTAAATGTTGTTTTGGACCATTTCTGCAACATTGTTGGCTACATGTGTTTTGTATTGCTCTGAATTCACATCATTGTTTCTTTTCATGTTATCAAACATGGGGCTCATAATTTGTGCCCCATGTTAGGCCTTGGTTCCTGTTCTCAATAAGCCAGTCAAAGCTAACAAGAGAAAATAGAAATGGGGAAATTTATTCAATATGGTTACATAGGGAAGATGGAAAAAATGATCCAGTAAACTGTCTATCTTCTAGGGACCTGAGGTAAAATTACTGTTCAGTTAGAATACCGATCATTAGCATATCCATGTAGTCTCCCTCAGGGTGTGATGCTTCCCATCAGTGGGCTTCAGTTTCATTCTGTATTGCTGTCTGTAATTGTTAGAATTGTGTAGAATCTCTTCCATTTCCCCTGTGGCCAGGACAATTTCCTTCTCTTAGTGTGAGATTCCTGGGGAAATTCCCATGTCTGTGGTATTTGTTGTTTTCAGATCAAGAAACATGAGTGTTTCCTTAGAATGTCTTTATTCCTGCCAGACCTGTGACATACACAGTAGTTTAAGAAACAGAGTAACTAGATTTTAACCACCCATTAAGACAGAAGGCATGTAGTTTTAATTCTTTGTTTATAGATGTCCCTTCTTCAAACCATCAACTAGTGTTAGAACTAAAGAAAGGAGATTACAATACTGGGAAGGCTGTAAAGATTAGGCTTGGAATACTGTACTAAATGTGGAAGAATCCCTGCAGAATGTATCTGTATGTATGTGTGTGTGTGTCTGTGTGTGTGTGTATGTATGTATAACTGGCTTTATGTGTCTTTAAGAGGTAACAAGAAATGATCAGAAAAATGCTTTTGAGAGCTTATAGTGTTGAAATAGCAATTTCTATTTCTAATATGTTTTGAATCCAGAATGCATTACTTTGGGGGAGTGATTTTCCCATTGTATTTCCAGACTGTTTTATACATTTTACAGGAAATGTAATCAGGCTCAGGATACTGGAAAATCAGCTGTCATGTGTGTGTTCACAGATAGACCAAAATAAATTTATCCTGGAACAGGATATGGATGAGTCTAGGGAATTTCCAGCCTTGATACCAGTAGTACTCAGTAAACAGTAACAGAGTCTCTGGCCAAATGAAATCAAAAAGGAGATAAATCATGTGACAACATGTAAGCCATTTTTATTGAAACAAAACAGCAAAGCCAAAACTAGGGAAAGTCATGAGAAAAATTTGTGATTGATCTCAGTACAAGCTCAACAAAATGTTAGGGTAAGGCAACATAATTTTCACATTTTCATTCCCCCAGGCTGAGGAGTTTCTCTATGCTACTGGAGACCTCAATTTAGGCCACACTAGGATATATGGCTTTGATTCTGCAAAGAATGTTAAGAATAGACAGCATTATAAAGCATATTAACAGCCTCGCATCTTTAAGAATGATCTTTACTATGTAACAGGGCAAGACAGAGTAGAGGTTCCTCTGTCTTGTATTTTTGCTGAAATGGTTTAAGTACAATTTGATCTCATTGATGGAGAATCACATGAAACGTTACTCAACTCTGTTTTAGGAACCCACGGTCAGAATATCTTAGCTAACATCACTTAGTTTCTGTTAAACTCCCTCTTTGTACTGAATACCCTCCACCTAACTGCTTATCTTAGCTTCTGTTAAAGTGCCTTGTGGCTGCTGAGCAAGGTGCCAGGATATAGTTTTTGCCTTAAAAAACCCTGTGTTCTGGACAAGCTGATCCACTCCTTGTTTCTTTCATATCTGGTGTAGCCCTGGAATGCTGGAATAAACACTTTCAATTGGCTATAAACTATATCTGAATGATCATCTCTGAACCATTTCAAGTCCCCTCTGAGATCCCAGAGACTGATTGCAGACACTTTAAGGGCCTTGGGACCCCAGGAACTGGTAAGAGTACCCTGGCTGGAGAGGATTTTTGGGAGGTACACTATATGAAATGTTCCAGGGCTCTAAGAAAGTCCTTTCTGGTCGATTGTTGTCAAGTGCTCCAGGGGCATCCCAACACTGCCACCCAAAAGAAAAATATTCAAATTGCCTGGTCTGAAAACCTCCAAAGATAATTTTGGTCTGTAAGGGGCACCATCTAGTTAGGATACAAGAGGGGAGGGTCAGACTTAAGTATTAAGCCTGTCTCTGGGAACCCTGTGAGATGTCACAAGATTCCCTGATCTGTAATTCTATTAATGTGATGACCACACTGGTTTGGTTTGTAGCTTGTCTTTACTATGTGTCTTTCTAAATGATTGTGTCTTCTGGTGTGTTTTTCTGTGCTTCTCTCAGTTCTGTTGGTTGGAAAACAGATCAAAAATGAAAGGAGGAGTGAGCCATTCCAAGACCACAGCTATACCTGCTCTTAAGGCTGCACACAATTTCCCACAGGCTCACAGGTCATTTCATCTCTGTAGTTCCCCTCTTCTGGCTGTATCTGTGCCAGATGATTCCCTTTTTGCTATGGTTATACCAAGCCCTGCTTTTAGATTGTCCCAACACAAAGTTCCATAACATATCAGCCCTCAAACCTGCTAGAAGATGACCCCAAGAGACCCATGCATGACTCCTTAGAGGTAACAGACATGATCCAGTCTATCAGACCTGATCTGACTGACTTCATCTTGACACCATCAGCTGTCTTCCTCAGGGTTTCTATTGTGGTGATAAACACCAAGTCCAAAAAGCTAGTTGGAAAGGAAAGGAATTATTTGGCTTAAATTTCCATATCACTTGCTATCCCTGATAAGTTTAGCTTACTGGACTGCCTAGAGTTGTACAATGTACCCAAGGGAGCAATTGATTAGGTGAAGCTACAACTGGCCAAACAAGATTCAGGATGGTGGATGCGGACTGAGGATAGACACATCTTTCCATCGAGTATGGGAAGGAAACTGGTTAAGAATCTGCACCAAGCCATCCACTTAGGGCTCCGAAAAAATTGCTGAGTTCCTCAGACTCACTTATGTTTAAATTTGGAAAACCTAATTAAAGACTTAATGGATCCTAACTAGTCATTATTACCACCCCAACTGCTGTCAAAGGAGGTGGTGTCAGTCCCTGAAAAAGAGGCCATTAAGGACAACAACAAATGGACTATT
Organism: Apodemus sylvaticus; assembly: GCF_947179515.1. NCBI lineage: Eukaryota > Metazoa > Chordata > Mammalia > Rodentia > Muridae > Apodemus > Apodemus sylvaticus. The sequence goes on from NC_067495.1 coordinate 74,397,077, forward strand.
ACTTGTACGTTGGACCTTGTAAAGAAAGATAAGATTAACCAGAATTTAATGAGCCAGGATACACAAACCCCATCTGCCCCAAACATAAACATAAGAAGTCAGAACAATTGGGGATTGGAAACTCTTTCTGGTGGACCTTTGTTCTCTTATGTATTTTCCATATATATATCAGTAGTCTAGGGGAGATATAGGAGTCAGTCAATCAGGTTATAGAAAGTACTGGGTAGAAAAAGGACTTCAGTGCTTACAATTTTATTTATACTCTCTCAAGGACAATATGTACCTAGATCATTTTCTAAAATTACCTGGCTTACTTGTGCTGTTATACTAAATGTGTCTCCTTTAACTCACTGGAAATTTGGTTCCCAACTCTACATATTCTGGTCTGTGGTATGCTCTGAGTATTTCCTTATCATGTAGAAGGGAGAGAAAATATTGGGACTGACCCAATATTAATGCAGGTCAGACATATCCTAAATAGGGGCAGAAATAGCCAGTTTAACCATAGTAGGTACCTCAGTTCTTATTATTAAGAGTGATCAGGCTTCATGACATGAGTTAAAGGAGCAGAAATCTGAATATATTTCAAATTTCTCTCTCTGTCTCTCTCTGTATCTCTGTCTCTTTCTCTGTATATGTACGTGCATGTGTGTGTATGTGTGTTTGTGCATGTGTTCAGTTTTATCCACAAAAGAAGTACAAGAGTCAGAGTACTGGCTGGGCACAGAACTGTGCATCATCCCATAGAGTCCTTTAATCTCATAAGAAATGAGGTGACAGTCCAATACATCATCCAAGTTTAGCTTTCAGCAGGCTTTCTGGGAGTTCTATATCCTGTTGCTCTAAAGTAGAAGAGGTAAAGAAGGTAAGGTAATGTAAAAAACTTGTCAGAGGTGGCTGCCAGTTCCCTGGACTACAGGCATGGACACTGCTTTTAATTAAAAAAAAAAAGGAATGAGGGATAATGAGTGAAAGAAACTAGATGGATAAAGAGGAAAAATGAGTAGTAGATAGGAAGTAAGTAGTGAGGAGGAGAGAAGAAGTTGGCCTGAAGAAGAGGAAAAAGAATAAAAATAGTTAAAGAAAAGCAAAAGATAAAGAATGTGAAAGAGAGGAAAAGAAAGAAAGAAAAAGAGGAGTCATAGATCAAAAATAATTGGTAATAGTCTTTATTTATCTGGACCCCATGGCTGACCACATTATTGTCAACATTAGATAGACTGTTGATTCTTTCTCTGATTCTGCTAATGATGGGATTCTGTATCTGTACTACATGGGCAAATAAGCTAATATCCCTAGGACTAGCTATACATTTCTACCTATAACATTGACTAACAGGAGTAGTCAATGATTTGACTCATGACCATAGAAACAGTAGGGAATGTGACACGGCAAGATAGTACAAAGTATCTTCAATCTTGTATTTTTGCTGAGGCCATTTCAGGTTTGATATCCTTGATGGAGAATCCCATGGAAAATTACTCAAATCAATTCTAGAACCAAAGGTCAGAATGTCCTAGTTAACCCCTCTTAGCTTCTGTTGAGGTCAGAATGTCCTGGTTACCTTTTCTTAGTTTCTGTTAAACTGCCTGTTTGTGTGGAATCCTGCTCCACCTAACAGCTTATTTTAGAGTCTGTTAAAACTGCTTGCTTCAAAAGGCTTATTTTGCAAAGGTTCCTGTGAACACTGAGACAGATGTCAGGATGTCCTTTCTGCCTTTAAACAACCCATGTTCTGTATACCCAGGATCAGAGCCAGGTCCACAAATACCTGGTATGCTCCCTGATTGTTGGGATTAAATACTTTCAGTTGACTATAAACTATGCCTGAGTGATCATCTCTGGTAGACTACACTCAACAACTACCCTGACTGCTTCAACTGTGCCAACCTCAGGAAATTGATGCCTTTTCCTTATTAATAGATATCCTATGAATATGCATACAAAATCAAGCCTTGCCATTGATTAGTTGTATCAATTTGTGGACATGTAGTGTATTTTCAAAAATATTGTGAAATGGTAAGTTTACTCCACTATCCATTCCAAAAGAATTAAATTGGAATTTTCAAAATTAAGGGAATGAGCATTAGGGTTATATGTACATTAGGGAAGATGACTTGCCATTAACCCACAGCTTCATAGACATGGTAGAGGAGCTAAGTAACTCCCATATGTTATCATCTGACATCTAAAGGTGGGCCATTATGTGCATAACTCTACATATGTAAAAAGGAATTAAATAAAATATGAATAATTTTTAAAGGGATCAACTTTTTATGATTCAGAATAAAATACCTATAAATACTGTCTTGTTTTCCTTTATATTTACATTAATAAGATAAAATAGAGACAAGAAAAGAAGTATAAGTATCTATATTTTCATATGAAATAATGTCTGGGACACGGAGCTTAGGTTCCAGTCCTGAGGCCTCTGGCGGGAGCCCTCAGATCTCTCCGCTTCCGGATCCAGATCAGCCTGGGCGGCAACGTCACATCTCCAGGTCCTGCAAGAGGCAAGAGGGGCTCCCAGGAGGCCAGCTGGGAGAAGTCAGTGTGCTCTGGTGAATCCAGCAGGCCCCATAAGGAGCCTTCAGGTGTCTGCTTTGGGATCTGAACAGCCTGGGCTACATCACTCGGTCTCCAGGAAGTGCGGGAGACCTGATGTGCATGCAGAGGTAGTCTGGGAGCACACAGCTTGCTCCAGTGACACGGAGCTTAGGAAACCATGGAATCAACAGTTAAAGAAAATGCAAAATGCAAAAACTTGGAACCCAAAATATCCAGGAAATCCAGGACACAATGAGAAGACCAAACCTAAGGATTATAGGCATAGATGAGAGTGAAGATTTACAACTTAAAGGGCCAGCAAATATCTTCAATAAAATTATGGAAGAAAATTTCCCTAACCTAAAGAGAGAGATGCCCATGAATATACAAGAAGCCTACAGAACCCAAAACAGACTGGACCAGAACAGAAATACTTCCTGTCACATAATAATCAAAACTCCAAATGTACTAAACAAAGAAAGAATATTAAAAGCAGTAAGAGAAAAAGGCCAAGTAACATATAAAGGAAGACCTATCAGAATCACAGCAGACTTTTCACCTGAGACTATGAAGGCTAGAAGATCCTGGGCAGATCTCATGCAGACTATAAGAGAACACAAATGCCAGTCAAAACTACTATATCCAGCAAAACTCTCAATCTCCGTAGATGGAGAAACTAAGATATTCCATGACAAAACCAAGTTTACCCAATAAATCTATTCACAAACCCAGCCCTACAAAGGGTAATAGGAGGAAAACACCAATACAAGGAGGGAAACTTCACCCTGGAAAAAGCAAGATAGTAATCTTTCATCAAACCCAAAAGAAGTTAACAAATTAAATTTAAAAAATAACGTCAAAAATGATAGGAAGAAACAATCACTATTCCTTAATATCTCTTAACATCAATGGACTCAATGCCCCAATAAAAAGACATAGACTAACCGACTATATATGTAAACAGGACCCTACATTTTGCTGCTTACAGGAAACACACCTCAGGGTCAAAGACAAACACTACCTTAGAGTAAAAGGCTGTAAGACAATTTTACAAGCAAATGGTCTCAGGAAACAAGCTGGAGTAGCCATTTTAATATCAGATAAAATTGACTTTCAACCCAAAATCATCAAAAGAGACTCGGAGGGACACTTCTTGCTGGTCAAAGGAAAAATACAACAAGAAGAACTCTCAATCCTGAACATCTATGCTCCAAATGCAAGGGCACCCACATTCATAAAAGAAACTTTACTAAAGCTCAAAGCACACATTGCACCTAACACAATAATTGTGGGTGACTTCAACACTGCACTTTCCTCAATGGACTGATCAGGTAAACAGAAACTAAACAGGGACACAATGAAACTAATTGAAGCTTTGGACCAATTAGATTTAACATATATATATATATATATATATATAACATTCTATCCTAAAGCAAAAGAATATACCTTTTTCTCAGCACCTCATGGTACCTTCTCCAAAATCAACCATATAATTGGTCACAAGACAGATCTCAACAAATATAAGAAGATCGAACTAATCCCATGCCTCCTATCAGATCACTATGGAGTAATAGTGGTCTCCAATAGCAACAAAAACAACAGAAAGCCCACATACACATGGAAACTGAACAATATTCTACTCGATGATACCTTGGTCAAGGAAGAAATAAAGAAATTAAAGACTTTTTAGAACACAATGAAAATGAAGACACAACATACCCAAGTCTATGGGACACAATGAAAGCAGTGCTAAGAGGAAAACTCATAGCCCTGAGTGCCTCCAAAAAGAAAATGGTGAGAGCATACACTAGCAGCTTAATGACACACCTGAAAGCCCTGGAACAAAAAGAAGCTATTTCACCCAGGAGTAGTAGAAGGCAGGAAGTCATCAATTTCAGGGCCGAAATCAATCAAGTAGAAACAAAGAGAACCATACAAAGAATCAACAAAACCAAGAGCTGGTTCTTTGAAAAAATCAACAAGATAGATAAACCCTTAGCCAGACTAACCAAAGGGCACAGAGACAGTATCCAGACTTACAAACTTAGAAATGAAAAGGGAGATATAATAACAGAAACTGAGGAAATTCAAAAAATCATTAGATCCTACTACAAAATCCTATACTAAACACAACTGGAGAATCTGGAGGAAATGGACAGTTTCCTAGACAGATATCCGACACCAAAACTAAATCAGGATCAAATAGATCAACTAAACAGTCCCAGAACACCTGAAGAAATAAAAAGGGTCATAGAAAGTCTCCCAACCAAAAAAAGCACGGGACCAGATGGCTTCAGTGCAGAGTTCTATCAGACCTTCATAGAAGACCTAATACCAATACTCTTCAAACTATTCCACAAAATAGAAACAGAAGGAACTCTACCCAACTCGTTCTATGAAGCCACAATTACACTGACACCAAAACCACACAAAGATCCAACAAAGAAAGTGAACTTCAGGCCAAATTCTCTTATGAATATTGATGCCAAAATACTTAATAAAATTCTTGTCAACCGAATCCAAGAACACATCAAAAGGATCATCCACCATGATCAAGTAGGCTTCATCCCAGAGATGCAGGGATGGTTCAATATAAGGAAATCCATCAATGCTATCCAGTACATAAACAAACTCAAAGAAAAAAAACATATGATCATCTCATTAGATGCAGAAAAAGCATTTGACAAAATCCAGCATCCTTTCATGCTAAAAGTATTGGAAAAAACAGGAATTCAAGGCCCATACCTTAACATCATTAAAGCAATATACAGCAAACTGGTAGCCAACATCAAACTAAATGGAGGGAAACTTGAAGCAATCCCACTAAAATCAGGGACTAGACAAGGCTGTCCTCTCTCTCCATAACTTTTCAATATGGTACTTGAAGTTCTAGCTAGAGCAATTAGACAACTTAAGGAGGTCAAGGGGATACAAATTGGAAAAGAAGAAGTCAAATTATCACTATTTGCAGATGACATGATAGTCTACTTAAGTGACCCAAAAACCTCCACCAGAGAACTCCTACAGCTGATAAACAACTTCAGCAAAGTGGCTGGTTAAAAAATCAATTCAAGCAAATCATTTGCCTTCCTATACTCAAAGGATAAGCAGGCTGAGAAAGAACTTAGTGAAATGACACCCTTCAAAATAGCCACAAACAATATAAAGTATCTTGGTGTGACTCTAACCAAACAAGTGAAAGATCTATATGACAAGAACTTCAGGTCTCTGAAGAAGGAAATCGAAGAAGACCTCAGAAAATGGAAAAATCTGCCATCCTCGTGGATTGGCAGGATTAATATGTTAAAATGGCCATCTTGCCAAAAGCCATCTACAGATTCAATGCAATCCCCATCAAAATCCCAACTCAGTTCTTCACAGTTAGAAAAAGCAATTCTTAAATTCATCTGGAATAACAAGAAACCCAGGATAGCTAAAATTATTCTCAAAAACAAAAGTAATTCTGGGGGAATCAGTATCCCTGACTTCAAGCAATACTACAGAGCAATAGTGTTAAAAACTGCATGGTATTGGCACAGTGACAGACAAGTGGACCAATGGAATAGAATTGAAGATCCAGAAATGAATCCACACACCTATGGTCACTTGATCTTCCACAAAGGAGCCAAAAACATCCAGTGGAAAAAAGATAGACTTTTCAACAAATGGTGCTGGATCAATTGGAGGTCAGCATGCAGAAGAATGGGAATTGTTCCATTCTTATCTCCATGTGCTAAACTTCACTCCAAGTGGATCAAGGACCTCCATGTAAAACCAGACACACTGAAACTAATAGAAAAGAAACTAGGGAAGACCCTTGAGGACATGGGCACAGGGGAAAAATTCCTGAACAGATCACCCATAGCTCATGCTTTAATATCAAGAATTGACAAATGGGACCTCATAAAATTACAAAGTTTCTATAAGGCAAAGGACAGTGTTAAAAGGACAAAACGGCCACCATCAAATTGGGAAAGGATATTCACCAACCCCACATCTGATAGAGGGCTAATATCCAATATATACAAAGAACTCAATAAGTTAGACCCTAGGGAACCAAATAACCCTATTAAAAAATGGGGTACAGATCTTAACAAAGAATTTTCCCCTGAAGAAATTCGGATGGCTGAGACCACCTTAAGAAGTGCTCAACATCAGTAGTCATTAGGGAAATGCAGATGAAAACAACCCTGAGATTTCGCCTTACACCAGTCAGAATGGCTAAGGTCAAAAGTCAGGAGACAGCAGGTGTTGGCAAGGATGTGGAGAAAGAGGAACACTCCTCCACTGCTGGTGGGGCTATAAGATGGTACAACCACTGTGGAAATCAGTCTGAAGGTTCCTCAGAAAATTGGACATGAGACTTCCAGAGGACCCTGCTATACCTCTCCTGGGCATATACCCAAAGGATTCGCAGGCATGCAATAAAGACACATGCTCCATTATGTTCATAGCAGCCTTATTTATAATAGCCAGAAGCTGGAAAGAACCCAGATGCCCCTCAAACGAGGAATGGATACAGAAAATGTGGTATATTTATACAATGTCATACTATTCAGCAATTAGAAGCAATGAATTCACAAAATTTTTAGGCAAATGGTTTCATCTGGAAAATATCATCCTAAGTGAGGTAACCCAATCACAAAAGAATACACATGGAATGCAATCTCTGATTAGTGGATATTAATTAGCCCAGAAGCCCTGAATACCCAAAGCACAAATCGCATGACAAATAACTCCCATGAAGAAGTATGGAGAGGGTCCTGATCCTGGAAAGGATTGATCTAGCATTGGAAGGGAATATAAAGACAGAGAAAAAGGAGGGAGGTGATTAGAGAAGGGATGGAGAGAAGAAGGTTTATGGGACATATGGGGAGGGGGGATCCGGGAAAGGGGAAATCATTTGGAATGTAAACAAAGAATATAGAAAATAAAAATATTTAAAACATGAAATAATGTCTGTAAATAACAGATCATCACAACTCCTCCAAAAATCTCTTCTAATTAATAAACACAATCAGCTGAGTATAAGAATACAAAATTAACACACAAAGTTTAAAAGCCTTCCTATATAGAAATTTCAAAAATATTGAAAAAGAGAAATGTTAACATTCACAATCCTCTAAAATATTAAACTATACAGAATAAATATAATCAAGAAAATGAAAGACTTGTGCAAGAAAATTTTAAGACATAGATGAAAGAAATTGAAGAGATACCAGAAGATGAAAAGATTCCCCATTGTTCATGGAGTGGTAGAATTTATGTTGTGAAATGCTATCTTATACAAATTCCATGAAATCCCCATCCTATTGAACTTCTTTACAAAGATTGAAAAGTAATCTTGCATTTCATTTGGAAGCAAAAAATAGCCACAGTTTTAGCCAAAACAACTCTGAACAATAAAACAGAAAACAAAATATAACAAAACAAAACAAAACAAAATCTTCTTGAAGTATTAATTGCCACACCACATTTCAAGTTATACTATAGAACTATAGTAATGAATTCATATGATATTGGTATAATAACAAATACATTAAAGAATGGAATAGAACTGAAGACCCATATATAAACCCTTTTTCCTACAGCCACATGGATTTTGACAAGGAGGCTAACAAACATTAGCAAAAAGAGAGCATCTTCAACAGATGATACTGGAGCAAATTGAATAACTAATTGTAGAAGAATGATTCCTAATCCACTCTTAAACAAATCCTAAACAAATTCCTAAACAAAGTCCTAATGCTAAACAAAACATATCTTAAATGCATAGCAGACCTCAATGAAAAACATTATGCCTTGAATCTGATCAAAGAGAAAGTGGGGAATACATTTGAATTTTTTTTATACATTGGAAAGGACTTTTCAAACAGGACTCTGATAGCCCAAGAATTAAGACTAACAATTGACAAATGGAACCACATTAAATTAAAAAGAAAAAGACCCAATCATTCCAGTGATGAAGACACCTACAGAATGTGAATATCTCTCAATCAGCTACAGATCTGACAGAGAATTAGTATCTGGAATATATCAAGAACTAAATAAATGAACAGAAAAAACTAGGAATAGAAAAATATAATTAAAAACTGAGAAATGTAACTATAAAGAGAGTTCACAAAAGATGAAATACAAATAGCTGAAAAAATTTTAAGAAATTATCTAATATACTCAGTTATTCAGGAAATGCAATTTAAAAACAGTTGAGATTTTATTATATACCACTCAGAATGGCCTCAAAAAAAAGAAGGAAAAGAAAAAGAAAAGACAGAAAGAACAAGTGCTGGCTGAAATATGGGGAAAGAGAAACATTTATTCACTGTTGGTGGGAGAGCAAATTGTTGCAGTCAATATGGAAATCAAAGGGGTGTATTCTCAGGAAGCTAGATATAGATCTGTCACAGGATCCACTTATACAACTCTTGAGTATATAAGAAATAGTTTCTACATCCTAATGCAGAGACACTTGCTTATCCATGTTCACTGTTGCATTATTCAGAAAAGCTAAAAAATTGAATAACATAGATATCCTTCAACGGAAGAATAGATAAATAATGTGGTATGTTTATACAATAGAAAATTATCCATATGTGGGGAAAAAAGAAATTGCCCACTCTCATATGCCCTGATGTCACCCTCTATACTTGCAAGCCTGACTTGTGAATGAATGGATTTGCCTGGTGAGTTCCTATCTACCTGCATCCACCAACAGATCCCTTTGTGCTGCATCCACCAGCAATTTCATATACAGATTTCCCTGATTTTCTTCTAGGATCTTCCCTGATGAATGCCTATGAGCTCTTGATATTTGCCTTTTTTTCAAACCACCAGATTTAGTCTGGGTCTCATAATCAGCTAACCTTTCTACACTAGCCTTCCCTGCCCACACTGCAAAGGATCTCTAGGTCCATTGGAAAGCATGATCTTCCCTACCTAAGAAATCTCCGAATCCAAGAAACCACAGAGTTGTCCATGCCATATCCAACATTTCCACTTGGACACATCTACCCTTGCACTGAAATTTAGACTAGAAAGCATACTAGTTTAGTCTGCCCTGTCCACCTGATTTCATTCTACCCAAGTTATTCCCAAGCTTGAGATTCAATCCACCTCAACTTCTTCTTCCACTAGCTGTTTTATCCATAACAAACTGAGAACTTACAAAGGAATTCCACATACCCAAAGCTTATTATAGAAATAACAATATGATAAATCAACTCATTATGTTCTCTCCAAAATCTACCAGTCCTCTATAAAGACTTTCCAATGTGAATAACCTATATTTACGCAAGGACAAATAACATAAATGAGTGATCATAAACATCCTCAATAAAAAAAAATAAAAAAGGAAGTTAAAGAAGATACAAAGAACTAGCTCAATGAAATCAAGGAGAAAGAGTTTAAGGGAACTAAATGCTTGAGTGTTCCACAAGAAAACAAACAAAAAACACAAGCCTGAAGGAAATAAAGAGAAGAGAATCTAAGACTTCAGAATGAAATTCAATCAGGATATAGAAATATTAAAGAAAATTCATTGCCTTCTGGAGCAGAAGAGTGTCACTAGGTACTCTATCACCCCGAGCTTTAGATCTCTGGGGGTGCAAATCGCCAGGGGACTGCCTGCATCCAAGAACTGAGCACATAGGTGGTTCATCTGCCAGTCCACAGGATATGGGGCCTGTGTCCTACCTGGAGAGCAGCAGAAGAAGAGAATGCCCACAGCCATATTTGCTGCCTGCCAGGACAGAAAAGCATCACTAGGTATTGTATCACCCAGAGCTTAAGATCTCTGAGGGTGCAAACCGCCAGAGGTTTGCCTGTGCCCAGGACTTGAGCACACAGATGGTTCATCTCCCAGCTGGTAGGTGGTGGGGCCTGTGTCTTGCCTGGAGAGCAGCAGAGGGAGCAACTCCCCGTGGCCATCTTCGTGGCCTGCCAGGGCAGAAAAACATCACTAGGTACTGTATTATCCTGAGCTTAAGATCTCTGGGGGTGCAAATCTTCAAGAGTCTGCCTGCGCCCAGGACCTGAGAACTTAAGTGGTTTATCTGAAAGCTGGTTGGTTATGGGGCCTGTATCCTATGTGAGAATCAATGGAAGGAATGACCCCCACACACCATCTTTGCTCCATAATAGAGCAGTCTGAGAACACCTGGTTCACCTTGACAACCCAAGTATAACATTTCTTGATGCAAGACTGAGCAGGGTTACAAAGGCACAAAAGAGGAAGGAACCATATCAGTAATCTGTGCCAGAGGAAACCCAGTCATCCAGTATTGCGGAAATAGCCCTAAAGGTCCACAGTAGGTTGAAGCACCAGCCAGTGACAATAAGACTATCTAACACCAGTGAGAACTAGATGGCTAAAGGCAAGCGTAGGAACGTTACTAACAGAAAACAAGGCATTATGGCAGCATCTGAACCCAATTCTCCAACAACAGCAAGTCCTGGATACCCCAACACACCAGAAAAACAAGAATTGGATTTAAAAGCACTGGTAAGGATGCTATTAGAGGAAAACATGAAGGACATAAATAAATCTCTTAAAGAAATTCAGGAGAAATGAATTTCAAATGATTTTTGATCAATAAATGATCAAAAGCTAGTAGCCCTTACAAGGGAAACACAAAAATCACTTAAAGAAATGCAGGAGAATATGGGTCAGAAGTTTGTAGCCAATAAGGAGGAAATGCAAAAATCATTTAAAGAAATACAGGAGAAGTTTGATCAACAGGCAGAAGTCATGAAAGAGGAAATACAAAAATCGCTCAAAGAATTAGAGGAAAATACAAACAAGCAAATGATGGAACTGAGCTAAAACTTCCAGGATCTAAAAGCAGAAGTAGAAACAACTAAGAAAGCAGAAAGGAAGACAACTTTGAAGATAGAAAATCTTGGGAAGAAATCAGGGACCATAGATGCAAATATCAACAACAGAATACAAGAGATAGAAGAAAGAATCCCAGATGCCGAAGATACCATAGAAACCATGGACTCAACAGTCAAAGAAAATGCAAAATGCAAAAAGCTTGTAACCCAAAACATCCAGGACACAATGAGAAAGCCAAATTTAAGGATTATAGGCATTGATGAGAGTGAAGATTTACAACTTAAAGGGCCAGCAAATATTTTCAACAAAATTATGGAAGAAAACTTCCCTAACATAAAGAGAGAGATGTCCATGAATACAAAAGAAGCCTACAGAACTCCAGACAGACTGGACCAGAAGAGAAATACCTCCTGTCACATAATATCAAAACCCCAAATGTACTAAACAAAGAAAGAATACTTAGGGCAGTAAGAGACTTTTCACCAGAGACCATGAAAGCTAGAAGATCCTGGGCAGAGCTCATGCAGACTCTAAGAGAACACAAATGCCAGCCAAGACTACTATACCCAGTGAAACTCTCGATCACTATAGATGGTGAAACCAAGATATTGTATGACAAAACCAAATTTACACAATATCTTTCCACAAACCCAGCCCTACAAAGGATAATAGGAAGAAAACACCATTACAGCAAGGGCAACTGTACCCTGGAAAAAGCAAGATATTAAGCTTCTTTCATCAAACCCAAAAGAAGATAACCACACAACTATAAAATTAACATCAAAAATGATAGGAAGCAATAATCACTTCTCCTTAGTATCTCTTAACATCAATGAACTCAATTCCCCAATAAAAAGACATAGACTAACAGACTGGTTATCAAAACAGGACCCTACATTTTGCTGCATACAGGAAACACACCTCAGTGTCAAAGACAAAAACTACCTTAGAGTAAAAGGCTGGAAGACAATTCTACAAGCAAATGGTCTCAGGAAACAAGCCGGAGTTGCCATTCTAATATCAGATAAAATTGACTTTCAACCTAATGTCATCAAAAGAGACATGGAAGATCACTTCTTGCTGGTCAAAGGGAAAATCCAACAAGATCTCTCAATCCTGTATATCTATGCTCCAAATACAAGGACGCCCTCATTCATATAAGAAACTTTACTAAAGTTCAGTGCACATATTGAACTTAACACAATAATTGTGGGTGACTTCAACACTCCACTCTCATCAATGAACCGATCAGGAAAACAGAAACTAAACAGGGACACAATGAAACTATTGAAGCTTTGGACCAATTGGAGTTAACAGATATATATATATATATCTTTTCATCACAAAGCATGAAAAGATATATTGGAGGTCAGCATGCAGAAGAATGCGAATCGATCCATTCTTATCTCCTTGTACTAAGCTCAACTCCAAATGGATCAAGGACCTTCATATAAAACCTGACACACTGAAACTAATAGAAAATAAACTGGGGAAGTACCTTGAGGACATGGGCACAGGGGAAAAGTTCCTGAATAGAACATCAATAGCTTATGCTCTAAGATCAAGAATTGACAAATGGGATGTCATAAAACTACAAAGTTTCTGTAAGGCAAAGGACACTGTCAAAAGGACAAAATATCAACTAACAGATTTGGAAAGGATCTTCACCTACCCTCAATCTGACGGAGCACTGATATCTATATATACAAAGAACTCATGAAGGTAGAACCCAGAGAACCAAATAACCCCATTAAAAAGTGGCGTATGGAGCTAAACAAAGAATTTTCACATGAAGAACTTCGGAGGGCTGAGAAACACCTTAAGAAATGTTCAACATCATTAATCATTAGGGAAATACAAATCAAAACAACCCTGAGATTTCACCTCACACCAGTCAGATTGGCTAAAGTCAAAAACTCAGGAGACAGCAGGTGCTGGCGAGGATGTGGAGAAAGAGGAGCACCCCTCCACTGCTGGTGGGATTGTAAGATGGTGCAACCACTTTGGAAATCAGTCTGGTGGTTCCTCAGAAAACTGGGCATGACACTTCTGAAAGACCCTGCTATACCACTCCTTGGCATATACTCAGAGGATTCCCTGGAATGCAATAAAGACACATGCTCCACTATGTTCATCCAGCCCTATTTGTAGTAGCCAGAAGCTGGAAAAAAACCCAGGTGTCCCTCAAGGGTGGAATGGATACAAAAAAACGTGGTATATTTACACAATGGAGTACTATTCAGCCATTAGAAATAATGAATTCATGAATTCTTAGACAAATGGTACAGCTGGAGAACATCATACTAAGTGAGGTAACCAAGTCTCAAAGATCAATCATGGTATGCACTCACTGATAAGTGGATATTAGGCTAGAAACTTGGAATACCCAAGACATATTCCATATATTAAATGATGTCCAAGAGGAATGGAGTGGCCCCTGGTTCTGGAGAGCCTCAGTGCAACAGTACAGGGGAATACCAGAACAGGGAATTGGGAAGGAGTAGATGGGGGATTAGCGGGAGGGAAGAGGGCTTATGGGACTTGCGGGGAGTAGGGACCCAGAAAAGGGGAAATCATTTGAAATGTAAATAAAGAATACATCGAATAAAAAAAAATACAAAAAAAAAAGTAATATTGAAGAGGACTGAATCTGAAAGGAGATGGAATTGAAAAACTTTTTTGGCATTAGAGTATTTATTTATTTATTTATTTATTTATTTATTTATTTATTTTATGTTACATCTTGATCGCAGCCTCGCTACTCCCAGCTCCTCCTCACATGGCCCACCACTTCACCACCCCTTTCTTCACCTCTGTAAAGGGGAAGGCATCCCCTTTTTAACAACCCATGTAGGCACCACAAGTCACTGCAAGACTAGGCACTTCCTATCCTATTGAGGTTAGGCATTGCATCCCAGTTAGGGGAACATGATCAACAGGCCAGCAACAGAGGGGATATGGACCCTGAATTAGCCACCTCCTATAGCCAGGCAAGATTCCCAATGGACAGAGAGGGAAACCAACCGTACAGGCTGATTTTGTGTTTCAACTTGACACAAGCTGAGGTTATCATAGAGAAAGAAGCCTCCCTTAATCCCTTGAGAAAATGCCTTCTTGAGATCCAGCTGTTAGGCATTTTCTCAATGAGTTATCCAGGGTAAGAGGGCCCATTGTGGGTAGTGCCATCCCTGGGCTACTAGTCTTGGGTTCTATAATAAAGCAAGCTGAGAAAACTAGGGGAAGCAAGCCAGTAAGAAACATACCTCCATAACCTGCTTGAGTTCCAGTCCTGACTTCCTTTTGTGATGAACAGCAATGTGGATGTGTAAACTGAATAAACCCTTTCCTCCCCAACTTGCTTCTTGGTCATGATGTTTGTGCAGGAATAGAAACCCTGACAAAGACACCAACCCACCCACACAATATTCAACCCAAAATTTGTCTTGCCTACAAGAAGTGTGGGGACAAAAATGGGGCATAAACTGAGAAAATGGACAGCCAATGACTGGACTAACATGAGATCTATCCCATGGGCAAGAATCAATTCCTGATATTATTAATGATACTGTTTGGCTTGCAAATAGGATCCTAGCATAACAGTCCTGAGAGGCTCCACCCAGCAGCTGATGGAAACAGATGCAGAGACCCATAGCCAAACATTAGATATAGCTCTAAAAATCTTATGGAAGAGTGGAGGAAATAGGGTCTCCACAGGAAGACCAATATGGTCAACTAACATGGAACTCTGGAGGCTCCCAGAGACTGAACCATTAACCAGAGAACATGCAAGAGCTAGACCTAGCCCTCCCGCCCCTTACAAGCAGAATGAATCAAGCAGAAGTCAGAATATCAGATCTCAAAGACATAGTAGGGGATTTAAGCTAAATAAGCAAGGAATATTATTTTTTAAAAAAAATAGGAAGTGTGGGACAATATATATAAATAGTTATAGGTGAAAGACAAGAATCTCAAGTCAATGGAAGAGACAACATCTTCAACAAAATCATAGGAAAAAAAAACCCTTCCCCATACAAAGTAAAAACACACCCACATAAGAATAGAGAAAATGAAATTGACAAGAAAAGAAAATTCCCATGGCATATCATAGTTAAAATACTAAATATGTATAGCAAAGAAATAATATTGGATGAGGCAAGAGAAAAATCACAAGTCACGTACGTATAAAGCAAAATCCATAGGAATAACAACTAATTTTTCAATGGAAACTGTGAAAGTCAAAAGATCCTGGACCAATACAGTCTAACTCCTAAAAGGCTCTCAGAGCTAATCTAAACTAATATACCCAGAAAAACTTTCTGCCCTATTTTAAAGTGGAAGAAAACATTAAAACATTCCACAACATAAGCAATCTAAAAGTTTTTATAATTTAAAGAAAATTTGAGAAGTAATATTTTTAGTGAAGAAAAGAATGAGTATAGCAGAGAGACTGTGGAATGAAACAAGAAGTCATAATTATTAAACACACACATACCATTGAGAACATAAACAATACCAAAATCAACAATATGATGAAGATAATAAACAGATTTGTTTCAATAATAACTTTAAATAATCAAGTAAAAAAAAAGAGAGAACAACAGACACGCTGAGAATGAAATTTGGGATACACCACCATTGACAATAGCCTCACAGAAAATTAAGTATTTAGAAATAACCTTATCCAAGGAGATAAAAGACATCTGTAACGAATACTTTAAATCTCTGAAGAAAGAGAACCATGAGAAAGTGTTCAGAGTTATGAATATGTGTAGAGCATAACCTTCCAGGAGGCCTGAGACCTTGACCACCATTCACATCAGAGGCTTTAATTCACTAGCTCTGCAGCAAATCTGACATAGTGGTAATACGTTTTCCTATGAGGCCTGCCAGATTAAAACTTTGCCATCACAAACTGACATATTAAAATTCACAAACAGGTTTTGACTTGTAGTCAGAATCTTTAGAGTTCTGGGATTTAATATATGCTGTAGGATATGAAGACTCCAAAAAGTTTGATTGGCCTGTTGGCTATATCATGGACTAAATAATGGCCTATACCAAATTATGCTGAAAGGCTTATTTGTTCTGGTATATGGTAAGTGAAGAGACTGTAAGGCCTAAAAGAAAGAAATGTCATGATTCATTTCTCATTTAAGTCTTGTCATACACCTAGGAACAAGTCAAGGTCCACATTTATCCACTGCTGTTAAAAATAGGTTTCTAAGACAGGATTATCATACACAATTTTTACCCCAGTACTTAGGAGGTAGAATCCACTCCTGTGGATCTGAAGCCAGCCTGAGATTTGGGTCAGCCAGGGCCACATAGCAAGATCCTGTCCCAAAATAAAAATTCTTTAAGAGATACCAATTTTCCAAAAAATACCCATGGTTAATCTGAGTATGTAAGAAATTATACTGTATCGATAATACAAGTAAGGACCTTGACGTGGTATCAAATGCTTATAATCTTTGTACTTGAGGGTTAGAGGCAGGAAAATGAGGTGTTCAAGGTCATCATAGGCCTCATAGTCAGTTCTAGCCCAGTCCATGCCCAACAAAATTAATGCAAATGGTAAGAGAAGACCACTGCCATAGTCTAAGAAACTTACACACATTTGCAGTGATTACAACTTTGGTTTTCAGGTTCCAAGCTAGAGTGCTCAATCTCCAAAAGTCATGAAAGTCTGAGCACTATGATGGACAAGAAAAAGCAGCATACTGAATAGGCTGATCATACAGATCTAGAGCATAGGCAAATAGCTGTAAAGTAGTGTAGTTTTGATTAAAAAAACAAAGGCTTTTGACTTACTAAATTAGTTCTAAAAGGATTCTTGACTAAACCATCAAGTGGCCACATATCCTGAACTGTATGTACATTGTACCTTGGCTGTTGACTGACTTCCTCTGCAAAATTATGGTTTGAATATCTTCCCACTTCTAAACTCATGTTGACATATTTAACAGTAAGCAGAGGTGATGATGTATCCATCTTCATTAGTGATATCAGTGCTACATAAATGAGTAAGCTAGGTTTCTTCTTTCTCTCAACTGTCTCAGTTTCTGAAGGAGGCAGCAAGAAATTCTATTGTTAGATGGTATCCTCCATATCTTAACATCCATAAGTCTCTACAACAGTGAGAAATCTTTATACTTAGTATGTTATTCAAAAGGAATTACTCTTCTAGAAGTACTAGTATAAAACACAGTAGCACACCCAGTTATCTATGCATTACTTTGTGAACTATAGCAAACATCAAGTTGAAATACATATATCGTGTGTGTGTGTGTGTGTGTGTGTGTGTGTGTGTATGTGGGTGTGTATATGTGTGTGAAATCTGGTTCATGAATGACCTGAAGTAGATGATGTATGTTATTCTCTCTTCACCTTACACTTACTAGCTAATAATGAAACAAAGAGAAAAGTGTCACATGTTTTCATTTATATGGAAAAATGTGATATTGATTTTATAATATTAGGAAGTGAAGCAGTGTTTAACAAAGAATAAGAAATATTTGGAAGAGGAAGAATGAGAAGAGGGTGACTAAGTCACACAGAATTTCAGTTGTATAAGGAGGATGACTTATCAAGTTCTGTAACATAATTGCATAGCTAGAGTTCTTCGTAAATATTTGAGATGAAAGGTTGCCAATTAGTTAAGTATTTTTTATTATGAGTGTTGATATACCATACTTTATCATATAAATATTTAAAATGTGTCCTTATTGTCAATTGAGAAAAAAACAGGATTGGTATAATGGCTCAAAGGGTGGAGGCACATGCCACCAGTTGTAGTAATCAGAATTGGATCTCAGGGATCCACCTGGCAAAGGAGAACATAAACTTTCATAATTGTCCTCCTCACAGCCACATACAGTATGTCACAAGCACACTCAATTACACATACATATAAAATAAGTAAGTACATGTTAACCAAACATGGTCAACAATTTAAAAATCTATTTTATTTCTAGTTGAATATATATACATGCACATAAATCTTTTTTTTTTTTTGGTTTGGGGGAGGTGATGACATGTTACAATTTTGTGAATCACTTACTTTATTCAACGACAAAATGATTGGACTATTATCATCAGTTAAGAAATATTTGAATACTTTAATAACCAGAGACTGTTATGAAAATAGCTATAATAAGCACTGTGCTGTAGAGTAAGGAAAGCAAAGTGACTACCTATGATATGGTAGAAACAATGAATAGGATGAACAATGTGCAATTTGGGGAATGGAGTACTGTAGCATAAAAGATATCATCTGCTTCCAGAAGGGGTAAAGGGAATTCTATTTTTTTTTGTCAATGTAAGTATAATTTCTCACATTTTAATTCAATCTAAGCCAGAAGTAAATTTAATGCAGATGTATTATACAATATATTTCAGAATAAGTCAAAGAAGAATATGTCTTTAATAAGAAAATATTATTTTGTTATTTTACTATGTACATAAAATTTCATATAGTATAATTTAAACAAACCATGTAGATCTTATTATATGTTTTACTCATTACAGATAATAGCCAATATTATTGGTTACTCTCCAAAACCTGATGGCATGATTCTATTGCTTGAGTCACAGAACATGAAGAAATCAAGTTGATATGTTTACTCAGAAGCTTCATCTCTACTAGCTAACTTTCATAGTATTGAAATGTGCTATGTATGCCACCGGAGAACAAAAGTAAACATTAGCTTTGTTCAGTTGTTAACACTGTGAGCTACAACAATGACTTGCTTAGCAAGACATGCACATTTGGGTGATAGTGCCATGAATACCTTTGGACTAACCAATTTCTTTCTGATTGTATTTAAGTGCAATAGCTTAAGATGAAACCCACTACCTGGCTAGAGAGGTCATTCGGCCAAAGGGAGAACCTACTACTGTTCTGCCAAGTGGACATAGTTTGAAACCACTTCCTAATGACTGCTTGTTATCCATATACATTAATGGATCTCTCAACCCTCATTAGAGAAGCTTCTATTTGAAATATACCAATTAACACAGATACCACAACTGGTCAAAGTATAGAGAATAAAAAATTGCAAGGTGCTCAGCAACAAATAAAATATTTATTTCACTCTCCCTCATCTAATGGCTCAGAAATCATTGCAGAAGAACACGGAAACACAAAGGTGGGTAAATGGGGGAAGAGAGTGTGTGGGTCAAGTATGGAAAGGGAGTAGATTCAATGAAAACACATTGTAAAAAAAATCTCAAAGAACTAATAAAAATAAAATAATATAAAAGAATATATTATTAATAAAACATGCAAGCCTTCATAAATAAATAAACAAGTAAAACATTTACACATGCATTTGAAAGTATGATCCTTACCTATGAGAGGAAAGGATTTTAATATAAACATGGTGTTTAGCTAAGCAAGGAATGATACTAAATCTCTGTAGATTTGAGCATGGAAAAGAACTTCTGTAAAGCAGTGAAAGGGCACATTACCATATAAGGATGTCTGGATATGGAAAAAGAAGCATAGATATTATTCTTGAATGAACATGGGAAACCTCCTACTTTCTCACTTTCCTTTGTGCTTTTTGTGTACAAAGGCTTAGGTATCAGGTACTTTCCTTCCATGAAGTCCCTTCTCTTAATTCAGTGTCACTCTATTTCACATATACAAGTTCACTTAGATAGTTGCCTAGTCTCTTCTCATTTCTCTCCCTCTCCAAGAATGATCCTTAACTTTATTTTCTCCTTATTACTTTTTCTTGGTCGAATTTGCTGGCTAGACAGGAAAGCTTTTATTTAATTCAGCTTCCAATTTTAGTCTAGCTAGCTTTAATGTTCCTAAAGTATCAACTTGAACATGTAATGAACTATTATTTCAATAAACACTTGGTTGAGATTTAAAAGTCAACAAAATATGGTGAGAACCTTCGAATACCTCTTTCTTCAGTATGTTTGAGATTTAAGAAAAGCATATGTCAATGCCCAAAATTCTCAGATCCTATTGCCTATCTTTTTTTTTGAAGATTTATTTATTAGTATATGTAAGTACACTGTAGTTGTCTTCAGACACTCCAGAAGAGGGCATCACATCTCTTTATGGATGGTTGTGAGCCACCATGTGGTTGCTGAGATTTGAACTCAGGACTTTGGGAAGAGCATCCGTGCTCTTAACCACTAGGCCATCTCTCCAGCCCACTATTGCCTATCTTTCATGTTACATCCTTGCTTTAGGGGTGAACCTATTTGCAGAAAAATATAAAACAATAAATTGGAAGCTGTACTATACTTTGTAGCATTCTCTGTTTTTTGTAACTTTGCGGCATTGAATTCTTGTTCAATGGTAAGAGTGTTTATTTCTTATAGTTATCTGCAGATAAATAAAGCATCAATTCCACACTTACTGTAACAGTGTATTAAATAGTTATAAGTTTTTAATTTGTAAACTTCTAGATGTGTTTTAACAACCTAATTTATATAACATGAAATTTTGGGAGAGAGGTTGCAAGGTTGAAATGAAAGAACCATGCCCAACAATTTTCTAGAGGGCAAAACCTTGCTTGTCTCAGGAGAGAGAGAGAAAGAGAAAGAGAGAGAGAGGGGGGGAGGGAGAAGAGTGGGAGAAGAAAAGATGATTTAATTTTCATGTAAAGAGATATATTTTTATTTTTTAAATTCTTTTCAAATTTTTAAAAATTTTATTCAATCTTTTCTTTTACACACCCATACCTCGTCCCCACACCTCTGTCTTCATGAGGATACCCACCCAACCCACCTGACCTTTAAACTCCCTGGGACTCCAGGCTCTTGAGGGTTAGGTGCATCTTCTGTGACTGAACACAGACCCGGCAGTCCTCTACTGTATGTGTGTTGGGGGCCTCATATCAGCTGGTGTATGCTGTCTGGTTGATGGTCCAGGAGTGCAGGTTAATATAGAAGAAGTCTTAACTCTTTTCAGGAGTACAAGTGATACAAAGCCCATTTGTTAAAGAGTTCTTGTTATATACATTTCTCATCAAAGCATAGTAAAAATTCTTATTTGGGCTACAGTGCAGATTTTATGAAAAGTTAAGAAAGTTAAAACATTCAATACATGTGTATTTTTGATAATGGAAACTAAAAGAAAGCAATGGGTATTCTCTCAAGTTTAGTTCAAATATAATGAGCCCTGTGAAACTCTAGTCTAATGTCAAATGAAATCTCACAGTATGCTAACAGAAGTATTCATAAGACTAGTTTACTTCATCTGAATACAGAAAATGAAAGAATCACTGTAGCATATGAAAACAGGTGTAAGGGGAATAATTAACATTGACTGTGTATATTAGTAATGCACTGCAAAGCAGAGAGTTTTCCGTAGTAAGCTGTATTGCACTGAACGCAAGGTGGCAAGGAAAAATGACCATTTGTGCATCATTAGCATTTGGAAACACAGTTCATTAGAAATATGCAAATGAGTTAACAGCAGATTAAGACATGGAAATCTACTCAGCTGAAGTTTTAAAGTGCTTGCTTATACAATCTTTGGTAATATGAAATGTGGATAAAACTATATCTCACTGATAAATATAGCCATAGTAAGATTTTTAAAAAGGATTTGCTATAGATGTTCATAGACCTATTGTCACTAAACTATATTGTAAATGTGTAATCAAATTTCAGCTATAGATAATTGTATAGGATAAATGATAAATAGCTACACTGCTAAAACTATATTCAGAAGTTGAGTTGTGGTTAAATGGCATGTTTTAGAATTCTGAAAGTGTAATATTCAAACCAAATGTCTAAAGCACCCAAAGTGCTTGTTTAAAATATAGGATGGGAGCATGGTTTCATGCTTATTAAATTAGAGCCCATGAGTCTACAATCTCAAACACTACCCAAGATAACATTTAAATTTGCTCAAGGTTGAGAGCTAAAATAATGCCAGGACCATTGCTGCTCCTTGCCAGAAATTTCCCAGCTCTAAAAGCATTATATCAAGGTTATTTCAGAAAATTTATACTATGATAAATGCAGAAGCGAAGTGACAAAAATGCACAAATAAATTTGGGAAAAGAAACTCCAGCTTAACATATAAAATTTTTGATAAAAAATTAACAGTACTCAACTTTTTGCTCTGTTAAAATCTACACAGAAGAAAAAATTATCACATAAATAGTATGACTAGAAGGATTTTGTATGGTGAATTAATACTTCTGGTTTATACTTCTGGTTTGTAATTCAGTACAACATAGCTTTGTTCAAATTGTTGAATTACTCTATAATTCAATTACTTGTAACATCCTTATAGGGCTAGAATATATTTATAAATGAATACATATGGTCCTTATAATAGAGCTTGTAGGAACTATTATATATTTTATATAACTAACATGTATAAACAGTTTATAATTGTTATTAGAAATGATAGCATACAGTGATTAAATCATATTGTGAATCAAAGTAGTTAGGCCACTCATGAAAAAACTAGAGCCCATATATATAATTGTTTTATTTTTAACAACCAATGAGACTTTCTTTATAATAAGAACACAATACTGTATTTAAAATCGAAATGTAATTTCTTTTATTCTGCTTGACAAATGATGTGCCATTATAATGAATTCACATCACACTTATCTGTTAAAACTGGAATTATATTTTATATTTGGAAAGCACTTGGAAATTCTCCAGTGCCTGAGATAGCCTTAACATTAAAATTTCAAAACACAAATTTTCCAATAGTTATTTAATATTTAATAAATATTTATTCATCATGTAAAAGTGAAGAAATCATGGCATACATGGATTACAGTAAGGAAGACAGAAATTAATCTGAGTTAAATTCCCAAATGTATCTTTCATGACAACATGTAAAGTATGAAACTGCTTCAGACATGCTAGAATAGAGGTTCTCTTTATCAGCGTAGAGTCAGAACAGTGATATAAGATTTACTTTAATAATCTGATTCTGCTTTATCATCAAATAAATATGTACATACCTAAATATATATTGTCACAGATAAATGATACATTTTACTTTCTATCATGCCCAAAATAAACAGTTTTTAAAGATTAGGAATTTGTTACACTATAAGTATATTCCTTAGAGGATTCATCTAAGCTTGCTAAATTCATTGACTTTCCTTAAGTCACTTTTTAAAAGATAAGTATATTAAGGTATTCTTCAAAAGGTATATACCTTCTAGTAAATTTTTTTCTTCTTATATTCATAATGGTTTCATTAAATAATAAGTATGACAATTTATTTACCAAACATGATCATGTAGGCACACAGATTGAAAATATTTGTGTGATTTCTCTTCATAAATTACTTCCCATGTCAGCATAAATATGCTATATGAGAAATGTATTGAAGAATGGGAAAGCATGTAGAGTACTAGAAGAAGGCTGTGAAGGGTGAGCTAATCAACTCCTTGCTCTCTCTCTCTCTCTCTCTCTCTCTATATATATATATATATATATAATCATACCCTTTTTGACTTATTTTATAATTTAAACTCTTACTTTCAAGCATGTTTAGAAAAAAGGTGTAATAAGAAAAGGGTTTAGAATGAAGATACTGACCTCAATGACATATATTAGCTTAAGGATGAAAACTTTTAGAGAAGGGGAAAATTTTTAAGATACATATTTAAAAACACAAGTATATTTTTTGTGTTTGTACTAGTTAAGAGTAACTGTATTTTTATTACACAGTGAGTTACTCTCATACATCTATATATACATTTAAATATTTTTATTATCTAAGTTTTACAAAACCGAAAATTATGCAGTTGTTTTCAGAGGAAAAAAACAGAAGTTAATGCAAATACTTCTATCTGTTGACCTTTAGCTGATGTATTCAATGTATCATTTACCTGATAAGTACTTTATGCTTTCTCAATATGGATTGGGAATAATTCTCACAAAGGTGCTCATTTATTGGCCTACTATCTACATAGATTGCAAAAATAATACTTTCCTACATGATAAGACAATACTATTTATTGTAAGCCACCTAATTGGTGAATATAAACAAAATTATGCCTTACACTGAAATGTCATGATTTTCAAAGGAACCAAATTTGTCTCACTCACTGAATATACCACCACCAATACATTTGTTTGCTTATTTTGTAAAACATTTTTATCTGCACTGTATGCTTGTTAAGGTTTTATTATAGAGATTATATTTATCACATGTTTTTTTTAATTGAAAATAATGTCAAAGTGCAGCTATACAAAACCTTTTTTAAAAATGTAATGAAACAAAATATAGAAATCCAGAGGCAAGGTAAGTTAAACATCAGGAATCTAAATCAAGTACTTACAGATATTTGAGAGTGAGAGGAAAGACTATAAGGAGAGTACATGTGTTTAAAACTATTCAGTATGCTTTCCCTTTCTTCCAATGGAGATGAGCGAACTACAAACGCCAAAACTTGTGAAAATAACAGCAGATTCACATTACAGCAATTAATAGTGCTGCTAACCCAGGATTCCTTGACAATAGCACATTTGTTGTAAGGAATCTTAAACATATGTTTAAACTACTGTTCCAAAGATAAATCATTACTTTTGTTTTAATACTGAGGACAAATAGGCTTTAGTTTAAAACTCCAAGTGTATTCTTACTCAATGAAAAATTCAGATGTTGCTAAAATGTTAGGTAGAGGTTGCCATTTTAGTAGGTTATATTCAGCCCAAGTCAGGTAAAGAAACAGTATCAGTTAACTTTATAAATATCTTGAAAATGGGAAATCAAGTTAGGAGAGAGAGAGAGAGAGAGAGAGAGAGAGAGAGAGAGAGAGAGAGAGAGAGAGAGAGAGAAGGGAGGAAGGGAGGGAGGAGGGAAGGAAGGGAGGAAGGCAGGGAGGAGGGAAGTGCAGAAGGAAAGAAGAAAGAAAAATCATACATACTCCCACAGACCTCCCCTGCTACTTAAGTCCACCGGCCTACAGGGTAGCAATCTATAAACACACTCTGAAGCTGACTCTTACTGACTTTGCAACATCACTTGTTACCTTGGAAGCCTCTCCTGCTAATCTACTAACAGCAAGGTAATACATTGGAAATATTCCCACCAAGGACACCATCACCCTGAAAAACACCCTTGTTCTTGAGCACCAGCTATGACAAGAAAAAGGGATCCTTAACATCTTACTACCACCTCCCCAACACACACACACACACACATACACACACACACGTGGGAGGCCAAACTGTGGGAAACCAGACTTTCAACAGCTCCCACCCTGAGAATCCACTCACCCTTTATCAGGAGCTGAACCACCCCCTCCTAAACACAAGGCTGATCATGAGAATCAACTGGTCCTTATCTTGGCTGAACACTTGGGGTTGTCTAGGTGGAACCAGCATTCCAGAAAAATTGCTAGATGTTCAAGCCTGCAGTCAGCATGCACCCCAGATGTCCTTCCCTCTTTCTGTGCCTTTAGCATTCCCCCTCAGCCCCTCCCTACTTCCTCTCACTAGGTGTTTATAACCAGGCTTTCAGCCTTTCATTAAACAGACCTTGACCCTTGACAACCCTTTGCTTGGTCTCACTCGCTTTCAGGATTGGTCCCCCTCCACCAGCCTCCACCCCCCCCCACCCCCCCACCCCCTAATAACTAGGTCCCTCAGGACAGGATACAAATACACACACACACACACACACACACACACACACACACACACACAGAGAGAGAGAGAGAGAGAGAGAGAGAGAGAGAGAGAGAGAGAGCAGAGAGCCTTGAAACCTCCCCTACACTGCTCTACTCCACAAATCTTGCAGGATTAAAAGGACCCAAGACCTTCTTAAAAACTGTCCTGGTATTTGTTTGTTTGTTTGTTTTTTACCCAGAGAACCTGCAGTGCAAAAGGCCTGGAACATTCTGAACTGCCTCTCTCTTTCTGCCTTCAGAAGTGCCCCTGTCTTATGAGGTCTACAGGATAAGGGATTTAACACTTCACCCCCACACTCTTTCAGCAGAAACTACTACCCCAATGGATTTGAAACCTCTTTTACTGTTTTGCTTCATGTGGCATGCGTGGTAATAAAATAAGAAGCCCCCCACCTCTCCTAGTCCCCTATCTACCTGCTCACACACACAAGAACTAACCACAATAGGAACTGTCTTAGTCAGGGTTTCTATTCCTGCACAAACATCATGACCAAGAAGCAACATGGGGAGGAAAGGGTTTATTGAGCTTACACTTCCACCTTGCTGTTCATCACTAAAGGAAGTCAGGACTGGAACTCAAGCAGGTCAGGAAGCAGGAGCGGATGCAGAGGCCATGGAGGGATGTTCCTTACTGGCTTGCTTACCCTGGCTTGCTCAGCCTGCTCTCTTATAGAACCCAAGAATACCAGCCCAAAGGTGGTACCACCCACAAGGGGCCCTGCCCACTTGATCACTAATTGAGAAAATGCCTCACAGCTGGGTCTCATGGAGGCACTTCCCCCAACTGAAGCTCCTTTCTCTGTGATAACTCCAGCCTGTGTCAAGTTGACGCACAAAACCAGCAAGTACAATTGACCCCTTGTCAACTTGACACCCAAACACATCACTATTAAGCCTCAAACCTTACTTTCTTATTCATCCCCAAGATCTAAATAACTTTAAAGCCTCACAGTCTTTACATATTAAAAGTTCAGTCCCTTTAAAATGTCCAGTATCTTTAAAATTCAAAGTCTTTTAAAAACTCAAAGTCTCTTAACTGTGGACTCCACTAAAATACTTTCTTCCTTCAAGAGGGAAACATATCAGGACACAGTCACAACCAAAAGCAAAGCTCAAACTCCAATGGTTCAATATCTGGGATCCAATTCACGATCTTCTGGGTTCCACCAAGGGCTTGGGTCACTTCTCCAGCTCTGCACTTTGTAGCACACAGCTTGTCTTCTAGGCTCCAGCTGTCTGTACTCCACTGCTGCTGCTGTTCTTGGTGGTCATCACATGGTACTGGCATCTCCAAAACACTCCTATCTTCCACTGTAATTAGACTTCACCAATAGTCTCTTATAGGCCCTTTTCATGGTGACAAGCCTCTGCTCCTATGCATGATCCCTTCAAGTCCTGGGTCATCAATTGCAACTGAGGCTGCACCTTCACCAATGGCCTTCCATGGCCTCTCACTGTTCCAAGAGCCTCAGCTGCTCTTCATGACCCCTTCATGCCTTCAAAACCAGTACCATCTGTGTGACTCTTACAGAGTTCCAAGTCCAGCCACAGCACAAAATACAACTGTGGCTATCTCTGGAACACACTCTCTGTGCTCTCAGAAAGCACTTCCCAGATTTCACCTCAGTGATGCTGGTCTCTTCTTAATCACCACTAATTTCTTAGCTCCAGCTAACCAGCATCAATAGTCCCAGTAACACAGAGGTTTGCTTTAGTGTTTCTGGTATCTTGTTAATTACAGCTGATTCTTCAGCCCCAGCTAACCAAAACCACAGAATATTCACAATCAAAACATAGCCCCTTTAAGTGTCTTTAATCTTCCCTCTGAAATTTCACAAGCCAGGCCTCTATCTTCTGCCCTGTTCTTTTTTATTATTATTATTCAATATATTTTTATTTACATTTCAAATGATTTCCCCTTTTCTGGCCCCCCACTCCCTGAAAGTCCCATAAGCCCCCTTCCCTCCCCCTTTTCTCCCACCACCCCTTCCCACTTCCCTGTTCTGGTTCTGTTCTATACTGCTACACTGAGTCTTTCCAGAAAAAGGGGCCACTCCTCCATTCTTGTACCTCATTTGATGTATGTGTTATGTTTTGGGTATTCCAGTTTTCTAGGTTAATATCTACTTATTAGTGAGTGCATACCATGATTGATTTTTGAGACTTGGTTACCTCACTTAGTATGATGTTCTCCAGCTCCATCCATCTGCCTAAGAATTTCATGAATTCATTGATTCTAATGGCTGAATAGTATTCCATTGTGTAGATATACCACATTTTTTGCATCCACTCTTCTGTTGAGGGATACCTGGGTTCTTTCCAGCATCTGGCAATTATAAATAGGGCTGCTATGAACACAGTAGAGCATGTATCCTTATTACATGGTGGGGAATCCTCTGGGTATATGCCCAGGAGTGGTATAGCAGGATCTTCTGGAAGTGAGGTGCCCAGTTTTCTGAGGAACCACCAGACTTATTTCTAGAGTGGTTGTACCAATTTGCAACCCCACCAGCAGTGGAGGAGTGTTCCTCTTTCTCCACACCCTCTCCAACACCTGCTGTCTCCTGAATTTTTAATCTTAGCCATTCTGACTGGTGTAAGATGAAATCTTAGGGTTGTTTTGATTTGCATTTCCCTAATGACTAATGAAGTTGAGCATTTTTTAAGATGCTTCTCTGCCATCCGAAGTTCTTCAGGTGAAAATTCTTTGTTTAACTCTTTACCCCATTTTTTAATACATTGTCTTCCAAGCTCCTACAGAACTTTACACAGAGCTCTTAATATCCTAATGGCTTTTCTAGCTCAAAGTTCTAAAGTCCTTCCACAATCCTCCCAAAACATGGTCAGGTTGTCACAGGAATACCCCACTACGCTGGTACCAGTTTGTCTTAGTCAGGGTTTCTATCCCTGCACAAACACCATGACCAAGAAGCAACTTGGGGAGGAAAGGGTTTATTGAGCTTACACTTCCATGCTGCTGTTCATCACTAAAGGAAGTTAGGAGTGGAACTCAAGCAGGTCAGGAAGCAGGAGCTGATGCAGAGGCCATGGAGGGATGTTTTTTCCTGGCTTGATTCCCCTGCCTTGCTCAGTCTGCTTTCTTACAGAACCCAAGAATACCAGCCCAGGGATGGTACCACCCACAAGGGGCCTTCCCCCTTGATCACTAATTGAGAAAATGCCTCACAGTTGGATCTCATGGAGACACTTATCCAACTGAAGCTCCCTTTCTCTGTGATAACTCCAGCCTGTGTCCAGCTGACACACAAAACCAGCCAGTACAGGAACCATGCTCCACCTGACCCGTGTTGGAAGATATCCTAAATGGCCTGCCCTGCATCCTGCCACCTTATAACATCCCCTGTTTATCTCTTTTACTTACATCTCACCATCATACACGGGAGATGTGGCTTTGCAAATAAAAGCATAGACTGCATTTGCAGATGACCTGAGCTCATATCCCACTGTGCATGCTGGGTGGCCAGCAACAGCCTATAAACTACTTATAACTCCAGGGCATCTGATAATCTTTTCCTGATCTACACCTGTAAACATACCACACACAGATATCCACAAATAAATAAATTTTAAGCAGAAATGTATATTTGGAAAAATGAGATGTTGACTGGATTGGGAAACAGTATTTCTATTTGAAGGTGATGTAATTCTTTACATTAAGAGATCCTAAAAATTCCAATTAATCTCAGCACAGATTCACACTTCCCATAAAGTGTCAAATTATAAAATTAAAAGAAAAGCCTGTCTATATATTAGTAACAAACATATTGAATAAGAGATTTTTGGAACAATCCTATTTATAATAGCCACCAAATCTAAACAAACAAACAAAATGACTGGCAAACAAAAACTTCTACAATAAAAATATTAATACAATGAAAAAGAAATTGGGAAAAAAACCCTAAAATATACTCATAGATAAGACTCAATGGCCCGGTGGTGGTGGCACACACCTTTAATCCCAGCACTTGGGAGGCAGAGGCAGGAGGATATCTGAGTTCGAGGCCAGCCTTGTCTACAGAGTGAGTTCCAGGACAGTCAGGGCTACACAGAGAAACCCTGTCTTGAAAAGACCAAAAACCAGGTACCATATACCAAAAAATAAAGACTCAATATTCTGAAAATGGCCAAGTTATCAAAGGCAATATTCAAATTTGATACAATCCAATTTAAAATTCTCGGGCAACTTTACATACAAATGAATAAATCCAAAAATGTATATAGATACCAAAAGGCCAAAAATAGCTGAAGCCATCATAAACAAAGGGGAAATGCTAAAATCACTTTCATTCCTGTTATCAACTTCTAGTAGAGTTCATAGTCAGAAAAGCAGCATGGTACTGGCACAATCAAAAAGATAATGTATAGCAGAAGAATAGAACCAGAGACCCAGATAGGAAATTTTACAACTATATGGAACAGATTTTTGACAAAGATGCCAAAAACTACAATAGAGAAAAGATACTCTCTTCTACTCTTGACTGATAAACATAGGTTTTAATGTATAGATGAACAACACTGTATATTTTTCAATCACTTTGCACAAAACTCAACTCCAAATGGATCAGAGGACTTCAACCCAAAACTTAAAGATACTCTGAAAGTTCTACAAGAAAATGCTTCAATTTATAAAGATAAATAATTTTGAAATAGAACTCCAGTAACATAGGGGATAAGAGCTAACATTGATAGATGGGATGTTAATAAACTAAAAAAGTCTCTGGACAGCAATGGAATCTCTCAAATAAGTAAATAGATACATTACAGAGTGAAAGAACATCTTCCCATCTATTCATCCAAATAAATGTGGAAGAATAAAGAAATAAACAATCCAATTATAAATGGGCTGGGGACATGAAAGAAATGTTCTCAGTACAAGAAATATAAACACCATTTAAACACTTAAAAGTATGTTCTGCATCCTTAGCTACTAGGCTAATTATGATTACAACTAGTTTAATATGCCATCTTAGCCCCAGTAAAAATAGCCATCATTAGGAATATAGTACTATGCAAGCTGACAAAGGAGTGGATCAATTGAATAGTCCTGCCTAGCTGCAACACCTATAAACCATGACAATTACCAGCATAAAAATGTAAGTGTACAGGTGTAATAAATGGCAATAGCATGTCAGTGGTATTCAACATCTCATGAACTGGACTGAACTGGAACTGGACTGAACATGAACTGGAAAGAAATTGTGCCTGGTATTGAAAACCAAGCCAGCTTTCATGGCCTAGTGAGGTCAAGCACCTTGAAAATAATCTACTCCCACCATTTTGGTAACCCAACACAATTATTCATTACATTACAACTTTATCTTTTTACTCCCAGATAAATGTAGCCACCACTACTAACCAAAAAAGCTACTCTTTACAGAAAATGGAGATCATCACAGAAAACAACTGGACATAGTACAGAAATCAAAAAATTGTAGGAATTCTAGCCTCAATGAATCCATCTACCCCACAGCTATTGCATCTATATATCTAAGGCTTAAGGAACATCACAGAATAGAAAGTAGAAGGATCAAAAGAGCAAAAATACCAGAATGTATTTTGTGAAACAACAGTCTTTTCTAAAAATGCCTGCATAAACATGACTGCAGCAATGATAACCTCAATACACATACTAACAAAAAAGGGAGAATCTCGTGGCTTCATATTTTTTCATTAATATAACTAATGACTTCTGGGAAAAAAATAATTGGCTTCTCACAAATATGAACCCCTTATTGGCAGCCTAAAGCAGAGCTGTTAGCCTTGAAAGCATATAGACACCACTAACACAGATGGACTCAGCAGGTTGTATTTATATATGTGTTTTGTATATACATACACATATAATAGAAATTAAAAGTTGATCATATCAACTTCAGAGTCCGGGGGACAAAGGAAAGGTTTGAGAGGGAGTGATCAGGAGGCATTGGAAGTAGCAAAGAGAGGAGGGATAGTAATATAAATATATTTTAATTAAAATATATTAAAAGCAGAATACAAGTGTTAGCAAATATAAGTGTAGCTGCAGAGGAAAGTATAGATTTCATACTGTTAGTGAAGATATAAAGTAGTATCAGTATTGAAACTATAAATTGAAAGTATACAATGATGCAGCTATACCCCATCTGGTTATGGATCTAAAATGATCTATTTCCAACTATATAGGTACTTTTATGTCGACATGTATTGCTGGCCACTGTATAGTAGCTATGGTACTGATGGTATTGTATCAGCCTAGGTATATTTCAACTGTTGAGGAGATAATAAAAATATGGTATTTATGCACAGTGGAATTTCATTTAACTGAAAGGAACACTTTTCAGGCAAAAGGATGAAACTTGAAAAATTTGTACTGAGTTCTGAGTTCAGTAATCAAGTCCAAGAATAACAGTCACCAAATATTTGATTTTATATGGACATTATAGCTTATTATAGTAGCATTGAGAAGCACTCCTATTCATGGTTAGAAAAAATGTCCTTTTTTGACTATAATCATGAAGTTTTAATTATTAACTTTAAAAATAATAGATGTGGAAAAATATACATCGATTTTGACCTCATCATACAACTTATTTCTAGAACTTCAAAGAATGTTTCTAATGAAAATGCATGATGATTTTAAAGGCCCTGTGAAAAATATAAAATACTACATGTGGTACCTCTACTTGGTCAGAGAAATCACTCATTGTTTAGGGTTCATCTGAGTGGGGATCATATCATGTCAAGCCCTCTATATTTCTTGCGCCTGAGGCAAGAAGATAGCACTGTTCTTTGTGTAAGAACATAGGGTGTTTTTGATGTAAGACACCTCTCTAGACACCAGCATGAGTGTCTAAGTCTGCTTTTGCATTTCCAAAGCTGCACATTTATGTGAAAATAAAGAACTGATTTAGATCAAGGTGTCTCACCTAGAGCCCAGCCCTGGTATGTAACTTCATAAACATATTTGTAGCTGGGGAAGGAAAACATTAATATTTAAAAAAAACTAGTTTTCTGATGCTAAATCTCCCTCTGAAAAGTAAAGGAAAATTATGAGGTTGAGATCAGATGAGTGCAGAGGGAGGTAACAAGAACCTTTGAAATTAATTATTTACATTGTCTTCAACTTGTGTTTTTAGTCAACTTAGCTGCAGGTGCACTGTACATGCTTCAGAAGAAGTCCTAAAGGTTCCTTCAGCTCAACCTTTGTACCACTCTTCGGAGTCAATACCGGCACTGCACACGGAACTTGCCCCATGTGCTTCAAGCTCCACGGCAGCAGAAGGGAACTTTAGGCCTGTGGGTGGCCTCAGACAGACTATCATGCAAGAAAAATGTAAGATCACATTTCCATATTGTTTTCTTTCTTTTTTTTTGCAATGATCAATCACTATAATGTCAGTCATTTACTAGCAACAGAAATTTACTTTTTCATCATGCTTTGAAGTATAGATGAAACCATTGGCAAATGTGGTGTTAAGAAAAATGTTCACTTGGTGATTCCTGGAAAGCTGTTGTGTTTTTGTGGTTTTGTTTTGCCCTTTTCCTGTCATCTTGCATGATACAGGAGCATATATGAGATTTCTGGGAACTCCCTTATAGCCTCATTAATATTATTCATTAAGCTTTGCCTTGGTAACATGAAATTCTCCCAAAAGCTCTACCACAAAATACTATTGTTACCTCAGAGTTTACCAAAAAATTCTATTATTAACTCAGAGGTTAAGAGTTCCACTGTCAATTGAGGGCCAAGAAAAACAAAATATCCACTGTCCAGCCTTTCTCTTTATCATATTGTTTTTAGTCATCTGGTGAGTTGAGTGAACTTAGTATAATGTATCCAACTTCATGAAATATGGTTCCAATATTATAATCAAAGTAAGAAGTAAAGCTATGGTTTGAGGAACAAGTACTTTTTTCATTACAATAAAGAGAAGTATTCAATGTACACAGTGAATTCAGACTGTAATACACTCTAACTCGATGTATGTTTTAGATCTTTTACTCAGTGCTAAATCTGTATAATTTAACTATCTATAATCTCATGGAACATTAAAATATAACTATATTCATATAAATTATAAAATTTTAAGTTCCTTAAAGCAGTATACCAAGTGGTTTTAGGGTAAAAAAAAAATCAGGATTTTTTTAAATCAACTTAAGGAACATTTTAAAAAGTATGAATGTTTATTTATATATCCCAATCAATACAATAGAATTAAGACAATAATGGCATTATTAATGGACGTTTAAGAAGTCTCTGGTGATACAGGCATGGTGGTATCCATTTTGAGTCACAACACTCTGAAACAGAGCCAGGTAAATCTCTGTAAGTTTAAAGCCAACTTGGTGCATGGTAGTCAAAGCTACGTAATGAGAACCAGTCTCAAAAATAAGTCTGTGATGAATGTTCTTTAGACTTATAATTTTCTTCTTCTCATGAACTCTATGAATATTTATTAAAATAATAATTAATCATTACTAAACAATACCCAGCATCTTTGTAGTAATTAATCATAGATATAACCTACCAAATTTTACTTTCTGATTACTGTGGTATAATCTGGGGTATAGCTGATGCGATTTTAATCAGTAATACATAAACTCACCAGGTTAGTTAAAAATGTAATTTTATTTTAAAATTCATGGGATATTTTGTTACACTTTTATAATGAGTAATATTTTGAGAAACTTATTTAAATACTTGTGAAATAAATTATTTTCCAAGGTTCAATGCTATTTAAATTTTGGATATGATACCATTTCCTAAATGGTATTATTGAAGTGTAATAACAGTGGGCATGTTTCAATTATGCAAATATTCTACTATAATTAACTTAAACATATTGATATGTATGTACATGGTTACCATATTCTCCTCACACAATTGTCAGAATGAAAACATCTTTTAAGTTTGAACTTACTAAACACGTGGATCTTCACAGCAGCTAGCTGGCAGCTATAGAAATACAATTATGCAAATTAGATGTGTGTTCCCTGAAGAGTCCTAATAGGATGATTGACCTATATACAGCCTAATTTGTTCTCATGCTTCCTCTTTATTGTTTTCCAGCTGCACAAGAAATTAAAACGTGTTAAATTATATTGCTCCCCAATTATATATCAAAGTTACTCTGTCATTCTATGTCAAAAACGATCAGTCACTTTTTAACACTGTTTTATATGATATTGTAACAATGAACTGGAATATAGAAACGTTTCAAATCATTCAGACGCAAGAATACTCTTTGTTTTTACATAAACACATCCCTTAAGACATGATTCCAATGCGTTTAAATATGTGTCTTTCAGACATCAGAAATTCACTGAGTTAAAATGCTTTCTAGTGTTTCAATTCTTTATATACAATGCCTCCCTTTTTAATTAAAAATATGTTCCTCTCTCATATGATACATCCTGATAACAGTTTCCCCTCTCTCTACTCCTTCCAGCTTCCCCTATCCAATCTTCTGCTGATGAGC
The DNA here is from genome assembly GCF_947179515.1 of Apodemus sylvaticus. Classification (NCBI taxonomy): domain Eukaryota; kingdom Metazoa; phylum Chordata; class Mammalia; order Rodentia; family Muridae; genus Apodemus; species Apodemus sylvaticus. The sequence goes on from NC_067495.1 coordinate 74,432,584, forward strand.
TCCTCTTTTCCATTTCTCTCCAGAAAGGAGCAGAGCTCTAAAAAGAACAACCAAACACAGAACAAAATAAGCTACAATAAGTCAAGGTAAAAACCCTCTTACTGAGGCTGGAAATGGAATTTTTAAAGTAGAGAAAGATTATCAAGACCACACAAAAATGGAGGCACATACATTTCCAATGTTAAGAGTCCAACAAAATCTATATCATGTATGTAGAGGACCCATGCAGGCTCTGTCATTCTAGTCTCTGTGGGCTCTTGCGATTTCTACTTACATTGATTCAGTGGGCCATGTTATTCTGCTGTCCCTCATTCCCTCCAGCACCTATGATCTTTCTTTCCCCCCTTCCATAGATTCCTTGACTTTCAAGGTGAGGGACTCAATGGATACCTGCTCTCATCTGCTGCATGGGAATGGGGAGCCTCTCTGATTATGTCTGGACAAGGCACCAATCTATGATTACAGCAGTGGCCAATCATGTTTGGTTCTTCACTACAACTCTGGGTTATTTAGTCTCTGATTCTTGACCATCCAGGAAGTGTAGAGCATGTATTCTTTCTTCATTCATGGGCCTCAAGTTAAAGCAGACATTGGTGGCCACTCCCATTAGTTCTGTACCATAATTGTCCCAGCACATCTTGCAAGTAGAACAGGACTGTGGAAGGACTTTGAAACATTGGGCTAAAAAAGTAACTGAGGTTTAAGAGCTCAGTGGAATGATCTTTAGGAATTTGGAAGATGAGAATACTGAGAGCATGGACTGGAGAGATGGCTCAGTGGTTAAGAGAACTAACCACTCTTATGAAGGTCCTGAGTTCAAATCCCAGTAACCACATGGTGGCACACAACCATCCATAAAGAGAAAAGAGATCAGATGCCCTCTTTTGGTGCATCAGTAGACAGCTACCGTGTACTTTGATATAATAAATAAAAATCTAAAAAAAACAAAAAAAAAAAAACAAAAAAAAAAAAAAACTGAAAGCAGTACAGAAGATGGAGGCCTGGCTTTTAAAGTTTCAGAAGGAAGTTAAAAGGCTTTATATAAATTGTTATTTTGAATTAAGATTCTGTTGTTCTGGTCAGCTGGGCCTAAAAAGACACCAGTACCATGAAAGTTTATTCTTCGCATTTCTGGAACAATTAATGCTAGTTAGCTACAACTGAGAAACTAGTGGTTAGTAAGAAGAGACTGAAGAGAAGTCTTCTTGTGTTTCATCAGGGTCTGCATTCAAAAGCTGTGTTCCAGAAGCAGCTGAACTTATACCTTGTACTGATCATCAAACTGGGTAGTGTAAGACTCACAAAGGTGATATTGTTTTGTTTTGTTTTTACCTTTTATTGGTTCTTCATGAATTTCCCAACATGAACCTAAATCTTTCTCCCCTCGTACCCACCGTCTGCCCTTGCAACCTTCCCCACAAAAGAAAAGAAAATCTTGTTGTAGAAGCTATAGTATATCATAGTGTGTCCCAAAGTATGTTCACACTTCTATGCATTATCAAGATGATATAGCTTTTAATTTGTAGGACTCTCCCCTTCACACACACACACACACACACACACACACACACACACACCAGCAGTTCTTCAATGAGCTAGATGCCGAGGTGGGTTAACTCAAAGCCCTGGATTAGAGCCTAGGAGGTATCTGAACCAATCACATCTTCTGCATCCAAGGGAAAGCTTTCCAGCACTATCCTGGCTATCTTCCCCAGTGTCACAACTGGCAATGGGGAGCCAAGTCTCTTACTCTTATGCCCCCTGGGCTGGCTCACCTGTGCCCATGCCAGCAGAGTCAGCTCTATTGTGCTGCCCAGGTGAGGTGCACGGCTGTGGTATGTATGTTATGTATGTTGGGATTCCTCCCCTCAGGGAGTCATGGCACTATAGCACAGTGGGCTAGAAAGATGAAGCAGAGCCCCAAACAGGTGGGATCTACAGGATCTTGTTCCAGCTGGGTGTCAATGCATGGAATAGGAGGATTTTAATGATACAGCTCTCTTACCTGATCTTAGTTTGTGCACATACATTTATTCAGCATAGGCTTGTATACATACACTTTATTTGGGGTGAACAAGGGTTTGAACAAGGCCTTAAAGAGTGGGAAGGAGTTTTCAGGGTGAGTCAAATCCTTAACCGGAATTTAAAGTACTGTGAATGCCTGATTTATTTGAGAAGCATTCCAGGAATCCCAGGTACTTGCTGGGTGGGTTCTTACCCAGAAACAGGAAGTTGAACTTGCAGATTTGCCAGGAACTATGTGACATTTCTTAGGTAGAAGATTGGAGGTTGGGCTCCCCAGATTGGGGGAGAGAAGAAGAAGCCCTGTTAAGAAAAGGGAGTTCTCCATTTTGCATTGAGCTCAGATAAGCTCACCAGACATGGTAGACAATAACTTAAGTAGCAAGGCAGAACATCGGGCACACACTCCTGAGAGCTGCAGCAGTCAAAGGGCTAGACCAACTCTCCTGCTCTCACACTCTTGGGGCTGGCTAACCCACTGAAACCAGGGCCAGCTCTACTCTGTTGCCCAGACAAGGTTCAGGACCTAATCTCCAAGTGCTGGAGTAGGTGAGGGGCAGTAACAATTCTCCTGCTCTAATGATTCCAGGGCCAGTTCTCTTGTTGGCTAAAGGTGGCAGAGGGCTGAGATGCAGTATGGTGACTGTCAGTGATCCATGGTACCACTGGAAAAACAAGTAGCAGGGCGAGCTCTCCCATGTTCATACTCTAGTATTTGGGTCACTCACAACTTCTGTAACCAAGGCCAGCTCTTCTGTGCTTCCTGAGCAAGAAGCAGGGACACTCATTTGAGTACTGCAGCTGGTGAGGGGCAGGGCCAGCTCTCCCAGGATGCCCAGGTGAGGGGTGTGGACAGTGCTGCACTCCCTCAGACATCAACATGTCTGGGCTCCAGGTAGCAGCCCAGACCAGCAACATCTGCCTGGCATTTGGTGATAAAAGACCGCTGCTGCTGCAGGGCCACAGATCTAGATATGGCTCTTGGTGATAGCACAGGCCAAGACCATATCAGGCTGTACCTCACTACCCTCTAGTCTTCAGTTCTGCCTCTTTTCATTGTGCTTACATCCTTCTACTTCTCTTTTTCTTCAATCTCCCCCACCATCACCACTTACTTGCTCATTTTAGTGGCACCTGTAGTCTCTGGGTATCTTGGGTCATTTCAGGAATTGTCAGTCTCAGGTGTGCTATGGCCCACTTGCAGAATGTAACACCAAGCGGGGTTTGTCTCAGGTAGGATCTTCACTGAACCCTTGGTCATCCTGGGTTCACTCCCTGCTCATGTCCATGGCATTGTGCAGGGGTCATTTCATCTCATATACTGGCTTGGAAGGCATGAAGGGATTTTGGAGTATAGCTGAGGCTCCGCATTGTGAAAGGAGAAGCCATTGGTGAAGGAGCAGCTGAAGTTGAGGCTAGGCATCATAAAGAGAGACTATTGGTGGAATTTTATGCAGCCCAATTGTAGCAAGGTACACCATCAGTTTGAGAGATGCCAGTAACATGGGATGACCATCAAGAAGAGCAGGTTCAGCACAGTGGAGCCAGATAAAGACTAGAAGACAATCTGTGTGAACTGCAGAGGGCCTAGCTGGAGAAGCAACCCATTGCCATTTGGATGAGCCTAGAAGATCACACGTGAATCCCAGAAAATTGGACATTCAGTTATTTATACTGTTGGAATTTGGTTTTGCTTGGCTCAGATTGTGACTGTGTCTTGGTTCTTCCTTCTTGAAGAAAGTATTTCGTTTCTTTTTTTACAGGATCCCACAGCTGAAAGTCTTTGTATATTTAAAAGAGATTTAGATTTTTAGAGAGATTGGATAGTTTAAAGAGACAAAAATTTAATGTGGTTGAATTAATAAGGAATGTAGAGATTTTAAGTTATTTATGTTTTTAATATGAGGTCTTGGGCATGAATAAGACAGGAAAGGTGTGGCTTAATATTGATGTGCTTGTGTGTTAAATTAGCAGGGGTCAGTTGTGTTTGCTAGTCTTATGCCACTTAAAACACAAATAAGTTATCTGAGAGAACCTTATTTGAGAAAATGACTTATAAGATCTACCTATAATGTATTCTAACTATTTATTAGTGGGGCAGACCTAAGCCAATTGTAGTTGGTTTCTTCTCTTGGCTGGCATTCCTTGGTTCTACAAATATGAAGGATGAGCAAGCCATAGAAAGAAAGCCAGTAAGCAGCACCCCTTCATGGCCTCTGCATCAGCTCCTGCCTCCAGGTTCCAGGCCTGCATGAATTATTGTTCTGACTTCCTTTGATGATGGACTATGATCTGGAAATGTAAGCCAAATAAACTTTTTCCCTCCAAATTTCTTTTGACCATGGTGTTTCATTGTATCAGTAGAAACCTGACACTTAGTAACAGAAATACCTGTGATACTTCTCAGCACTTCTCACCCCACCCCCCATGATAAGCTTCTCTAGGTCATAAGCTTCTCTCCCCTTTTGGTTATGAGCTCTTTTAGCTCTCTCTACTTTAGAATCCTTAGCCCACATTCCTTCTGTTTTCCTTTCTCATATTCTTCCCCTCTCTCCATTTTTTTATTCTCTCAATACCTGGTCCAGTCTGCTGATGATGTTCATTGTACTACTTTTCCTCCATGACCTGGATTTGCAAGATACCCTTCTCTCTATTCTCCTTCATATCTACTATTAAAAAAAAAAAATCCTTCAAGCATACCTTGGAGCCGTCAGATCTTCAGTCTATACATCTGGTGATTAAAACCTAGTTTATTCATATATGCTATTTGTTTACTGATTTGGCTGTGGATGGATATACTCAGGAAGAAAATGAGTACTTCTAAACACGATTCTTCCTCACTTCATTGTAATATCTAAATCTTGCCTATTTGTTGAAAGTTATGTGTAGAAGTCTGGGACTTGAGAACCTCATTTGAAAATTTCATGTAAAGTAAAATTGCTCCCTATTCTATTCCTAATGAAAGATTAACTGAGTTTGATATTTTTTTCTTTTCTTACTTTTTATATTTTGAAATGAGTTTAACCACATAATGAATAGGCTATATTGTGTCCTGACTATGAAGTTATGTCAGTGTGTCCTATAATAGTTCCTTTCAGATCACAATACCAAGTCATCTTTAGCCTCTTGGCTATTGTCCAATGCACCAGGTTCTACTCTAAGATCTAAGAGAGTTGATATCCTTACATATATGAGTTCTTATGTAGAATATTGACTAGGAAGATTTGTGCTAGATATTAAGCAGATCATTTCCTTGTTGCTGACATCAACTTTCTAACTCTAATAGATCATGTGAAGGAAATCTTTGGAATATTAATCACCTCTGATAATGAGCCAGGTACAAAGATGAATTTTCCGCTAAATTGCCATCACCTTTGAGTGGTTTTACCACATTTTCTCTATTTTCTTCCAAACTGATTCAAAGAAACCTAGACAACTCTAACACTGTTACAGATATTTTTGTTACATTTATCTTATTTATAATCCTTTAACAGAGAATGGGTAATATTTATCTTAGATCCTATTCAAAGACTGAATTAATCTTAACAAGGTCTATACAGTTCCCTATCAGTGTGTGATGTCAGTGCAGCCACATATACCACAGCGAAGAAGTGGTGTAATTGCTTGAATAAGAAATGTTTTCCATAGACCCAGTTTTTGGAAACTTGAGTCCCATTTGGAGGCACTATTTAGAGAGGTTTTGGAAGTACAGTCTTGCTAGAGGAAGTATGTCACAGGAGACAGGCTTTGAGTGTTTAAAGACTCAAGCCACTTCCACTTATTTTTCTCTGTTGTGAGCTTGCCATTCTTTATGTGAGCTGTCCATAGCTAATTTGTGTAGCTTGATGCTACATTTCTCAATCATAATGGATTTTCATTCCACTAGAACAAAAAAATAAATCATTTCTTTTATAAGTTACCTTAGTCATTGTATTTTATCACAGCCACAGAAAAAATTAGCCATATACATGTTGGGACCTGAGAGTAGGCTGTTGTTGTGAAAAACCTGACCATATTGGATGTTTTGGAGGAATATGGAAGACATTTGAACTTATAACTTGAAAACAAGTTGAATAATGTAAGTAGAGAGTAAAAGGCCATTCTAGTAGGTTCCCAGATGACAGTAGAACTGAGAACAACATGGATTTGTAGAGGCCCAACTCAAGTTGTTTTCAAGTGGCTCTCACACTTCCTAATGTTGCAATGCTTTAACAGAGTTTCTAGTAATGTTACAATGACACCCTCCAGTTATAAAATTATTTTGTTGCAACTTCATTACTGTAATTTTGCTACTGTTATGAATTTCAATGTAAATATGTGATATGTAGGAACTCTGATAAGTGATCTCCAGAGGGGTCATCATCTACAGGTTGTTTTAGAAGGTAATGTATCAGCAACTGAGCTAGAGGTTATTCTTGGGTGATGTTGACAAAGAATCTGGTTGCCTTATCTTTGTGTTCTAAGAGCCTGCCCAAGGTTAAATTAGCATATATTTATGCAACAACAATTAAAAAGGAGGCTATAAATTTGAAAGTGAACAGCGAGCGAGCAGTATATGGCAAGGTTTAGAGGGACAAATGGGAAGGAAAAACATTGTAATTATACGCTCAAAAATTAAACATAGTTTTACAAGAAAGTAAAGGATTCATTTTTTAGTTGGAGGCAATTTCAAGAGAGCATATTACTTAATCTGTTGTGCAGTTATTATTAATGACTTTTAAGCAGCTCTATAATGAAAAAGAGCAAGTAGAAAAAAAATCAAAATATACAGCTTAAGGAGAAAAAGAGAACCACTTAATGTTGCCAAGTACAAGGTTTGTACTGAAAGAGATAAGGAGAATAGGGAGCTCTTAAGGGTAGACTTCTCGCCCTGCATTGGGGGAAAATAAATAAATAAATAAATAAAAAGGAAAGGATGCCCTCAGCCCAAGATGTCACTGAGCCAGGCCCCCTCCAGCTTGTGTAGAAATAAGCCTAAAAGAGTTTTCTGCTGTTGGAAAGCAACTGAAAACAAAAAATGCTGCTAATTTAGTTCAAAGAGGTAAGGGTCTATCACAAAGGGAATAGATAGAATTGACAATGTCATCTACATGTTGCTGGCTTGAGTGGCAAGGAAAATGAGAGAGTAAAGAGATTTCATATTTATTCTCTGCAATTTCAGAGCACCATGGACACTAGGTAACATGTTGTGGGACAGTCCCTTGAGAGTCCATTACACAAAGCTATTAAAGTGAAACCTGGGTTGTGTCAGAAACCTGAAGATACTGGAGATGCCAGAGTCATGAGAGATCTGCCACAGGGAGTAGAAGCAGCCCAAGTGGGAGGAGACATTGCAGGCAGGGAACATGGAGGTGTTAAGTCACCTTAGCCCTATGAAGTTAAAGTTCCAGACACTGGACATAAATGAACCTATATGATTTGTTTTTTTTTTCTGATAGGTTTCATCACTTTCACTATGGCCACATCTCCTCTTTGAAATGGTAGTGTATGTTCTGTGCCATTATAAGGTGGAAATGTGAAAAAAAAATTCTTGAACAGAAGCTGTATCAGGCTGAACGCAAAATATTTCTGGAAGGAGTTAGTCTCTGTTGAGACTGATGGAACAACATTTAAAGACTCTGGAGAGATTTGAATTTTGAAAGATCAGAGACTAATTACTTTATCTTGGGCTATTTTTTATCCTTCTGGAAAGCCATTCCTTGCCCTACTCTGTATCTGAACTAAGATATTGTGGTAATAAATAAAACCATCTAAGAAGTCATTTACTCAGCTGAACACTAGTTTTGAACAATCCAAGAGCTAAGAATGTCATCAACTTGGGCCTAGAATACTTTCCCTCATCTTGATGTATCTGCCTCTCTGGTATACCCATCAAAGTATTTTAAACTTGCCTTGATTTATGACTTTCTTTGTTCTTCAAAAGTATGGAAACTTCATAAAACTGGTTCCAAGTTGGAACATGGACTTGGGGAAATCTATATCCATGTTTCTGGGTCTTTCTCTCTCAAAATGGCTCCAAAATAAACTATCTTTCATTCTTTTCAAGATGAAAGATCTGTTATTTAAATCAGCGGAAGTATGTAATTTGCTTTTTGATTTTACAGGGGTCACAATTAATAGCTTGATTTGAACTTCAGAAGAGACTTTGGATTTTGCACTTCTAAACAGTGCTGTAACTGTGAAAACATGGGAATTGTTGAAATTATATTACTGGAGTAGAATGCAGCCATTTGAGTGTTCCCTGTAGTTTCAGGTGTTTGAACACTTGATTTCCAGTTGTCGTTTGGGTTTTTGGAGTTTTAAGAAGTGTAGCCTTTCTAGATGAAGTTCATTTAAGGAGAGGTTTGAAAGTTTAAAGAGTCAAATCATTTTATTTTCTATGTTTTGTAGTTACTGTTTAATGTGTGAACTCTCAACATCTAGTTCCTGACCCAAGTGTGTACCTTTCTTCCAGGCTTTGACACCATGATTGATTCTCATCTTTCTGGAACCACAAGCCAAAATATATTCTTAAATATATGACTTTGGTCACAGTGACAGAAAATTAATTTTCATTTCTTTTTTAGTTTTATTTAGTTTTTAGTTTAGGGTTAGGAATACATATTTGAGTTTGATAGATTCATTAATTAGATACCAATTTTCAAAGTTAATCTCTGACCACTATATCTACTAAATGCAATCTTTTTTAATAGTAATTGTTTCTAAAATTAAAATATATTCTTGAGTACTTTTTGTGTTCAAGTTATACCCTTACTCCTAAAATACAGCAGAAAAATTGTGGGGAGCCTCTAGAATGTTCCAGAGATCTTGGAGATGAGAGATTCTCAGGACTCAAAGGGAAGGACCTTAGATGAAATGCCATATAGTAGGGAGAGGGAACTTGTAGAGTCCACCTCCAGCAGAAAGACAGGGTGTCAAGTGGAGGGATGGTATTGTCATCCCACAGTTAAAAACTCTGACCCAGATTTGTTCCTGTGTGAAAGAATTACAAAAACAAAAATGCAGAAGAGACTGAAGGAAAGAGACTGGCCCAAATTGGGATCCATCTCAAGGGTCAAGGCCTGACATTATTTCTGATGTATCTTACAGACAGGAGCCTAGCATGGCTGTCCTATGAGAGGCCCAAAAATCAACTGAATGAGACAGACTCAGATACTTACACTCAACCATTGGACTGAAGTTGGGGACCACTGTGGTTGAATTAGGAAAACGCATAAAGAAGCTGAGGAGGAGGGCTACACCATAGGAAGAACTTCAGTCTTCCATCAACTAACCGGGACCTCTGAAATCTCTCAGATACTGAGCCACCAAATAGGCAGGATAGAAGAACTGATCCAAAACACATATTTAGCAGAAGACTGGTCTAGCCTCAGTGAGAGAAGATGCACCAAATCCTTGAGAGATTTGAGGCCCCACAGAGTGGGGAGTCCTGGTGAATGTGCAGTTGGGACATCCTCTTGGAGACAGGGGGAGGAGAAATGGGATGAGAAACTGTGGGAGGGTGGACTTGGGGGGGGGCGATAATGACTGGACTATAAAATAATAAAGGTAATAATAAAAAAGAATATAAAAAAGTGAATTAGGCTTGTCTGTAATAGGTTTATGGGCTAAAGCTTGAGTGGCTTGTTATACTTTTAGAAGACCCAGAAGAAGCCTCAAGTTCACAAGCAACATGAAACCTGATACTCAACATGCTAGAGAAAAAAGTAGGAAGTAGACTTCAACTCTTAAGCACAAGTAAAGACATTTTGAGTTGAACTCTGATAGTGCAGTAAATGAGACCAACATTTGACAAATTGGATCTCACAATACTAACTAAAGGTCTTCTGTACTGCAAAGGAAGCTGTCAATTGAGTGAAGAGGCAGTATATAGAATTGAAGAAAATCCTTACCAACCATATGTATTTCTTATAAAAGATTGTCTAGAATATACAAAGAATTCAGAAAAGCAACCATTTAGAATGGAAGTTAGCTTAATAAAGTACTATACTCTAGAACTAAAGAAAAATGCACAAAAGAAGAAATACAATCAGTAAATATTTTAAAAACCATTCAACATCTCTAGCTTTTAGGGAAAGGCAGATTAAAACTAACTTTAAGATTTCTTCTCATCTTAGTAAGAAATATCATCTTTAGGAATCAAAATTACAACAAAATATTATTATATCTGTTGATGCAGACAAACTTGTTTCCATAATTTATAGGAATCCATAATAGTGGGGAAAACAGCTCAGAGATCACATCTGTAGCCATACCCATGAAGCAGAAAGTGAACTGGAGAGCAAGTAAGATTGTTAGCTTTCAAAATCTGTCCCCAGTGGTATATGTACTCTCATAAAACTACAGCTCTTAAGACTCCCTTATACTACACCATTGGCTGGGGAAAAAAGTCTTCAAATGCCTAAGATTATAAATTTCTCATTTACAGAGCAAGAGATTTCTCCTTAATTGTATTAATCTTCACAGTAAATGTCTTTCTTTCAGCATAAGTCTTAATTGAAATGATAATCTTCCTATTGCTCTTTTTTCTCCATACTCTACATTTTGTATTTTCCTGCCTCACTTGTTCACTTTATTGCATGGAAATTATAATACCAGTGTCATATATTATACATTATGGCATCTTGAAATTTCAACTGCCATACTTTTTAATTTATTCTAAACATGCAGAATGCAGACAGCTTCTTAGGGAAAATGTCACAAGAATGGCTCTTAGCCATCTTGATAATATTCTTACCTCTGATACTTCTTGAACTGGACCCTGAACATTCATGTTGATGTCAGTATTACTGTTTTCCTGGAAACGACTAGAACTGCCCTTCCTGCCATGATTACATTGTTCAACCATTTTGGTAAGGCCAGAAACTATTGCTTCATCTACCCCATCTTCCAACACCAAATCTTAATCTTTTTATTTGAGCATTCCTACCCTTCCTTTCATGTGTGTTTACATATTTGGTACTATAATTCCAGCCTAAAGGCCATGGCTGGGAAGGACATAGGCTGTAGGGTAGAATCTACCCTATTCTTATTTTTGCTGAATGTCTATGTTGTAAAATTGTCCTCTAAATGACCTATATCAGACCAAACTGGTCAATATCCAAGCACTGATGTACTGGATGGGTTCCAGTTCCACCCTCTACTAGTGAGCTATTAGTAGTTGATAACTACTGAGAGTTGGAGGTTATTTCTAGGGAGGTTATAACTTCTGACAGATTAACCATGCTCCATTAAGTAGCTCTATATCTGTGCACATATGAATACCAATAACTGAACTCAATGACTTATTATTTTAAAAGAATCTGACTTGAAAACCTTATAGTATAGTGTCAAAATTATTATAGCATCCCTTGCAACTAGGAAATAATCCCTAGAGTTACTTTTTTCTGCTAAGGAAAAGAGCACAGTCAGCAAGAGTTTCTTGAGCATAGGGATTGGTATTTAGTTGAACCATATACTAACTGTTTCATTCAGTTATAAAGAAAATTTAAGCTAAATCCATTTAAAAATAAGTGCAAAAACCTACCCGTTAGCTTTTAGTCTTATAGCATTTGTTTTAACATTTACTACCCTATTACTTGCTCTTATAAAAGCAGATTTTTTTCTAAATATAGAAGTGATTTAAGTACTGTAACTGTTTCCAGGAATTCCTATAAATGCTACTGTTAATATACTATATGATTATCTTTATGTGAGATTAGGAAAATAGTTAAAACATGCTTATGCACAGGGATATTTCTTAAGAAATTCATATTTGGTTATTTTTCATGGCCTTTTTAGTTGTTCTCCCAAGAAGCATGCAATTTCTTATTCTTGGCTCATATTTAAATGAGATCAAAGTAAAATATATATAATTTTAAAAGTATAAATTATATTTGGCACATTTTATTATGTATATATCCAAGTTTATATGTATGTGTGTGAGTGCATGCATATATACATATATGGCACATATACCATAGTAAAAACACATCACTTATATAATATAATAAAGCCTAGTATATTATAAGACAAACAGAATCTCCAAATGGACACATGTGAGTTATTTTAAAGCTCTCACCACATGTAGTTAATGAAATATGTTATTTTTTCAGGCTCCTATTGAGAAAAAATATAGATAAAATAGAGAGACTTAAGAGCATTAGATTTTTGTTTAGTTTAATGACTTATTTAATTGACAATAGAGCTATTTTCTGTTAATTTTAAAATGGACCAAGAGAATCTAATTAGCTTTTCAAACTCATTATGTGCCACGTTTAACCTAATGTTTTTTTACATTTGAATTTGTTTAAGCTTTACTAATATTCAAGTTCTTGTATTTATATTAAACACAACATGTGCTAAAGTATAATGAATATTTTAATCTCAGTAAGTCATTACTGCTCTAAACATTTTAAAATTTATCTAGGTTAACTATTTATCTTCCCCATTAGATTTATGAGACACATTAGTTCCAAGTAGTGGAAAATTAAATCTTATTTTTTTATTTTAATGTTTATTCATCATTCATTAAATAAGTGATTTCTCTAACCATTGTTCTCTTAGTTTAATGAGAAAAGTGAGGCTACCTAAAAGTGTTTTGTCCTTTGATTTTACAAATATTGCATTTATTGAATTTTTCATTATTTAGTTAAAACCAAAATATGTTGTTCTAGTAAGATTATATTTTTAAAATGTAGAATGGCTTGGGTGTTATTTAAGTAAATATTGTTTTTGATTGGCTTTTTAAAGAAATTCTTTTTCTGTTTGTTTGTTTTGTTTTGTTTTGTTTTGTTTTTGTTTCTTTGAGACAGGGTTTCTCTGTGTAACCTTGGCTGTCCTGGAACTCACTCTGTAGATCAGGCTGACTTCGAACTCAGAAATCCTTCTGCCTCTACCTCCTAAGTGCTGGGATTAAAGGCATGTGCCACCACTTCTGGGAAAGAAATTCTTACTTTATTATTTTTAGTTATGTGTAGGTATATGTGTCTGAATTGTGGGTGTGTTCAGGTCCTTTAAGGAAGCCAAAGACATCAGATCTCTTAGTGCTTTAGCTATTGACAGTTTTGATTTGATTTTCCTAGATTTCACCATACCAAATTTATCCCATGGAAAACTTTTATCATCATTAAGATTGTGCAGCTTAAATTTTAATTTCTCTTTTTCTGGTAAGTATGTATGTATACACACACACACACACACACACACACACACACACACACACAAGAGTATTATAGCATTGCATAGTAAAGGGCATGTAAAGATGTAGGCATTCAAATTGCTACTATTTTAATAAGATAATCTTGTCAGTTAGTGTTTAAAGTGTAGTAAGGAGAACCTTAAATGAAAACTGATCATAACTAGGGGCAAGCTAACAAGATTTTAGAGATCAGTCACAGAAACCAGAAAAAGGTGCTGGGAATTAAATTTCCTTCCTCTGGAAGAAGAGCAACTTGTCTTAACCACTGAGACATCTCTGTAGCTTCTTCATAGCATTTCATCTGAACTTTGGTTTATAGCCTATCTTTTTTTTTTTTTTTTACCCACTTGTATTTTGTCCACATCCATTAACTTTTCTATAAGTCAATTATTGCTAACTAATTTGTTCATCAATTCTTAATTCTAATGTCAAATAACATAAAAAAAAAAAAAACCCTAATGGTGCATTTGTTAGTTCAAACTCATGCCTACCATACAATTATTTTTAAAAAAAAAAGCTATATTTTTATTGGTAAAATAAAATTGTTATTTTCTATGAAATATTAAGGCTCATGTGCAGAAAACACAGTCCTAAGTTAGCAATTGTAATAATTACTAAGTGAAAAGGATCGGGAGGGCTCTGACTTGCTCACTGTGTTAACTGTAATACAGTGAATTACTGTAAAGTGATGGTAATTCTTAGAAATTTGGCCTACTTTCACAAAGTAGTTTTTTTTGCAGAGATACCCTTATTGACTCTATAGCATTTTTGGCTCTCTTTTCTCTAAAGCTTTGTTTCTAGGTATTTATGAAATGCCAAACTGTATTGTACACTACTCCTCTGCATGATAATCTGCTTCATCACAGGACCAGAAGTAACAGGGGAGTTGGCCATGATCTGAAATCTGTGAAACTACGTGGAATAATAAACCTTTCTTTTTTTTGTTTTGTTTTGTTTTTTTTTTAATATTTTATTTTTCTATATTCTTTGTTTACATTCCAAATGATTTCCCCTTTCCCGGATCCCCCCTCCCCATATGTCCCATAAACCTTCTTCTCTCCATCCCTTCTCCAATCACCTCCCTCCTTTTTCTCTGTCCTTATATTCCCTTCCCATGCTAGATCAATCCTTTCCAGGATCAGGACCCTCTCCATACTTCTTCATGGGAGTCATTTGTTATGCGATTTGTGCCTTGGGTATTCAGAGCTTCTGGGCTAATTAATATCCACTTATCAGAGATTGCATTCCATGTGTATTCTTTTGTGATTGGGTTACCTCACGTAGGATGATATTTTCCAGATCAAACCATTTGCCTAAAAATTTGGTGAATTCATTTTTTCTAATTGCTGAGTAATATTCCATTGTGTAAATATACCACATTTTCTGTATCCATTCCTCCTTTGAGGGGCATCTGGGTTCTTTCCAGCTTCTGGCTATTATAAATAAGGCTGCTATGAACATAATGGAGCATATGTCCTTATTGCATGCCGGGGAATATAGCAGGGTCCTCTGGAAGTCTCATGTCCAGTTTTCTGAGGAACCTCCAGACTGATTTCCAGAGTGGTTGTACCATCTTACAGCCCCACCAGCAGTGGAGGAGTGTTCCTCTTTCTCCACATCCTTGCCAACACCTGCTGTCTCCTGAGTTTTTGACCTTAGCCATTCTGACTGGTGTAAGATGAAATCTCAGGGTTGTTTTGATCTGCATTTCCCTAATGACTACTGATGTTGAGCACTTCTTAAGGTGGTCTCGGCCATCCGAATTTTTTCAGGTGAAAATTCTTTGTTAAGATCTGTACCCCATTTTTTAATAGGGTTATTTGGTTCCCTTTTTTTTTTCTTCTCAACGCAGTTTATTCAGGAATGTTACTTCAGGAAGCTACACAGATTCTTATCTTGTCATGTATTATAATATTTAGTTTTCACATTTTTAAGCACTATGAATATGGTCTTTTCTGTTCTATATTCCCAAATAATTTTGGCATCTTTTCCTTCATTTTATATAAAAAACCTTGAGTTCTGGAGAAACTAACAGATTTTACCCAAAAGAGTTTCTATATGAGAAAGTAAATTATCTAATAGTCATAATTTATAATGCAAATATAAGTATTAAAATGTTTATTTTATCATCATCAAAATAAGAATATACAGATATATATTGACCTCAAATTGCACAAATGAACACAATATCAAATAGTACTTGACTAATTTATCAAAATTATTTGATCATTGATGTTTATTATAAAACTGAGATACAGAAGGAAGAATGCTTCTTAGTAAGATTATGTACTTTTGTCATTTGTATTGGTTTAAATTTTGACTTCTAGAAAATTAGGATATTTTATACATACTGCATTCAAAGCTTCATTCGCAGCCTATCATTAGACTGAACAAGGGGTCCCTGTAGTGAGGCTTGTGATGTCATACAAGCGACAAGTAAGACAATGTATAGGTCTTTTGCCAAGGCAACAGCTGCCGTATACCCAGAATTCCATGGCCCACCTTTACCTGTAATTACGTCATCACCCTTATATAACCAGCAGTGTTTCTCCCCACCCCTTCTCTTCTTTTTTCTCTCTTTCTCTTCTTCTTTCCCACCTGCTACCCCTTCCCCATCTTAAAGTCCCACGTAGAACTGTTTGGCCTGGTGTATCTCATTAAGGCCAACGTCTCCACTGCACCATCCCCCCTACCCCCACCCTGCACAGCAGGCAGACAGGACCTTTTGCACATTTCGGTGAGCTTAGCTATGAGATCCTGCCTATAACTGCCACGCCGCTGCTGCCTGCACATGCCACTGCTGCCCACTGCCCACCCACCGCCACCCGCTGCCCACTGCTGCCTGCCCGCACCCACCACCGCCTGCCACCCGCTGCTGTGCATCCTGAGACTCACAGGCTTCATCACCTGAGACAGGGCTAAGGCTTGCCACGTGGGTTGCCTCTGGGTCATTAGACGAAACGCTTCCACACTCGCTGCTATCGGATTGCACACCTTTAACAAACACCAGCAGCTTAATTGGTAAGGTGCTTCAGTTGGCTGGAGGGAATCTTAACTGTAGAAGGGATCTGGCCAACCTTTTCTGGAACTAAGATTTGTCTCTCCAGCTAACACTCGTGTTAGGACACTCAACCCTCAGGTGTACCCTAATCCGGAAGTGACCCTGAAACCACCCCCATTGGCTTTTACAGTTGCAGACAAAATCCTGGACCAGACAGGGCACTTCTTCAGGCGTGGACGCTCCAGCTCCTAAAGACCCTCGCGACAGCTTGGGCTCTTTGGCTTAGCTGCATTTTCATTGTTGCTACTCTTTTCAGGATGCTGGATTTGTAGCCAACAACATCCCCACCCACCTGATGGGCAATAGAGTGTCTTGTTGTACCTCCAGGAACCCCACTGTGATGTCTCCTGGAAAACCTCATGTCTCTGAAACTAATGCACAATTTGAGGCGGTCAAAACTAATAAACCTCTGTAATAAGGTCTGAACTCAATATAAGTTAGACAATAATTCCAAATGACCACCTAATGGCACCCTAGATCCGATTTTTTTAAGGGATCTTAATACATACTTTCAGCAATTCAGTTAATGGGACCAAATTCTATACGTTCAGGCCTATATCTATCTCTGATCTAAGCCTTCTCTTTGCGCTGCCTGCTCCCCATCTCAGCTTCTCCTAGCCATGAAACCTACTCACCCTCCTCTAGATGGCACTACTTTTGACCCCGCTGATGAGCCACCACCACCCACCCGCCACTGCAAAATCCCAAAGCTACCCCAACATAAGAGCTAAACTTAGGCGCTTGGAGAGAGGGCCCCTAACTCCATATTTGGAAGTCTTGGCAAGGGCCTTCAAGGTATACCATGAGAGAGATGAAAAAGCCCACAAACAAAAGTACCACATGCTGGCAAAAGCTGTCTGACCAGCTCCAGCTACCACCTCGGGCCCCTGGCCTTCCAAAGCTCAGGTACCACCAGCTCCCTGATATAGATGTGGTCAACCAGGTCACTGGGCAAAGACTTGCCCCAACCCCCGCAAGCCAAGGGGACCATGTCCTAGGTGTCATTGTGAGGGAAACTGGGCTATCAATTGCCCTCTTGTCATGCAGAACAGAGGGCCATCGAATCCAGAAACCCCTCCCACGGACCTCCTAGGCTTGGCTATGGACGAATGAAGGGGCCGGAGCTCCCTCAACCAGACCTCGCCCATCACCAGCAGGGAGCCCCGGGTAACTATCGTGGTATGGGGGAGGCCCATCTCTTTCCTTTTGGATACCAGGGCCACTTACTCAGTCTTGGTGACGTTATGGGGTTCCACTTCACCCTCGCATCTTCCCATAGTCAGGATAGGAGGAGAGCCTTACCTTCCTCATCAGACCCCACCACTTAGCTGCACTTTTCAAAATATACCCTTCACCCATTCCTTTTTGGTAGTGCCAACTTCTCCTGTTCCCTTATTAGGAAGAGATCTTTTAGCTAAGTTGGCGGCTTCAATTTCTTTTGCTCCCCCCTCTCGCCTGAACCCAAGCTCGCCAGCAGTTCCCCTACTTCTCCTTCTTGCCAGTCAACCTACTAACACTAACATGTTTTTTCCTCTACCAGCTTCTCAGGTGGACCCCAGAGTTTGGGACATCCAGAACCCCTCTGTTGCTTGACATCATTTTCTTGTTGTCATCCAGTTACTGGACCCTACCAGGTACATCACCCAAGCTCAATACCCCCCCCCCTCCAGAGCTTCAGGGGATTTAAGCTTATCATTTCTCACCTCTTAAGGAAAAACCTCCTTTTTCCCACTAATTCTCCTTTCAATACCCCTATACTAGCAGTTAAAAAACCTAATGGTACCTATCACCTGGTTCAAGACCTCAGGCGCATTAATGCTGCAGTGGTTCCTTTCCATCCTGTTGTACCTAATCCTTACACACTTCTTTCTACTATCCCCTCAGGAACTTCTAATTTCTCAGTCCTAGATCTAAAGGACACATTTTTCTCTATCCCTCTTGATACCCAGTAACAGAACATATTTGCCTTTACCTGGACGGATCCTGACACCCACTTTTCTATTCAACTTACCTGGACTATTCTACCTCAGGGATTCCGAGACAGCCCACACCTAATTGGCCAGGCTCTAGCTTCTGACTTACTCTCTTTATCTCTCTCTAGATCTAAAATTCTTTATGTAGATGACGTCCTTGTCTGTAGCCCATCTCTAGAGATTAGCCAAGCAGACACCTCTGCTCTTCTAAATTTCCTTTCCAGTCGAGGCTACAGGGTCTCACCTTCTAAGGTTGAACTGTCCACTCCTCAGGTTACTTATTTGGGATTAACCATTACCCCAAACCACAAGACTATTACCTTAAATAGAAATAATTTGATTCAGTCTTTAACTATTCCTTCTACAATGGAAGAGATTTTATCATTCCTAGGAATGGCTAGCTTTTACGTTCCTGGGTTCCTTCCTTTTCCCTCCTTTCTCGACCCCTATATGAGGCAGCATTAGGCCCCACCCACAAACCTCTTCTCAAATCTATTGCCAAGCCCTTTCAGAGGCTCCAACAGACTCTCTGTATGGCCCCAGCCTTACATCTCCCTGACCTGACTTGCCCTTTTTCCCTCTATGTAACTGAAAAGGAGAGATTTGCCCTTGGAGTCTTAGGTCATCAACTGTAGCATACTTGTCAAAAAGACTGGATTTAACCATCCAGGGATGGGCACCTTGTATTCGTGCCTTAGCAGCTGCTGAACTCCTTATTCGAGAATTAAAGAAATTAACCTTGGGGTCTCCTATAACTGTGCTCTATTCTCATAACCTATCACAGCTCCTAACTTACAAAGGCTTGCAGATTCTACCTCCCTCCAGAGTTCTTTCTCTCCAGGTAGAGCTAATAGAGGATTCCACGCTCACCTTCCAATCATGTCTTCCTCTTAATATTTCTACTCTTCTCCCCCGACCTAATACTAACCACTCCCTGTCTCATTCCTGCACTGAGACTTTAGAGCAACTATTACCTCATCCTTCACACATGCAGGAGGGCACATTGCCTCAAGCCATTTATACTTGGTACACAGATGGAAGCTCCTTTCTATATGAAAGGACTAGAAAAGCTGTCTATGCCATAGTGTCAGACACCAAGGTGGAAGAGGCACAGGCCCTTCCTGTACACACCTCTAATCAACAGGCTGAGCTGATAGCTCTCACCCATGCCTTTCAACTGGCACAGGGACAATCCCTCAATGTCTACACAGATTCTAAATATGCTTTCCATATCCTCCTGTCCCACACCGCTATCTGGAAAGAGCATGGGTTACTTACAACAATAGGAGGATCAGTAACTAATGCAAACCATAATTTAGCCTTGCTAAAGGCCTCTCATCTCCCCACAGCTATTGGGATTGTCCATTGCAGACTCTACCAGATGGATGACTCTATTGTATCTAAGAGAAACAACCGAGCTGATGAAGCAGCTAGAGCTGCAGCACTTAGGGGGCTAAACTCATCTCACCTTCCCCAAGACATCCTTACACTACAACCCACATCTCTACCTCCACCCCCTGACACTTGCCAAACTCTATCCTATCTTCACCAGCTCTTTCATCCTAATAGCTAAGCGTTATCTTCTTTTGTTAAGACCCACTTACAGCCTACTCCTGAAGACTTACATTTCTTAAAATCTTTCACTGCTTCTTGTAAAATCTGTCAGATGTCAGATTCCAACTCAAGGTATCATAGTACCCCTTTCCGTACCCATCAGGCTAGAGGTTCCCTTCCTGGAACTGACTGACAACTTGACTTCACCCATATGCCTACAGTCAAGCATTCCAAATACCTCCTTGTCTTGGTGAACACCTTCTAGGGGTGGGTAGAAGCCTTTCCTACCACTAACAAAAGAGCTCAGATAGTCTCTGATCTCCTCCTCCAAGAGATCATCCCCCGATTTGGTGTTCCAACCTCCCTTCAGTCAGACAATGGTCTTGAATTTACTTCCCAGATCTCTCAGAGTCTATCTAAGGCCTTAAATATCTCTTGGTATTTTCACATTCCTTACTATCCTCAATCTTCAGGTAAGGTAGAAAGAACTAACCACTCTTTAAAAACCACTCTTGCTAAGCTATCACAGGAACTTCACCTTGACTGGGTAAAACTACTACCTCGGGCTCTTTTCAGGCTAAGAGCTCTCCCCAAGCGACCTCTTCTTATCTCACCCTTTGAACTTATGTATGGACGTCCAGTTTTAACTCCTAGTCTCTCACCTGAATGTTCTCCCCTCCCAGACCACCTACTCACCCCATTGCTTTGCCACCTTCGCTCTCTCCTATGGGACTTTGCTGATCACCATCTACCATGGCCACAGACTGTCTCCTGTCTACTACCTGTCAACATTGGAGACCAAGTCCATATCATCAGCCCTCACCCCTCTCTCCCAAATGGCAGGGCCCTTTTAAGGTGATTCTCATGACCCCTACAGCCTCTAAACTCTAAGGATTTCCTCATTGGTTCCATCTACCTCACCTTAAACCTTTCATCCCTCCATCTAAAGATAACTCTTCTTCATACACGTCAACCCTGACAGGACCGTGCTCTATTAAACTCCGGAGGACATGGAGACCATCCATCTTGTCCCCAATTCCAGAACATGAGACTCCACTGGATTAGACATGGGTTTCTTGTCCTACCCCTGCTTTTCTTCATTTCCATCCAGGGCAGTCCTTACATCTGGAGATTTGAGGTTCAAGAAATCCCCACAGATAACAGTCTTTCCAAATAGGGTCAGGAAACTGCTCCATAGCCAAATGTCAGGAACCGATCCAAATCACAATCATCCCTGTATCTGTTATCCCGTCTAAGTATTATGATCTCTATACTTGCTTTCTCTTTGACCAGACAAAAGATTACTGTGAAAAATGGCCAGACCAATATGGGGGCTGCCCATATTGGTCTTGTCAGATACATATGCTAGGATCACGGGTCAATCATTTCTTCTATCAACAGCGCAAGACATTTTTCTTCTACATACAAGACCCGTGGGATTACAGGTGGGAAACAGGAGTTGTTGGTAAGCTCTATTGTAAAAACCAGCTCAGTTCCCCAGTAAGTACCATTCATATTCATATATCTCAATTGCCCAACCCCTAGAAATTGGAAAAATAGGGGAGATAATTAAACACTCCTCTAAGGTCCTTGATTCTTTGACAGCACCCCTCATAAATGGCACTAACTTGTCATTTTGCCTGTTGCTTCAAACCTTGACCTCAGCATACCAACTCCTTAATGTCACCAGGCCTGGTCGCTTTAAAGATTGCTGGTTATGTGTACCCCCAGGAATTGACTCAAAACTGTCACTTACAGCTTCTCCAATGATACTGCCAAATAACCTTACCTCACCTTTTGTTAGCTGTCCTGACTCCGATGTCACCCTGACTCCATACCTTATCTCTGTCCCTCTCTTTGGTATGGCAAACTGTTTTAAGACCTCTAGGACACGTTCTGTAGGAACACTAAGCTCCCTAGACTGTAATAAAACCATAAGCCTTGATATATCATCTCTACCACAATGCCCTGCAATCCAGAACACGTCAATTCTTTGTGACACTCAGGTATATCATCGCCTACCTGCCAGCTGGTCAGGAGTTTGCTGGGTTGTACTCCTTTTCCCTGTGCTGGGAGTGATCCAGGGAAATGAGCACCTGTCAATTCCAATTGTATGATATGATAGCTGCTCCACACGAGAGGGCAGTTCAGATCATTCCACTCTTGGTCACTACAGGAATAACCATAGGTGTTGGTACTGGTATGGCAGGAATAATGACTTCTCTGGCTCCATACAATACATTCACTTCCCAGTTTAAAAGTGGTCTCCAGGGAATGACTAAAACTGTGCTTATTATCCAGAAGCAAATCAATTCTTTGGCAGCCGTGGTGCTTCAGAACCGATGGGGCCTAGATGTTTTGACAGCTAAGGAAGGTGATCTTTGCCTGTTCCTCCAAGAAGAATGCTGTTTCTATGTCAACCAATCCGGGATAGTGAGAAACAAAATCCAGGAGCTTCAGTCAGACATAAAGAACTTCAGAGATTGTGAGACCACCAGTTCTGACATTTTCGAAAACCCGATATGGAAATGGATACTCCCAATAGAAGAGTTAGAGGAAGGAATGAAGTAGTTGAAGGGGTTTGCAACCCCATAGGAAGAACAACAATATCAACCAACCAGCCCCCCTAGGGCTCCCAGGGACTAAACCAAGGGGTACACATGGAGGGACACATGGCTTCAGTTGTATATGTGGCAGAGGATGGCCTTGTAGGACACCATTGGGAGGAGAGGCCCTTGGTCCTGAGAAGGCTAGATGCCCCAGTGTAGAGGTATGCCAGGGTAGGGAGCTGGGAGTGGGTGGGTGGGTAGGTGGGGGGCTCCCCCATAGAAGCAGGGTAGGGGGTATGGGATAGGGGGTTTTCAGAGGGGAAACTGGGAAAGGGGATAACAATTGAAATGTAAAGAAATAAAATATCTAATAAAAAGAAGGAGAAAAAAGAGCGAGGCTTTTCACATAAGCAGCTTACATAGTTAATGTTTCATTTGATCTACAATTTTCAGATTTAGGGAACTCTCTCATTTTCATTACACATATTTGAAACTACGTGCTTCAGAGTTAAAGTGTACCAAAATTTACTGAGAATGGTGATATGATTTATTAAATGTTATTAAATTATGGAAAATAAATAAAAACCTGAAATATACCTTTATAGAAAACAACAATGATACTGTCCATCTCCTCTGGCTCATAAAATCATTCTTCCTCCTCTTCACAACAGCTCCAGAAATCTGGAAGGGAATGTGCTTACGTAGTTATTCCATGTAGGACTGATGGTTCTAAGTTCTCTCATACTCTGCATAATGCCTAGTTGTGATTCTCTGTATTTGCTTCCATCTACTGCAAAAGGAAACTACTATGTTGGTTGAGTAAGACACTATCTAATACTATAACAGATCATTGTTGTAATCATTATATTTCTGTTTTACTTTAAAGAACAATAGTATCTGTTTTCCCTATGCCCAAGACCTATCTAGTCTCAGGTTCTTGTCTACTTTAGGAGTATCATACATGGGTTCCAACTCAAGGAGTGAAAGTAGGCCTAAATTTAATCAATTTTTTTTTATTCCACAATGTGCCACTATTGCATTAGTGTATTAGTCAGGCATATCACCATTGTGCATGGCATGGTTTGTAATTTGGTTGGTATTTATTCTGGGGTACTGTGCAGATAACTTTCCAGTATTATGAATGCTAGTTGATAAGGGTAAAGGCTTCTAGGTAGGCAGGATTTCAACTTCTGCATTTTCTTCCTTTTTTTTTTATTCGATATATTTTTTATTTACATTTCAAATGATTTCCCCTTTTCTAGCCCCCCACTCCCCGAAAGTCCCGTAAGCCCCCTTCTCTCTCCCTGTCCTCCCACCCACCCCTTCCCACTTCCCCGTTCTGGTTTTGCCGAATACTGCTTCACTGAGTCTTTCCAGAACAAGGGGCCACTCCTCCTTTCTTCTTGTACCTCATTTGATGTGTGGATTATGTTTTGGGTATTCCAGTTTTCTAGGTTAATATCCACTTATTAGTGAGTGCATACCATGATTCACCTTTTGAGTCTGGGTTACCTAACTTACTATGATGTTCTCTAGCTCCATCCATTTGCCTAAGAATTTCATGAATTCATTGTTTCTAATGGCTGAATAGTACTCCATTGTGTAGATATACCATATTTTTTGCATCCACTCTTCTGTTGAGGGATACCTGGGTTCTTTCCAGCATCTGGCAATTATAAATAGGGCTGCTATGAACATAGTAGAGCATGTATGCTTATTACATGGTGGGGAATCCTCTGGGTATATGCCCAGGAGTGGTATAGCAGGATTTTCTGGAAGTGAGGTGCCCAGTTTTCAGAGGAACCACCAGACTGATTTCCAGAGTGGTTGTACCAATTTGCAACCCCACCAGCAGTGGAGGAGTGTTCCTCTTTCTCCACACCCTCTCCAACACCTGCTATCTCCTGAATTTTTAATCTAACCATTCTGACTGGTTTAAGGTGAAATCTCAGGGTTGTTTAGATTTGCATTTCCCTAATGACTAATGAAGTTGAGCATTTTTTTAAGATGTTTCTCCACCATCCGAAGTTCTTCAGGTGAGAATTCTTTGTTTAACTCTGTACCCCATTTTTAATAAGGTTGTTTGGTTTTCTGGAGTCTAACGTCTTGAGTTCTTTATATATATTGGATATTAGCCCACTATCTGATGTAGGATTGGTGAAGATCTTTTCCCAATTTGTTGGTTGCCGATTTGTCCTCTTGATGGTGTCCTTTGCTTTACAGAAACTTTGTAATTTTATGAAGTCCCATTTGTCAATTATTGATTCTTAGAGCATACACTATTGGTGTTCTGTTCAGAAACTTTCTCCCTGTACCGATGTCCTCAAGGGTCTTCCCCAGTTTCTTTTCTATTAGCTTCAGACTGTCTGGCTTTATGTGGAGGTCCTTGATCCATTTGGATTTGAGCTTAGTACAAGGAGACAAGGATGGATCAATTCTCATTCTTCTGCATGCTGACCTCCAGTTGAACCAGCACCATTTGTTGAAAAGACTCAGTGAAACAGTATTCAGCAAAACCAGAACGGGGAAGTGGGAAAGGGTGGGTGGGAGGACAGGGGAAGAGAAGGGGGCTTGTGGGACTTTCGGGGAGTGGGGGGGCTAGAAGAGGGGAAATCATTTGAAATGTAAATAAATTATATCGAATAATAATAAAAAAAATGGGAAAAAAAAAAAAAAAGAAAAGGCTATCTTTTTTCCATTGGATGTTTTCAGCCTCTTTGTTGAGGATCAAGTGGCCATAGGTGTGTGGGTTCATTTCTGGATCTTCAATCCTGATCCATTGATCCTCCTGCCTGTCACTGTACCAATACCATGCAGTTTTTAACACTATTGCTCTGTAGTATTGCTTGAGGTCAGGGATACTGATTCCCCTAGAATTTCTTTTGTTGCTGAGAATAGTTTTAGCTATCCTGGGTTTTTTGTTATTCCAGATGAATTTGAGAATTGCTCGTTCTAACTCTGTGAAGAATTGAGTTGGGATTTTGATGGGAATTGCATTGAATCTGTATATTACTTTTGCCAAAATGGCCAATTTAACTATATTGATTCTACTGATCCATGAGCATGGGAGGTTTTCCCATTTTTTGAGGTCTTCTTCCATTTGCTTCTTCAAAGTCTTGAAGTTCTTGTCATACAGATCTTTCACATGTTTGGTAAGAGTCACCCCAAGGTACTTTAAACTGTTTGTGGCTATTGTGAAGGGGGTCATTTCCCTAATTTCTTTCTCAGCCTGCTTATCCTTTGAGTATAGGAAGGCCACTGATTTGCTTGAGTTGATTTTATAACCTGCTACTTTGCTGAAGTTGTTTATCAGCTGTAGGTGCTCTCTAGTGGAGTTTTTTTGGGTCACTTAGGCAGACTATCATGTCATCTGCAAATAATGATAGTTTGACTTCTTCCTTTCCAATTTGTATCCCTTTGACCTCCTTATGTTGTCGAATTGCCCGAGCTAGTACCTCAAGTACAATATTGAAAAGATAAGGAGAAAGGGGGCAGCCCTGTCTAGTCCTTGATTTTAGTGGGATTGCTTCAAGTTTCTCTCCATTTAGTTTGATGCTGGCTACCGGTTTGCTGTATATTGCTTTTACTATGTTTAGGTATGGGCCTTGAATTCCTGTTCTCTCCAAGACTTTAAGCATGAAAGGATGCTGAATTTTGTCAAATGCTTTTTCAGCATCCAATGAAATGACCATGTGGTTTTGTTCTTTGAGTTTGTTTATGTAGTGGATTGTATTGATGGATTTCCGTATATTGAACCAACCCTGCATTCCCGGGATAAAGCCTACTTGATCATGGTGGATGATCGTTTTGATGTGTTCTTGGATTCGGTTGGCAAGAATTTTGTTGAGTATTTTTGCATCGATGTTCATAAGGGAAATTGGTCTGAAGTTCTCTTTCTTTGTTGGATCTTTGTGTGGCTTTGGTATCAGCGTAATTGTGGCTTCGTAGAAGGAATTGGGTAGTGTTCCTTCTGTTTCTATTTTGTGGAATAGTTTGAAGAGTATTGGTGTTAACTCTTTTTTGAAGATCTGATAAAATTCTGCACTGAAACCATCTGGTCCTGTGCTTTTTTTTGGTTGGAAGAATTTCTATGACTCCTTCTATTTCTTTAGGCATTATGGGACTGTTTAGGTGATCTATTTGATCCTGATTTAATTTTGGTATTTCTTATCTGTCAAGGAAATTGTCCATTTCCTTCAGATTTCCAGTTATGTTGAGTAAAGGATCTTGTAGTAGGATCTGAAGATTTTTTGGATTTCCTCAGTTTCCGTTGTTATATCTCACTTTTCATTTCTAAGTTTGTTAATTTGGATACTTTCTCTGTGCCCTTTGGTCAGTCTGGCTAAGGGTTTATCTATCTTGTTGATTTTCTCAAAGAACCAGCTCCTGGTTTTGTTGATTCTTTGTGTGGTTCTCTTTGTTTCTACTTGAATGATTTTGACCCTGAGTTTGATGATTTCCTGCCTTCTACTCCTCCTGGGTTAAATAGCTTCTTTTTGTTCCAGGGCTTTCAGGTGTGTCATTAAGCTGGTAATGTATGCTCTCTCCATTTTCTTTTTTGAGGCACTCAGGGCTATGAGTTTTCCTCTTAGCACTGCTTTCATTGTGTCCCATAGATTTTGGCATGTTGTGTCTTCATTTTCATTGTGTTCTAAAAAGTCTTTAATTTCTTTCTTTATTTCTTCCTTGACCAAGTTATCATTGAGTAGACTATTGTTCAGTTTCCACGTGTATGTGGGTTTTCTGTTGTTTTTGTTGCTATTGAAGACCACTTTTACTCCCTAATGATCTGATAGGAGGCATGGGATTAGTTCTATCTTCTTATATTTGTTGAGGTCTGTCTTGTGACCTCAACAAATTATATGGTCGATTTTGGAGAAGGTACCATGAGGTGCTGAGAAAAAGGTATATTCTTTTGCTTTAGGATAGAATGTTCTATATATATCTGTTAAATCATATTGGTCCAAAGCTTCAATTAGTTTCATTGTTTACCTGTTTATTTTCTGTTTTCTTGATTGGTCCATTGAGGAAATTGCAGTGTTGAAGTCACCCACAATTATTGTGTTAGGTGCAATGTGTGCTTTGAGCTTTAATAAAGAGTGTGCCCTTGCATTTGGAGCATAGATGTTCAGGATTGAGAGTTCTTTTTGTTGTATTTTCCCTTTGAGTTTTGTTCGTTGTTTCTACTTCTGATTTTAGATCCCGGATGGTTTTGCTTAGCTCCTTCACTTGCTTGTTTGTGCTTTCATGTAATTTTTTAAGAGATTTTTGTGTTTCCTCTTTCATGACCTCAGCCTGTTGACCAAAGTTCTCCTGTATTTCTTTAAGTGTTTTTTGCGTTTCTTCATTATTGGCTTTTGTATTCTCCTGGATTTCTTTCAATGATTTTTGTGTTTCCCTTGCAAGGGCTTCTAACTTTTGATCCATTTTCTCCTGAATTTCTTTAAGTATGTCCTTCATGTGTTCCTGTACCAGCATCATGACCAGTGATTTCAAATCCAAATCCAAATCTTGTTTTACTGGTGTGATGGGATATCCAGGACATGCTGGTAAAGGAGAATTGGGTTCAGATGTTGCCATATTGCCTTGATTTCTGTTAGTGATGTTCCTGCTTTTGCCTTTTGCCATCTAGTTCTCACTGGTGTTAGTTGGTCTAGTCAATGCTGGACTCACCAGTGCAAGCTGTCCCTTCCCAGGTGGCCTCTGGTGCACAGCTTACCTCCTGCACTGCCTGGAGACAGGGTGCTGTTGCCCAGGCTGTTCAGATCCTGAAGCAGACACCTTAAGGCTCCCGCTGGGGCCAGCTGGATTCACGGAGCACACTGACTTCTCCCCCCCCCCCCAGGCTGATCTGGATCCGGAAGCGGAGAGATCTGAGTGCTCCCTCCAGAGGCCTCAGGACTGGAACCCCAACTTCTGCATTTTCAATGTGTTATGTAGATGTTGTCTTTAGGAATAGGGCCTCACTATAACCTTATTATGAAAGACAACCAATATCCTTAACAATAGCCTGAATTATTTGGGGAAACTGCCTCCCAAGCACAATAAGACTGCTACATTGTCAGCTTATTCAAGGCCTCAGAGTTTCAAGTAGGACAGGGTCTCAGGGCTGAGAGGTAGAGGTTGACATTATCCCAAATCCCTAAGCAAGAAGTCACATGCAATTCACAAGTACTTGCAAAGGGAACCACTGCAATTGAGTGTCATTTTTTATAAAAACCACACTTAAGGGCATGCCCCAGGCCCAAGAGTAGTGAGCAACACAAAACAAATACAATAATGTATTTGTACATTTTTATGTGCATGTTTGTATGTGTCACATTGCTTTGTTCACACTTTTTCTTTGTCTTGCTGGTCTTTTGCTTGTTATAGTTTCCAAATGTGTATTTTTATGTGCTGTGTGTATGGGTGTGATTCTTGTGCTTATTTTGTTTTTGTTTGCTTGTTTGTTTTTGAAGTTCTGGTTGGTTTGTTTGTTTTACTTGTCTGCTTTCTAAAGAAAGAACATTTAATTTTAAGGATTTATTTTATAGCTAAATTTAATTTATTTATTTATTTTATAAGATAAACTTGTGAACAGAAACAATATGAGGCTAGTGATGCATTTCATCAGATTAAGCTCCTTATCACCAAGCCTGATGACTTGTGTGTGGCCACAACATATATGATAGAAAGATAGAATCCAATTCATCCCTATAAGCCTCCATATGTGTATGTGTGTGTGTGTGTGTGTGTGTGTGTGTGTGTGTATGTGAACATGCATGAACACAAAATAAAAAAAACATTTTCAAAATGTGATAAGGTATTTCAAAAAGGTAGAACAAGGGGTGAACATTCATGAACATAAAATAAAAAAACATTTTCAAAATGTGATAAGGTATTTCAAAAAGGAAGAACAAGGGGGAAAAAATTCACATATTTACCCAAGACAATACACTTAAATAGTATTATGCAATGTGGGAGGTTTTCTGTCACACTGTGTTCATCATCTATAGCTACAATAATAAATTGCTATAAATTTAGTAGGTTATAAATAAGATAACAATTTTGATACATTTCAGTATAATTGATATTTAAAATGGGATTCATAGATCTAAAATCAGTAACTAACTCATTTTTTTTTGTTTCTGGAGCCTCAATCATATACTCATCCCCCATTGTTATAATTAACAGGGCCATTATACTTTCTAATACTATTCTTAAATTTTCTCCTTTTTCTCACTCTCTACTTCCTTAGTATAAAGACATCTCCACATACTTAACAGAATCATATTTGAAAATTCCCATCTTCATGCAACATCATATTCACAGGTAATATGAATAATTTCAATAAAATCTATTTTAATATGGATTAAGTTTTAGGAAATTTGCATACTTCATTAATTCAACCATATATTTTAATGTCATTTGAAGGAGGCTTAAAAAGAGAGAAAGGAGGGCTTAGGGAGTGTGGCAAGGTGGTGTGGGGAAAGGGGGGTGCCCAGGTTGGCCCCTGCCCAGGCAGCTCTTCCCCCTGAGGGATCACATGCACACAGACATGGTATAGAATAGAGTTTATTCAGGGCAGAGGATGGGAGTTAATGGTATGGTGGAAGTAGAGAAAGGCAGAGAGAGAGAGAGAGAGAGAGAGAGAGAGAGAGTAGAGAATAGAGAGGTGGAAGCCAGCCATGACTAAGTGGAGAGAGGGGAGAGGGGAGGAGAGACCAAGGGGCAGAAAGGTGAGAGTGTGATGAGAGAGAGTGAAGAGAGAGAGAGGAGGGGCAAATAGCCCCTTTTATAGTGGGCTAGATCTATGGGGCAGGGCATACCTGGCTGTTGCCAGGTAAGTGTGGGGTGGAGCTTAGACAGAATACTAACATCATTCATTTGTGTTACTTAGAAAAAGCATGTCAAAATGAGCGTGGGCATATGTGTGTGTGTCTTGTGTCTTGTGTATTACATTAGAATTATTCCAGGTCTATTTCTTGCATAACCTGTATAGGTAAGAAATTGAACTAACCCAGGAAACTGAAAGATCAGACATATAAACACATGTACAGAAAATCTGGGATTGTTTTGGCCATAATTTCTGATAGAGACACCAGCAGAAGTATGAAAATTGAACTCATTTATTTTACACATCTGAATCTTAGAGAGAGCTTTATTGTATACAGTTGAATAAGGAGGAAGTGTAACCAATCTCAGTAGGAGGTCTCAACAGGGGAGTAGTTTTTGGTTACTGTCAACTAGAAAGAGATCTCTGTGGTTGATAGCTTCTAAGCCAAGCATTCATAAATGTTCATTTCTAGACGAAGGGAGGCTTTGCCATTCTTCTGAGTACAACCTGGGGAAAGCTATGATATGCTTATGGGTCTGAGGTATTGGAGTTCTTGACAACGGTATTTTAAAATATTTATTCTTTAATATTTTTTAACAGTTCAGACTGTATCTGCCTCCTGCTCCTCCTGACTGTTCCAAATCCCATACCTTCCCCCAACCCACAGTCTCCATGAGGATGCCCCCACCCCCTATCCCCCACCAAACCATACCTTTAAACTCCCTGGGGCCTCCAGTCTCTTGAGGGTTGGGTGCATCTTCTCTGACTGAACACAATCTGGACAGTCCTCTGCTGAATATGTGTTAGGGGTTTCATATCAGCTGGCGTATGCTGGCTGGTATGTAGCTCAGTGTCTGAGAGATCTCTGGGGTCCAGGTTAATTGAGACTGCTGGCTCTCCTCCAACATTGCCCTCCTCCTCAGCTTTTTCCAGCTTTCCCCTAATTCAACCACAGGGGTCAGCAGCTTCTGTCTATTGGTTGGGTGTAAATTTCTGCTTCTGACTCAGCTGCTTGTTTTGTCTTTCAGAGGGCAATCATGATAGCTCCCCTCCACCCCTTTTTAAACATTTTTCGAGACAGGGTTTCTCTGTGTAGCCTTGGCTGTCCTGGAACTCACTCTGTAGACCAGGCTAGACTTGAACTCAGAAATCTGTCTGCCCCTACCTCCCCAAGTGCTGGGATTAAAGGTATGTGTCACCACTGCCCAGTTTTATAGGCCCCTTTTTGTGAGCACTCCATAGCCTCAGTAATAGTGTGAGGCCTTGAGTCTTCCCCTTGACAAGGGTATTTTTACGTCAACATTTATTACACATTCACTAAGGATTTCATCTGTTCCTTAGTCATTAGCAAGGAAAGAACTTCCTCCACTCTCCACATCTTTCCTCTCACTAGCAGGCTATATCCTTCATAACCACAAGGATGCTTTCTTGTAACATTTCACTTATCAATATTTGTTGAAACTGGCCAAATATTATAAAAGTAACTTTTATTTGTTCAGATGAAGAGATGAGATGAGAACTGAACTCAAGCATTCTAGCTCTTTCTAAATGGCAGCAGGCTGCAATAATTTCATTGTTTTCTCCAAGCAGATTGATTCGAACTGGCATCTCTCAGCTTCACACAGAATTGCTTTTCTTGGAAAAACTGCCTCTGAGTTCCTTGAACTGACCTGCACTGACTGGAGTGAATGGACTAGTCTACTTTGACAGCTCAAACTGAAGGGAACTGAAGGGAACTGAATGGAGCTCAACTGCACTCAACTGAACTGACTTCTCTGACTCCCGACTGACGTTTGCATCATGTTCTGGCTCTTTTCAATGGCTTCTCTTTCCTATATGTTCTTATGAGGGGAGTATCCTATCTCTGAATCATTCTGCCAAATCTTTTCCTGATTTGTCACTTTGTCTGCCACTCAATTAGATGGCATTATTTGGAATTAAAGGTATGTACTAAAAGGTGTGTCTGTATTCCAACCACAAAGAATAAAGGTTTACTAAGGATATGTCTGTATTGCAGCTCGATCACACCGACATATTTTTGTTATGATCCCTTGCCAGAGTAGCCACGTTGCTAGATTAAAATTCCTCTACAAAATATAGCAAATTTCATTAAGCCATCCAAAACAAAAATTACTTTTTACCTCTTCTATTTGCACTGCAGTATTTTTTCTCAGCATTTATTACTCTTTTAAACTACTGCAGAATTAGCTAGTTAAAAATACTATATACATGAAACATAGAAAAATCATCAGATTTTGTTTCATATTTGTGGAACATATATTTTTTCAGTGCTATGAATGAATATCATTTGCCTAGGTTGGCAGAAATATATGTTGACAGAAATAACTTTTCATTGAAATCCTTAAAGACATAAATAGTCCTCTTCTGTCAAGCCTAAAAATTTGTGTTCATTAAAATAAAATAATAAAGCTCTTGAAGTTGAAAAATCAAAACCAGGTCCTGAGCAGATGGTTCAGCAAATAACAGTGCTTGCTCTGCAAACCTGAGACACTGAGCTGGAATCTTCAGCACCTATTTAAAGGGTGGACATGACTCTGAACTAGTTTTGCACTTGGGAGATGGAGTTGGGCAGATATATAGATCTTGCTGAACAGCCTGAATAAGTGGAGAGCTTCCAATACAGTGAGAGACAGTGCTCAGAGCAATAATGTTGAGTATAATAAAGGAAGACACCTCAAATCCTACACCGACCTCGAAATGTGTGTGCAGAGGGACATGCACACTTATATGCAAGCACCATACAAATATACAGCACACATAACACCACCACGTCACACACAGACAAACATAGAAACTAAACCTTGAAATTAAAAATGTCATGGCTTAAAAATGGAAATTAGTCTCCTATTATGTTAAAATTTAATATTGCTTGGGATCTGAAAGTTGAAGATGGCACATATTTCCCATGATTTCTCAGTTGAAAGAACTTTGTATTTGCTTATTCATGCATCTAGAAAGTCCCTTAGAGACTAGATTAAGTAGTGCCATGTAAAAAAGAAAATGAAGCATGCGGTTTATGTGCTTGAGGTAATGGGTATCTATATTTATCCCTTGATTTATAAATTGCCTGAAATTTGTAATTAGTCATGCTTTAGTAGTATCTTCCTTTAATTATGTCTTGAAACTGTGGTGTAATAAACTTTGAAGTTTAAGGCATTTTCTTAATATTTCATATTATTTCTGTTACATTTTATAATACCTTCATATTTCCAATGCCTGAAAATACATGTATGTTAGTTTTTTTTTTTTTTTTTAATTTTTTTTTATTCGATATAATTTATTTACATTTCAAGTGATTTCCCCTTTTCTAGCCCCCCCCCCCCCACTCTCCGAAAGTCCCATAAGCCCCCTTCTCTTCCCCTGTCCTCCCTCCCACCCCTTCCCAGTTCCCCATTCTGGTTTTGCTGAATACTGTTTCACTGAGTCTTTCCAGAACCAGGGACCACTCCTCCTTTCTTCTTTTTTTTTTTTTTTTTTTTTTTTTTTTGTCTTTTTTTTTTATTTGATATAATTTATTTACATTTCAAATGATTTCCCCTTTTCTAGCCCCCCCCACTCCCCGAAAGTCCCGTAAGCCCCCTTCTCTTCCCCTGTCCTCCCTCCCACCCCTTCCCAGTTCCCCGTTCTGGTTTTGCCAAATACTGTTTCACTGAGTCTTTCCAGAACCAGGGACCACTCCTGCTTTCTTCTTGTATCTCATTTGATGTGTGGATTATGTTTTGGGTATTCCAGTTTTCTAGGTTAATAACCACTTATTAGTGAGTGCATACCATGATTCACCTTTTGAGTCTGGGTTACCTCACTTAGTATGATGTTCTCTAGCTCCATCCATTTGCCTAAGAATTTCATGAATTCATTGTTTCTAATGGCTGAATAGTACTCCATTGTGTAAATGTACCACATTTTTTGTATCCACTCTTCTGTTGAGGGATACCTGGGTTCTTTCCAGCATCTGGCAATTATAAATAGGGCTGCTATGAACATAGTAGAGCATGTATCCTTATTACATGGTGGGGAATCCTCTGGGTATATGCCCAGGAGTGGTATAGCAGGATCTTCTGGCAGTGAGGTGCCCAGTTTTCGGAGGAACCGCCAGACTGCTTTCCAGAGTGGTTGTACCAATTTGCAACCCCACCAGCAGTGGAGGAGTGTTCCTCTTTCTCCGCACCCTCTCCAACACCTGCTGTCTCCTGAATTTTTAATCTTAGCCATTCTGACTGGTGTAAGATGAAATCTTAGGGTTGTTTTGATTTGCATTTCCCTAATGACTAATGAAGTGGAGCATTTTTTAAGATGCTTCTCCGCCATCCGAAGTTCTTCAGGTGAGAATTCTTTGTTTAACTCTGTACCCCATTTTTTAATAGGGTTGTTCGGTTTTTCTGGAGTCTAACTTCTTGAGTTCTTTATATATATTGGATATTAGCCCTCTATCTGATGTAGGATTGGTGAAGATCTTTTCCCAATTTGTTGGTTGCCGATCTGTCCTCTTGATGGTGTCCTTTGCCTTACAGAAACTCTGTAACCTTATGAGGTCCCATTTGTCAATTCTTGCTCTTAGAGCATACGCTATTGGTGTTCTGTTCAGAAACTTTCTCCCTGTACCGATGTCCTCAAGGGTCTTCCCCAGTTTCTTTTCTATTAGCTTCAGAGTGTCTGGCTTTATGTGGAGGTCCTTGATCCATTTGGATTTGAGCTTAGTACAAGGAGACAAGGATGGATCAATTCGCATTCTTCTGCATGCTGACCTCCAGTTGAACCAGCACCATTTGTTGAAAAGGCTATCTTTTTTCCATTGGATGTTTTCAGCCTCTTTGTCGAGGATCAAGTGGCCATAGGTGTGTGGGTTCATTTCTGGATCTTCAATCCTGTTCCATTGATCCTCCTGCCTGTCACTGTACCAATACCATGCAGTTTTTAACACTATTGCTCTGTAGTATTGCTTGAGGTCAGGGATACTGATTCCCCCAGATTTTCTTTTGTTGCTGAGAATAGTTTTAGCTATCCTGGGTTTTTTGTTGTTCCAGATGAATTTGATAATTGCTCTTTCTAACTCTGTGAAGAATTGAGTTGGGATTTTGATGGGTATTGCATTGAATCTGTATAGTGCTTTAGGCAAAATGGCCATTTTAACTATATTGATTCTACCGATCCATGAGCATGGGAGGTTTTCCCATTTTTTGAGGTCTTCTTCCATTTCCTTCTTCAGAGTCTTGAAGTTCTTGCCATACAGATCTTTCGCATGTTTGGTAAGAGTCACCCCAAGATACTTTATACTGTTTGTGGCTATTGTGAAGGGGGTCATTTCCCTAATTTCTTTCTCAGCCTGCTTATCCTTTGAGTATAGGAAGGCCACTGATTTGCTTGAGTTGATTTTGTAACCTGCCACTTTGCTGAAGTTGTTTATCAGCTGTAGGAGCTCTCTAGTGGAGTTCTTTGGGTCACTTAAGTAGACGATCATGTCGTCTGCAAATAATGATAGTTTGACTTCCTCCTTTCCAATTTGTATCCCTTTGACCTCCTTATGTTGTCGAATTGCCCGAGCTAGTACCTCAAGTACAATATTGAAAAGATAAGGAGAAAGGGGGCAGCCTTGTCTGGTCCCTGATTTCAGTGGGATTGCTTCAAGTTTCTCTCCGTTTAGTTTGATGCTGGCTACCGGTTTGCTGTATATTGCTTTTACTATGTTTAGGTATGGGCCTTGAATTCCTGTTCTCTCCAAGACTTTAAGCATGAAAGGATGCTGAATTTTGTCAAATGCTTTTTCAGCATCCAATGAAATGACCATGTGGTTTTGTTCTTTGAGTTTGTTTATGTAGTGGATTGTATTGATGGATTTCCGTATATTGAACCAACCCTGCATTCCCGGGATAAAGCCTACTTGATCATGGTGGATGATCGTTTTGATGTGTTCTTGGATTCGGTTGGCAAGAATTTTGTTGAGTATTTTTGCATCGATGTTCATAAGGGAAATTGGTCTGAAGTTCTCTTTCTTTGTTGGATCTTTGTGTGGCTTTGGTATCAGCGTAATTGTGGCTTCGTAGAAGGAATTGGGTAGTGTTCCTTCTGTTTCTATTTTGTGGAATAGTTTGAAGAGTATTGGTGTTAACTCTTCTTTGAAGGTCTGGTAGAATTCTGCACTGAAACCATCTGGTCCTGTGCTTTTTTTGGTTGGAAGACTTTCTATGACTCCTTCTATTTCTTTAGGCTTTATGGGACTGTTCAGATGGTCTAGTTGGTCCTGATTTAATTTTGGTATTTGGTATCTGTCAAGGAAATTGTCCATTTCCTCCAGATTCTCCAGTTGTGTTGAGTACAGGCTCTTGTAGTAGGATCTGATGATTTTTTGGATTTCCTCAGTTTCCGTTGTTATGTCTCCCTTTTCATTTCTAAGTTTGTTAATTTGGATACTTTCTCTGTGCCCTTTGGTCAGTCTGGCTAAGGGTTTATCTATCTTGTTGATTTTCTCAAAGAACCAGCTCCTAGTTTTGTTGATTTTTTGTATGGTTCTCTTTGTTTCTACTTGATTGATTTCGGCCCTGAGTTTGATGATTTCCTGCCTTCTACTCCTCCTGGGTGAAATAGCTTCTTTTTGTTCTAGGGCTTTCAGGTGTGTCATTAAGTTGGTAATGTATGCTCTCTCCATTTTCTTTTTGGAGGCACTCAGGGCTATGAGTTTTCCTCTTAGCACTGCTTTCATTGTGTCCCATAGATTTGGGTATGTTGTGTTTTCATTTTCATTGTGTTCTAAAAAGTCTTTAATTTCTTTCTTTATTTCTTCCTTGACCAAGGTGTCATTGAGTAGAGTATTGTTCAATTTCCACGTGTATGTGGGTTTTCTGTTGTTTCTGTTGCTATTGAAGACCACTTTTATTCCATAGTGATCAGATAGGAGGCATGGGATTAGTTCTATCTTTTTATATTTGTTGAGGTCTGCCTTGTGACCAATTATATGGTCGATTTTGGAGAAGGTACCATGAGGTGCTGAAAAAAAGGTATATTCTTTTGTTTTAGGATAGAATGTTCTATATATATCAGTTAAGTCTAATTGGTCCAAAGCTTCAATTAGTTTCATTGTGTCCTTGTTTAGTTTCTGTTTTCCTGATCGGTCCATTGAGGAAAGTGCAGTGTTGAAGTCACCCACAATTATTGTGTTAGGTGTAATGTGTGCTTTGAGTTTTAATAAAGTTTCTTTTATGAAAGAGGGTGCCCTTGCATTTGGAGCATAGATGTTCAGGATTGAGAGTTCTTCTTGTTGTATTTTTCCTTTGACCAGCAAGAAGTGTCCCTCAGAGTCTCTTTTGATGACTTTGGGTTGAAAGTCAATTTTATCTGATATTAAAATGGCTACTCCAGCTTGTTTCCTGAGACCATTTGCTTGTAAAATTGTCTTCCAGCCTTTTACTCTAAGGTAGTGTTTGT
The DNA here is from genome assembly GCF_947179515.1 of Apodemus sylvaticus. Lineage (NCBI taxonomy): Eukaryota > Metazoa > Chordata > Mammalia > Rodentia > Muridae > Apodemus > Apodemus sylvaticus. The sequence goes on from NC_067495.1 coordinate 74,470,178, forward strand.
CTTTGACCCTGAGGTGTGTTTCCTGTAAGCAGCAAAATGTAGGGTCCTGTTTACGTATCCAGTCAGTTAGTCTGTGTCTTTTTATTGGGGCATTGAGTCCATTGATGTTAAGAGATATTAAGGAATAGTGATTGTTACTTCCTATCATTTTTGACGTTATTTTTTAAATTTGATTGCTTAACTTCTTTTGGGTTTGATGAAAGGTTACTATCTTGCTTTTTTCAGGGTGGAGTTTCCCTCCTTGTATTGGTGTTGTCCTCCTATTATCCTTTTTAGGGCTGGGTTTGTGGATAGATATTGGGTGAACTTGGTTTTGTCGTGAAATATCTTAGTTTCTCCATCTATGGTGATTGAGAGTTTTGCTGGATATAGTAGTTTTGGTTGGCATTTGTGTTCTCTTAGAGTCTGCATGAGATCTGCCCAGGACCTTCTAGCCTTCATAGTCTCAGGTGAAAAGTCTGCTGTGATTCTGATAGGTCTTCCTTTATATGTTACTTGGCCTTTTTCTCTTACTGCCTTTAGTATTCTTTCTTTGTTTAGAACATTTGGTGTTTTGATTATTATGTGACGGGGAGTATTTCTGTTCTGGTCCAGTCTGTTTGGAGTTCTGTAGGCTTCTTGTATATTCATGGGCATCTCTCTCTTTAGGTTAGGGAAGTTTTCTTCCATAATTTTATTGAAGATATTTGCTGGCCCTTTAAGTTGTAAATCTTCACTCTCATCTATGCCTATAATCCTTAGGTTTGGTCTTCTCATTGTGTCCTGGATTTCCTGGATATTTTGGGTTACAAGCTTTTTGCACTTTGCATTTTCTTTAACTGTTGAGTCCATGGTTTCTATGGAATCTTCAGCATCTGAGATTCTTTCTTCTATCTCTTGTATTCTGTTGTTGATATTTGCATCTCTGTCCCCTGATTTCTTCCCAAGGCTTTCTATCTCCAAAGTTGTCTCCCTTTGAGTTTTCTTAGTTGTTTCTACTTCTGATTTTAGATCCTGGATGGTTTTGCTTAGCTCCTTCCCTTGCATGTTTGTGTTTTCCTGTAATTCTTTAAGAGATTTTTGTGTTTCCTCTTTCATGAGCTCAGCCTGTTGACCAAAGTTCTCCTGTATTTCTTTAAGAGATTTTTGTGTTTCGTCTTTCATGACCTCAGCCTGTTGAGCAAAGTTCTCCTGTATTTCTTTAAGTGTTTTTTGCATTTCCTCCTTGTTGGCTTTTGTATTCTCCTGGATTTCTTTCAATGATTTTTGTGTTTCCCTTGCAAGGGCTTCTAACTTTTGATCCATTTTCTCCTCAATGTCCTTCATGTGTTCCTGTACCAGCATCATGACCAGTGATTTTAAATCCAAATCTTGTTTTACTGGTGTGATGGGGTATCCAGGACTTGCTGGTAGAGGAGAATTTGGTTCAGATGTTGCCATATTGCCTTGATTTCTGTTAGTGACGTTTCTGCGTTTGCCTTTTGCCATCTAGCTCTCACTGGTGTTACTTGGTCTTGTCAGTGCTGGACTCACCAGTGCAAGCTGCCCCTTCCCCGTTGGCCTCTGGTGCACAGCTTACACTCTGCACTGCCTATAGACAGGGTGCTGTTGTCCAGGCTGTTCAGATCCCGAAGCAGGCACCTGAAGGCTCCCGCTGGGGCCCGCAGGATTTATTGGAGCACACAGACTTCTCCCAGCTGGCCGCCCGGAAGCCCCCACTAGCCTCTTGAGGGACCTGGAGATGTGGCGGCCACCCAGGCTGATCTGAAGCGGAGAGAGTTGAGCTGGGGGCTTCTGCCTGAGGCCTTGCCCCAGATTGTGTCTGTGGACCAGGTGGAACCCGTGTGCACCCCCAGGGAGCTCCGAAGGTGAATGTTGCTGTGACCTCCCCTGTGCTCCGCTCACTCCGCTGGGCAGCCGATTTCCCCAACCGGGCTGGCGCACACTAGGTTAGCCTTGTCGCCTGGGCCCTGAGTCCAGGCAAACGCCTGGGAGGCCAAGGTCCGAGCAAAGTTCCCCTAGGGCTATGTCTGTTATTTGGGTCCGCCAGGTGACCCGGATGGCGGGCGTGCGCGTCCGCGCTCCGCGAAAGCACCGGGAGAGTCTGTTGTGCTAATAACCTCCTGGGCTGGTTGACACACAGATGGCCCACCAAGCCGCCCAGTTCTTGGGGTCAGTCCTGTGCCTTTTGGGGCCTAGACCCCCGTTTTGTTAGCCTCAGGCTACGCTTGTTAGCAGTCTCTGCCCTCCCGAGCACTCTGACTCCTGTAGGCAAAATGGCGGCGCGTGCACCGGCCGGGGCAAAAAAAAAAACTCCTGGCTGGGTTGGCGCCCCGATGGCCACTCGAACAGCCCAGGGCCTGGGTGCAGGCCAACGCCCGTCTGGCTCAGACCCCTGCGGTGTTGGGCCTAGGATTATGTTTGTGTACCTCAGTCTGACCGATCTCTGGAGCCCGGGATCAAGATGGCGGTGAGTCTCTCCTGACTGGCGGGCAGCCGAGTTCTGAAGTGGCTTCCGTGCAGCGAAAGGCTCCGCAGAACCGCAGTTGCTTGCCGCCCGGCTGGTCAGCGAAGGTCAGTGGTCGTGGGCGCAGGGCCTAACTGGACCCTGTGTCGCCTTGGTTCCACCGCTGATGGCCCTTCAGCTGGAGCAGCCACTGCTACCGCCGCCGCCGCCGCCGCCGCCAAGTCCCTGTATGTTAGTTTTAATCTCTCATTTTCAACTGTTATTTTGATTATTGAACAGTTTACCTCCCATATAATTAGCAACAGAGCCAATGATTCATAATATTCTTGCAGAGCATGTCTTTGTTATGATGATTTCAAGAAATTGCTGTCAAAAAACTATGACTGACAAGTTTGAATTTTATGTTACATAAAAGCAGTTTTAACACTGATTTACCCCATCAATTATTTTTTTGCCTTGGGTTGTTACCTTGTTTAGTTCATGTTACTGGGACAAGAGTAAAATTGTCTTATTATTGGTGCATAATTTTAATAATAGAGTAATATACACTGTTTTAGGGTTTTAATTTTTACATATTTACATATAGGTTATTATAGGTATATTCTTTTGGTTTTTTATTTCCCCTTTCTTGGCTCCCTACTCCCCAAAATCTCATAAGCCTTCATCTCTCCCCCTGTTCCCCTATCTACCCCTTCCCACTTCCCTGTTCTGGTATTGCCCTACACTGCTGCACTGAGCCTTTCCAGAACCAGGAGCCACTCCTTCGTTTTTTTGGACATCATTTGATATGTAGAGTATGTCTTGGGTATTCCAAGTTTCTAGGCTAATATCCACTTATCAGTGAGTGCATACCATGAGTGTTCTTTTGAGACTGGGTCACCTCACTTAGCATGATATTCTCCAGCTCCATCCGTTTGTCTAAGAATTTCATGAATTCATTGATTCTAATGGCTGAATAGTACTCCATTGTGTAAATATACCGCATTTTTTGCATTCACTCTTCTGTTGAGGGATACCTGGGTTCTTTCCAACTTCTGGCAATTATAAATAGGGCTGCTATGAACATAGTAGAACATGTATCCTTATTACATGGTGGGGAATCCTGTGGGTATATGCCCAGGAGTGGTATAGCAGGGCTCTCCAGAAGTGATGAGCCCAGTTTTCTGAGGAACCGCCAGACTGATTTCCACAGTGGTTGTACCAATTTGCAACTCCACCAGCAGTGGAGGAGTGTTCCTCTTTCTCCACATCCTCGCCAGCAACTGTTTTCTCCTGAGTTTTTTATCTTGGCCATTCTGACTGGTGTGAGGTGCAATCTCAGGGTTGTTTTGATTTGCATTTCCCCTAATGACTAATGAAGTTGAACATTTTTTAAGATGCTTCTCTGCCATCTGAAGTTCTTCCCATGAAAATTCTTTGTTTAGCTCTGTACCCCATTTTTTAAATAGGGTTATGTGGTTTTCTGGGTCCAACTTCTATAGCTTATGCTCTAAGATCAAGAATTGACAAATGGGACCTCATAAAATCACATAGTTTCTGTAAGTCAAAGGACACCATCAAAAGGAAAAATTGACAACCAACAAATTGGGAAAAGATCTTCACCAACCCTACATTTGACAGACGGCTAATATCCGATATATATAGGTATATTTTTAACTGTTAAAATTTCCTAAATTAAAAGTGTATTTGGAGAGTATTGTAAGACACTATAATTTATACCTAATATGTTTGTTATTAGTATACCTTATTTTCATTTCCTTCATAATAAGATAGAATTTTAATGTTCATATAAATATTCATTAATATATTGGGCAGGTGCTGGAGAGGTGTATCAGTGGTTAAGAGCACTGGCTGCTCTTCCAAAGGTCCTGAGTTCAAATCCCATGGTGGCTCACAGCCATCTGTAATGAGATTAGATGCCTTCTTGTATATCTGAAAACAGCTACAGTGTACTTATAAAATAAATCTTTATATATATATATATATATATATATATATATATATATATATATATATATATTTATATATTGGGCAATGAGAAAGGAAACGTGTGTTAATGTCTCCTACATGTTGGTTAACAACCTTTTGGGTTGTTACTTGGTAGCTACTCTAAAACAGTCACTAACATAAATATTTTCCTTTTATATATTATGTTGCATTTATCTCATAAGTTTTTATTAAAAATTAAAGTAGAGTCAATAGCTTTGGAACATGTTGTGCTATAGAAACATAACAATTTAGTGGAAGGAGATAATGAAACCTTGGTTAAGTCAATAAAGTGAACAGCTCTGATAAGAATAGTGTTATGAATAATATTTAAAAATTCTAAGACCTTTGTGTGGTTTTAGTGGGAGAGGGTGTGCCTGGTCCTGCAGTGACTTTATGTACCAGGGACTGGTGCCTAGCGGTACTTCCCAATAATAGGAGAAGGGGGTAGGAGGATGAAGTGAGGGTTTTTGTTATGGAAGAACATGGAGGAGGTTGGTAGTGTAATCAGGATGGTGAATGTATAGATAAATCAATGGGAAAAGCATATCCTAAGACATGATTTTTCTCTTTTAATGTGATGAGTGTTGGCAGATTACTTATACTCTTTATAAGGATATTCCATATTATAGAACTTGTATTGTTGTAAGAAGAGCTTAAAACGAGCAATGATACAATAATTAGCAAAGATTTTTTTTAAAAAGAAATCACTTGAATGAATGAAATATAAACTGAATTATATCTTTACAAAAGATGAATAGAGCAATTTAGAAAATAAGAACTCAGGAGTGATAGATAGCCTGAGCAAAAACAAAAAAAAAAAAAAAAAAAAAAGAAAGAAAAAAAATAAGATTATACTGGGAAGTGCAAAATGAATCATATTCAGTGAATTCAATAACTCATTATATTGTTTCCAACTGTACTTTTTAAGATTAATTTTTTTACTAGGGATATACATGAAAGCTGTGCAATACATGCCAATGGAGTGTAAAAAGTAGATCAGTGTCTTATATAGTCTCTGAAGGTCCATATTGGATATGAGGAATGTGACTACTTCCATTGTTTGAAAAGACCCCTTATTACTATCTCTATTACAATTGTAATATAACTAAAGAGCTGGAGACATCACAAACTCGAGGCAAGTCATATCACATAATAAATGTAAAAGTAAGTGTGCTTTGACAAGGCATTGGATGATCCTTAGACAATAGATCAGGAATTACTAAAATAAGTTGATTAGTCTTTGTTATGAAATGGTGTCATAATTTAATAACTTTATACCACTATAGGTCAGCACATTGCTTCATTATACCCAGGAAATTCAGGTTACATTAAGATTTTGAAGTTTCAAAAAATGGATTTTTCTCTTGAAATATAAAATTTCATTAAATACATGGTACTGTGATGAAGGGGTTGATAGTCACTGCTAGCAGTTACCCACATACAAAGGTAAAAGGGTAGAGTGGGGTCATTTCAGATTCAAATTATAAGCTGAAGTCTGATGGAAATATGAAAGAAAACTGCAATGAGAAAATCATACATGCTATGTGGTATCTGATTTTGAATATGTACTATTAAACACGTGTCTTCTGTTTTTCAGAGGTAATAATATACTGTCCTTTCTCCAGCATTGTTTCCCTTTTCATATGCAAAGAAACACATGATAGATAATTTGTCATCATTTCTGCTTATCCAGGTTATTTTTCCTTTCTAAGATCTTATTTTCTAAATTGCTCTATTTATCTTTTATCATAAAGTACATTGTGAATGAAAGATACTGCATCCTTCAAAATAATTATAGGGAAAGAAAATTCACTTTACCAAGTAGGTTATGAGTTCACTCTATAAGAGTTCAGAAACAAAATGGAAAATGGTGCCTTTATCTGATTCAAAAAATGTACATTTATGAAAAAAAAGGAATGAAAAGTCTGTAGTGTTGATGCACACTGTAAATCCCAGAACTTGGGAAACAGGCAGAAGCAGAAGCAGATAGATCTCTTGTCTATAGAAAGAGTTCTAACACAGCCAGGGCTACATAGAGAATCCCTGTCTCAAAAGTTAAAAAAAAAGGAAATAAAAAAGGAATATATATATATTGCTAAAAGCAATTGTCTTTTATTTATACTTTATTGTATTTTTAATTCTCATGAAATATATTCTGATAGTATTTCCCCTCTCCCAAATCCTCTCAGATCCTTGCCTCTCTCCATGCACACACAAGTTCTTATTCTTCTATTAAAAAATAAAGACAAACCAAAAGCACAACAAAACATAGAGTGTTATGTTTAATTTGTATTGGTGACTAATCCTGATATACACAGTGTCACTTCACTGAAGAAAAATGTTTTTCATCCTAGTATTCTGCTAAATGAACAGAGCAAAAATCTAACTCCTTTTGATATATTGCTTTCCACATGGTTAAATATATTGCTCAATCCTTGTCAGAGAAATTTCTCCTTAGAGTAAAAGATAATTAACACAGAGGAACACGATTAGACAATGTGAATGGAATGTCTTTATCATAGTTCAAGGTTCAGGAAATCTATGTAGAAGATAGGATGGTAAGGACAACAGTTGGTGAGCACCACAAAAGGGACATATGTCATTTTCTTTTTGTCTTTTTTAAAATTTATTCTCTAAATTAACATATGAACAAATTGTGATATTATTATTTATGGAGAATTTAACTTTTTCTTAAATGTATCTATTATAGCACACCAAGACATTGCTTCTTTTGTCATATTTTACCCAGAAGGTGATAATCCTATCTCTTTTTAAAAAAATCAATACTTGTAAGTTTTTATTAACCACAGTAGAGAAAACAATCAAATCTGAAAACTATTACTTCCAGGATTTCTCAGCTGTGTTTACTTGTAATTGTGTGCTTTACTTCAGGCTTTCAACATTTTTAGAATCCCACTGCATATGTCTTGAGAACCTTAATGGAAATATTGACACTTAGAATAGATTGAGAATAATTAAAGGAAAAAAAAACACCACAAAAATACTTCACTATATTGTATTAGGTTGAGTGAAACATTTTATTGAGAACAAATATTTTAAAACTTGTATATAGTTATGTATGCTACTTATATATGATAGCCTTATTATTCATAGGACAGGATACAGATATTAAGTTCCTAGGGGTGTGATATCCCATTGTCACCAGGGATTCAGTTTTAACACTCTTCAAATTCCAAGACTTTTGATCTAGTCAAGAGATTTTTGATGAGATTCACAGAGCAGAGTACAGATTATATTCTACAGTTATTATGTGTAAATTAGAGCACACTCTGAAAAATTAAAAATGGAAATGTCCAGAGGCCATTACATTTAGGATCTCTTTGCACTTATTTCCAATAAATCCAGAGGAAATTTTTCTGTGGACAGTTATTCTGTCCAAGTGTTTAGTAGGCTTATTTGGTTTTACTCTTAATTGGAGGACACAATTTTATAACAATTTTAATCCAGCAACACGACTGCTCTGGTAAGGGATCACATCCAAAAACGTGCATCTGTGTAATCCAGGTGGAATGCAGACACATTACATACCTTTAATCCGCCTAGCTGGAATACAGACACTACCTTAGTACACACCTTTAATCCCAAACAATGAAGGTAAAATTAGTTTGTAGAATGAAGCAGCCATATTTGAAGTGGTATCTAACTGAGTGGCACACAAAATGAGGAATCAGAGAAATATCTGAACGAATGAGTCAGAGAAAGGATAAATCTAATTCTAAGAAGAATGAACAAGAAAGAGAAGCTATTTAAAAATCAGTGTTGGGAGAGAGGGTCAGTCAGTTGGGAGTCAGTGCAGTAAGTGCAGTATAATGAGTGAGTGGAGATGAGTTTGTTCTTGAGTTTATGTGGTTGAGTGCAGGACAGCAGAGGTAGTTGAAGGGAGAGAATAAGAAGAAGCTAGAGAGTTGGAGAGATGGCTCAGTGGTTAACATCAGTGATTGCTCTTCCAGAGGTCCTGAGTAAAATTCCCAACTACCACCTGTAATGGGATCTGATGACCTGGGTCTGAAGACAGCTACAGTATACTCACATATAATAAGTAAGAAAAGAAGAAGAAGAAGCCAGAAGATTAGAACAAATCATCAGAGTTACTTTCAGGCCAAGCAGAACATTCAGTGAGACAGTAAGTGAAGCCAGATTGAATCAGTCAGCTTGGAGAGGAGTTTGATCCAGAACAGCTTAATTGAACCATTCATCCAAAGTTTAAAACAAAATCGTAGAAAGGGTGAGTTTATACATCAGTAAGCATCATGATTTGTGGTTGCTCAGAGATGACAATTATATTGGGTGAATAAAAGTTAGTTTTACACGTAATGGCAGATTTCTGTTCTTTTTCCACAAGCCTCCTGTCATTCAACAATACTATAAATTTAGGGCTCTTGAAATCAAGTTTAAATAATTATCTAGTAATACATTTCTTATAACTTTAGCATGAACCCTACAGTAGTAATCCCCATAAACAAGAAATTTGGAGCTGGGCAGTAGTGGTGCATGCCTTTAATCCCAGCATGCAGGAGGCAGAAGTAGGCAGATTTATGAGTTCAAGGTCAACCAGGTCTACAGAGTAAGTTTCAGGACAGCCAGGGCTTTACAGAGAAGCCCTGTCTCTAAAGAAAAAAAAAAAAAAAAGAAAAAAGAAAGAAAAGGAAAGAAAAGAAATTCAGGCAAAGTATACTGTTATTGTCATTTGTAGAAACTTCAAGGAAAAATTTATTTGCATAGCATTATAGTATAACTTCAATTTTTAGAGAGAGAAATATTTAATCATATCTATAATGACTTCGACATTTATAGAAGAAACTAGAACCTTATTTTTTTTGCTTCTATTACATATAGGGATTAGTAACTAAGATTTAATAAAATGTAGAAAAGAAAAAATAATTCTATTGGAGAAAACTAGAAAACTTCATATTAATTAAGAGCCAAGTTTAAAGTAACATTATGTAATGTTGATGTAAGTCAAACATAAAGTAAGAGGAAGAACATGTATCATATCTATTATTTTCTCTATACTGTATTTTTTTAATAATGAGAAAACAACAAAAGAAAAAATGATCAATACTCTGTAAGATACCTAATTGGGAATTTTCATTTACATCACAGTCATGAATAACATGTAAAGAATAAGACACAATCGATGATCCAAGAAGCCTAACCAGCTAACAAAATGTGAGACTGTAGAAACATTTTAATGTACGTGTGTTCAATAATGAAGCATATACTGTTAGAGACGAGGAATATTACTAGAGACACCGGTCAAATATGAGCAGTATGAATTTTGTTAAGAATAACATCCTGATGTTTATTACTTAGCTTTTTATTAGTTATTTATTATATTTTCTTCATTGTCAATATTATACTACATACAGTGTATTGTTATCGGATTCACCTCCATTATGCTCTCTTTTCTACCTCTTATTTCTGCTGCTTAAAATCACCATTTTGGACTTCCCTCTTTCTCCCAACATAGCTGCTTCACAATTTCATTACTGATTTTCAGTAGGTGTTTTATGCTAATTGAAAAATATGACACAAAGGGAACCTTGGAAATGTATGAAGGAATTTGAGGATTGTCTTTAAAATTGATGTGCTGATTTGGTTATTCTGAAACAGATTTTTTAAAATCTTCATAAGAGAATGATACGATGAACCACTTTTCTGTCAAAAACATAACTGTGCATATGTCAATAAGATAATTAGCCATTCAAGTTGAGTGCAGTAAAAGAAAATGGACTGAAAATATTCTGTTTATATGCAGTTTTTAGAAAGCAAAATAAACTAACATGGTGTTATAGAAATCAGAATACTAACTAGTTGCTGTTATGGAAGATCTAGAGAGCTTTTTGGGGGTGATTCTTGGATTTATGTATTGATTCAGACATATTTGTCAAAAAATAATCATCTGTACTCTAAGGATATTTGAATTAGACTTATTCAAGTATATATAGGTGCAAAATTGAGTAAGTCCTCTTTTGAGTAAAATATTAACTAAACAAGGTTTTAGAATGATTGAAATTCTGATTAATTGCACTTAAATTGCCACCATGCAAATTTCCCATGTTCACAAGGAAAGATGTATTCTACCATATATTCCTCACATACACTATTTTGCTTATCAAAATACATTCTCACAGAAAAATTGTTTTTATAACTAAATGATTTATTTTTATTTGTATTTTTATTTTTATAATTTTTTATTTGATATATTTTTTATTTACATTTCAAATGATTTCCCCTTTTCTGGGTCCCCACTTCCCAAAAGTCGCATAAGCCCTCTTCCCTCCCCCTGATCCCCCATCCATCCCTTCCCACTTCCCTGTTCTGGAATTCCCCTATACTCTTGCACTGAGTCTTTCCAGAACCAGGGGCCACTCCTCCATTCCTTTTGGATATCCTTTAATATGTGGATTATATCTTGGGTATTCAAATTTTCTAGGCTAATATCCACTTATTAGTGAGTGCATACCATGATTGGTCTTTTGAGTCTGGGTTACCTCACTTAGCATGATGTTCCCCAGCTCCATCCATTTGTCTAAGAATTTCATGAATTCATTGTTTGTAATGGCGGAATAGTACACCACTGTGTATATATACCACATAGAAAAATTGTTAATCATATTCACCAACTAGTAAACTTCTTTAAATTAAGTATTGTTTAGCATGCTTCCATCCCTTGGCTCATGCAAATATTACTGTTCATATAAATATTTTCTGACTATAGAACATTTTTTTAAAATTTCCATTTACCACGGCAAAACTTTTGATTCCAATCTAGGCTGCAAATGCTTTAATCAAACCAATCATTCTGCTAAAATATAAAGTTCACTTGATTAGCAATAAAGTTCATATCATTAACATTTGTAATTACTAGTACACATACACATAAAAAATAGATCCAGGCTGTAAAGATCTGTAAATTATGGCCTTTTGATTAAATGCATGTAAAGATTTATACTTTTTTTCTTTGGGATAAAAAAAGGCAACATGGTAAAATGAAACAAATAATAACTATTATTGTTTGGATAATTTTTATGTACATTTGAAAATATATGTACAGAATGTTACAATTGCTTTCATCAAAAGTGTAAAACACAATACATGACTCCATCACAATTTATCACTTCATTTTGAGATATGCATATGTCTAAAAGTAATTAATGCTCAATGGCTATATAAACCACATAATTAAAATGTAATTTATTACAGAAATCAAACAGCTATATATTCATTAATTTTTTTGTTATCACCATCTGTTTATTTTAATAATTGGGTTTTACTTAGTGACAGGTTGTGAACTGCATAAATAGTTTTCTTAATGGAAAATGTCTACTGAAACTGAAGTCAGAATCTGATAAATTTGACTTTATGTAGGCATATTATGCAAACAAATTCTAGAATTTATGGAGTCATAAGAAAATTGTTAGTAAAATATATAATTTTAAAAGTAGAAAGACATAATTTCAAATATTTTAAATACAGTGATTATTCTCCACGCTTAATGCTTTCTGCTCATATAATACATTAGACATAAAATAATTTCTAGACAAAGAAAACTCCAAGTTTAGAGAGTATAATAGATTTAATATTTTGTTAGATTTTTAAAAGAGTTTGTACCAACTTAAATGTTTTTGAAAAATATGTTCCCTCAACTTTTATTTCCTTTTTTATTATTTTTTGTTAGATGTATTCTTTATTTACATTTCAAATGATTTCCCCTTTCCTAGTCCCCCACCCCTGAAAATCCCATAAACCATCTCCCCTCCAGATAGCTTATAAACTATTAATTTCTATTTGCTTTAGGAAATCATTTTCTTTGCTATTATTCCTGTTTGTTTATCTTTATTAATGAGGCTCACTATCCTATTGGACATTTGTTTCTGTGCACATAAGCTATTGTTTTTCAGATTCAATGATAATATTTAATAGTTAAAAAAATCAAACAAAACAGTACGCAATCTGTAAAACAGAATGGGTAAGACAAAGAAATAAGGCACACCATTTGAGATCAAGTGAAATGAAGTTCAAGGAAGGAAGTTCAAATGAAGTTCATCAGGAAGCCAGACATTTGGGAAAGGAGTTTCGAAAAAGAGCAAGCAAGCTCAACTTACCAGGGAGTTTGATAGCATACTTCAGTTCTGGCCAACATCCAAAAGAACACCACAGAGGGAAAAAAAAAAAAAAAGAAACAGTTACACACTTCTGAGTCAGGACTCAGAAAGGTGGGTAGATATATCTGAAAACTTTTGTGGCTGATATGAAATAAACTGAAAAGGTTATTATTAGGTGCAAAATTACATTATCATAAAATTAATATGTCTTCCTGGGAGTGGCCCTACTTTCTACCCCCAGGAAGAGAGAAGGTCGCCATCTAGAGGTAGAGTCCAAGAAAATCTGGAGGTAGGTCTGTGAAAATTTGCTGATAAAGTTCCATAGTTGTTTGTTAGAATCATTAATGTCTAGACTAGGATTTTAGTCTCCACTCCCATGTAGAGCCTCTAAGCAGTAGTGTTATCTAGGGCATATGAAAACCAGAGCTTCTGATATTTTTGGCCAAAGAATAAAAGATATGGGCAGGAGAGATGGCAGAGCAATTAAAGGCCAGGTTCATAAGCAAAAGATTAAGAAAGAAAATATTCCTGGAATTGTTTTCTGCTTTCTTGCTTTGAGCTGCATTCTAGTTTCTAGCTCCTGTTCACCTCATTTCCTCCTCTGAAGAGGTCATCCTACACATGAGTTGGGATTGGAATTATTTCTGAAAATAGTTTCATATTTTCTGGAAGTGGTAATTGGAGCTAAATATATCTCTAGTGGACTTATCTCAGGACCCCAAACATTCAACAAGATATAGGGAGAAAAGGAAGTCCTAGATTGATGCCTGGAAAAAGACACCAGAAAGAAGTAAACTGGGTCCTTTTTACTCCTACTTGGACAGCCTGGGTGGGTCTCAGCGAGAGAGTATATGCCTAAACTTGCTGGGACTGGATCTCTAGGTTGGGATAATATACAAGGGGTGAGGGGCTACCTTTCTATGAAAAGAAGGGGAGAGGTAATGGGAACAGGGATTTGTAAGTGTGGGACTGGGAAGAGAGGAGGGAGGGGCACTATGATTGGATACAAAATGAATTTAAAAAAAAGAGTTATCAGCATAACTTGTAAGATTTATAAGCCTTAGTAGGAATGAGAAGAAACTAGAATGGTTCATAGTTTTATGATGATTAAATAAATGTCGATTAGAATCTCCTGATGAGCTTATAAAAAATAGCCATCCATTGGACATTCCCTAGACTCTCCTACCTTTGGATCACCAAGACTGGAGTCACAAGATTAAGCCAGGATTTTCCTTTAGGCATATTATATATACATATAATGCTGGGACTGGATCTCTAGGTTGGGATAATATACAACCCTTTCCCAGTTCCCCCCTCCCCATATGTCCCATAAGTTCTCTCCTCTCCATCCATTCTCCTATCATTCCCCCTCCCTTTTCTCTGTCCTGGTACTCGCCTACAATGCTGGATCAAGCCTTTTCAGGATCAGGGCCTTCTTCTTCCTTCTTCATGGGAATCATTTGATATGCTAATTGTATCTTCAGTATTCAGAGCTTCAGGACTAATTAATTAATTCAGGGAAGGGGTCTGCCTGCGCCAAGGAACTGAACACATAGGCAGTTTGTCTGCCAGCCCACCAGGAGTGGGACATGTGTCCTGCCCAGAGAGCTGAGGAAGAGATTCCCTGTGGCCATATTCGCTCCCTGCCTGGACAGAAAAGGGTCACTAGGTACTGGATCACCCTGAGCTTTAGATCTCTGGGGGTGCAAATCTCCAGGGGTCTGCCTGCACAGAGGAACTGAGCACATAGGCGGGTCATCTGCAAGCCAGTCTGTCGTGGGACCTGTGTCCTAAGTGAGAATCAACAGAGGGAGTGACCCCCACCACACCATCTTCGCTCCATAATAGAGCAGACAGAGAATACCTGGTTGACCTTGACAACCTAAGTATAACATTGCTTGAGGCAAGACTGAGAAGGGCTCCAAAGACACAAAAGAGGAAGGCAGCATATCAGTAATCTGTGCCAGAGGAAACCCAGTCATCCAGTGTTGCAGAAGTAACCTTAAAGATCCACAGTAGGTTGAAGCACCAGCCAGTGACAATAAGACCATCTAACACCTGGGAGAACTAGATGGCTAAAGGCAAACGTAGGAACATTACTAACAGAAACCAAGGAATTATGGCAGCATCTGCACCCAATTCTCCAGCAACAGCAAGTCCTGGATACCCCAACACACCAGAAAAACAAGATTTGGATTTAAAATCACTGGTCATGATGCTGGTACAGGAACACATGAAGAACATACTTAAAGAAATTCAGGACAAAATGGTTCAAAAATTAGAAGCCCTTACAAGAGAAACACAAAAATCATTGAAAGAAATTCAGGAGAATACAAAAGGCAATAAGGAGGAAACACAAAAATCACTTAAAGAAATACAGGAGAACATTGATCAACAGGCAGAAGTCATGAAAGAGGAAACACAAAAATCGCTTAATGAATTAGAGGAAAACACAAACAAGCAAATGACGGTACTGAGCAAAAACTTCCAGGATCTAAAAACAGAAGTAGAAACAACTAAGAAAATTCAAAGGGAGACAGCTTTGGAGATAGAAAACCTTGGGAAGAAATCAGGGACCATAGACACAAATATCATCAACAGAATACAAGAAATAGTAGAAAGAATCTCAGATGCCGAACATACCATAGAAACCATGGACTCAACATTTAAAGAAAATGCAAAATGCAAAAAGCTTGTAACCAAAAACATCCAGGAAATCCAGGACACAATGAGAAAGCCAAATCTAAGGATTATAGGCATTGATGAGAGTGAAGATTTACAACTTAAAGGGCCAGCAAATATCTTCCACAAAATTATGGAAGAAAACTTCCCTAACCTAAAGAGAGAGATGCCCATGAATATACAAGAAGCCTACAGAACTCCAAACAGACTGGAACAGAACAGAACTACCTCCGGTCACATAATAATCAAAACCCCAAATGTACTAAACAAAGAAAGAATACTTAGGGCAGTAAGAGAAAAAGGGCAAGTAACTTATAAAGGAAGATCTATCAGAATTACACCAGATTTCTCACCAGAGACCATGAAAGCTAGAAGATCTTGGGCAGATCTCATGCAGACTCTAATAGAACACAAATGCCAGCCAAGACTATTATACCCAGCAGAACTCTCAATTACTATAGATGGAGAAACCAAGATATTCCATGACAAAACCAAATGTACACAATATCTTTCCACAAACCCTGCCCTACAAAGGACAATAGGGGGAAAACACCATTACAATGAGGGAAACTATACCCTCGAAAAAGCAGGATATAGAGCTTCTTTCATCAAACCCAAAGAAGATAACCACACACGTATAAAATTAAAATCAAAAATGATAGGAAGCAATAACCACTACTCCTTAATATCTCTTAACATCAATGAACTCAATTCCCCAATAAAAAGACATAGACTAACAGACTGGTTACATAAACAGGACCCTACATTTTGCTGCATACAGGAAACACACCTTAGTGTCAAAGACAAAAACTACCTTAGAGTAAAAGGCTGGAAGACAATTCTATAAGCAAATGGTCCCAGAAAACAAGCAGGAATTGCCATTCTAATATCAGATAAAATTGGCTTTCAACCTAATGTCATCAAAAGAGACATGGAAGGTTACTTTTTGCTGGTCAAAGGAAAAATTCAACAAGAAGAACTCTCAATACTGAAGATCTATGCCCCAAATACAAGGGCGCTCTCATTCATAAAAGAAACTTTACTAAACCTCAAAGCACACATTGCACCTAACACAATAATTGTGGGTGACTTCAACACTCCACTTTTATCAATGGACCGATCAGGAAAACAGGAACTAAACAGGGTGACAGTGAAACTAATTGAAGCTTTGGACCAATTGGAGTTAACAGATATATATAGAACTTTTCATCCCAAAGCAAAAGAATATGCCTTTTTTTCAGCACCTCATGGTACCTTCTCCAAAATAGATCATATAGTTGGTCACAAGACAGACCTCAACAAATATTAGAAGATTGAAATAATCCCATGCCTCCTATCAGATCACTATGGAGTAAACGTGGTCTTTAATAACATTAAAACAACAGAAAGCCCACATACACATGTAAACTGAACAATATTCTACTCAATGATACCTTGGTCAAGGAAGAAAGAAAGAAAGAAATCAAAGATTTCTTAGCATTTAATGAAAATGAAGGCATAACATACACGAATCTATGGGACACAATGAAAGCAGTGCTAAGAGGAAAACTCATAGTTTTGAGTGCCTCCAAAAAGAAATTCGAGAGAGCATACAATAGAAGATTAATGGAACAACTGAAAGACCTGGAAAAAAAAAGAAGCTAATTCACCCAGGAGGAGAAGAAGACAGGAAATCATCAAACTCAGGGCTGAAATCAATCAAGTAGAAACCAAGAGAACCATACAAAGAATCAAAAGGCTGGTTCTTTGAAAAAATCAACAAGATAGATAAACCCTTAGCCAGACTAACCAAAGGGCACAGAGATAGTATCCAAATAAACAAAATTAGATATGAAAACGGAGATATTATAATAGAAACCAAGGAAATTCAAAAAATCATCAGATCCTACTACAAAAACCTGTACTCAACACACCTGGAGAATCTGGAGGAAATGGACATTTTCTTAGACGGATACCAATTACCAATATTAAACCAGGATCAAATAGACCATCTAAACAGACCCATAACCCCTAAAGAAATAGAAGTGGTCATAGATAGCCTTCCAACCAAAAAAAGCACAGGACCAGATGGTTTCAGTGCAGAACTCTATCAGACCTTCAGAGAAGACTTAACACCAATACTCTTCAAACTTTTCCACCAAATAGAAACAGAAGGAACACTACCCAACTCCTTCTTCGAAGCCACTATTACGCTGATACCAAAACCACACAAAGATACAACTAAGAAATAGAATTTCAGGCCAATTTCCCTTATGAATATCGATGCAAAAATACTAAATAAAATTCTTGCCCACTGAATCCAAGAACACATCAAAACGATCATCCACCATGATCAAGTAGGCTTCATCCCAGGGATGCAGGGATGGTTCAATATAAGGAAATCCATAAATCATATCCACTACATAAACAAACTCAAAGAAATAAACCACATGATCATTTCATTAGATGCTGAGAAAGCATTTGACAAAATTCAGCATCCTTTCATGCTAAAAGTCTTGGAAAGGACAGGAATTCAAGGCCCATATCTAAACATAGTAAAAGCAATATACAGCAAACCGGTAGCCAACATCAAACTAAATGGAGAGAAACTTGAAGCAATCCCACTAAAATCAGGGACTAGACAAGGCTGCCCCCTCTCACCATATCTTTTCAATATAGTTCTTGAAGTCCTAGCTAGAGCAATTAGACAACATAAGGAGGTCAAAGAGATACAAATTAGAAAGGAAGAAGTCAAACTATCACTATTTGCAGATGATATGATAGTATAATTAAGTGACTCTAAAAACTCTACTAGAGAACTCCTACAGCTGATAAATAACTTCAGCAAAGTGGCTGGCTACAAAATCAACTCAAACAAATCAGTAGCCTTTATATATTCAAAGGATAAGCAGACTGAGAAAGAAATTAGGGAAATGACTCCCTTCATAATAGCTACAAACAGCATAAAGTATCTTGGGGTGACCATAACAAACATGGTAAAGACCTATATGACAAGAACATCAGATCTCTGAAGAAGGAAATCGAAGAAGATCTCAGAAAATGGAAAAATCTTCCATGCTCGTGGATTGGCAGGATTAATATAGGTAAAATGGCCATCTTGCCAAAGGCAATCTACAGATTCAATGCTATCCCCATAAAAATCCCAACCCAGTTCTTCATAGAGCTAGAAAGAGCAATTCTCAAATTCATCTCGAATAACGAAAAACCCAGGATACCTAAAATTATTCTCAACAGTAAAAGAACTTCAGGGGGATTCAGTATCCCAGACATTAAACTTTACTACAGAGCAAAAGTGATAATAACTGCATGGTATTGGTACAATGTCAGGCAAGCAGATCAATGGAATAGGATTGATGACCCAGAAATGAAACCACACACCTATGGTCACTTGATCTTTGACAAAGGAGCTGAAAGCACTCAGTGGAAAAAAGATAGTCTTTTCAACAAATGGTGCTGGTTCAATTGAAGGTCAGCATGCAGAAGAATGCGAATTGATCCATTCTTATCTCCTTGTACTAAGCTCAACTCCAAATGGATCAAGGACTTCCACATAAAACCTGACACACTGAAACTAATAGAAAATAAACCGGGGAAAACCCTTGAGGACATGGGCACAGGGGAAAAGTTCCTGAATAGAACACCAATACCTAACGCTCTAAGATCAAGAATTGGCAAATGGGACCTCATAAAACTACAAAGTTTCTGTAAGGCAAAGGACACTGTCAAAAGGACAAAACATCAACCAACAGATTGGGAAAGGATCTTCACCAACCCTAAATCTGACAGTGGGCTAATATCTAATATATACAAAAAACTCAAGAAGGTAGAACCCAGAGAACCAAACAACCCCATTAAAAAAGGGGGTACGGAGCTAAACAAAGAATTTTCACCTGAAGAACTTCGGATGGCTGAGAAGCACCTTAAGAAATGTTCAACATCATTAATCATTAGGGAAATGCAAATCAAAACAACCCTGAGATTTCACCTCACACCAGTCAGAATAGCTAAGGTCAAAAACTCAGGAGACAGCAGGTGTTGGCGAGGATGTGGAGAAAGAGGAACACTCCTCCACTGCTGGTGGGATTGCAAGATGGTGTAACCACTTTGAAAATCAGTCTGGCAGTTCCTCAGAAAGCTGGGCTGACACTTTCTGAGGACCTGGTTATACCACTCCTGGGCATATATCCAGAGGATTCTTCAGTATGCAATAAGGACACATGCTCCACTATGTTCATAGCAGCCCTATTGCTAGTAGCCAGAAGTTCGAAAGAACCCAGGTGTCCTTCAACGGAGGAATGGATACAAAATTGTGGTATATTTACACAATGGAGTACTATTCAGCCATTAGAAACAATGAACTCATGAAATTCTTAGACAAATTGATGGAGCTGGAGAACATCATACTAAGTAAGGTAACCCAGTCTCAAAAGATCAATCATGGTATGCCCTCACTGATAAGTGGATATTAGCCTAGAAACTTTGAATACCCAAGACATAATCCACATATTAAATGAGGTCCTAAAAGAATGGAGGAGTGGCCCCTGGTTCTGGATAGACTCAGTGCAAGAGTATAGGGGAGTTCCAGAACAGTGAAGCAGGAAGAGGTAGATGGAGGCACAGGGGGAGGGAAGAGGGCTTATGGGACTTGCGGGGAGTGGGTACCCAGAAAAGGGGAAATCATTTGAAATGTAAATAAAAAATATATCAATAAAAGAAAACCAATCAGCCATTAGAAACAATGAATTCATGAAATTCTTAGGCAAATGGATGGAGCTAGAGAACATCATACTAAGTGAGGTAACCCAGACTCAAAAGGTGAATCATGGTATGCACTCACTAATAAGTGGATAGTAACCTAGAAAACTGGAATACCCAAAACATAATCCACACATCAAACGAGGTACAAGAAGAAAGGAGTGGCCCCTGGTTCTGGAAAGACTCAGTAAAGCAGTATTCCGCAAAACCAGAACGGGGAAGTGGGAAGGGGAGGGTGGGAGGACAGGGGAAGAGAAGGGGGCTTATGGGACTTTGGGGGAGTGGGGGGCTAGAAAAGGGGAAATCATTTGAAATGTAAATAAATTATATCGAATAAAAAAACTTTAAAAAAAAGAAAGAAAGAAACAGCCCTCCATGGCCTCTGCATCAGCTCCTGCTTCCTGACCTGCTTGAGTTCCAGTCCTGACTTCCTTTAGTGATGAACAGCAGTGTGCAAGTGTAAGCTGAATTAAACCCTTCCCCCCCCCCAAAAAAAAACCAAAAACTATAGAGCCCTTGTCTCTCCTGGCTTTAGGTTTGTACTAGAGTTTTGTGGTGGGCTTTAAAAATGGCTTAGCTCTCTAGTTTACCATTAAGAATTGTTTTATTATTCAGTATTAAATATTTCTTCAAAAATAATTCAGATTGGATTTCTGCAGCAAATTATTTGTTGCAAGGTTGTATCACATTCATTGGATACATTCAAATTTGAAATACCCATAATTAAATATACCAAAACTGAAGCCTGTGCATTGGAAATTCTGGTGGTAACAGGGTTCAACTTACACATTTTGAAAGATAAATAGTAAAATTGTCAATTCATTTAAGAACAAGGGGCATACCCAAGATTATAAATTCTATGGAGATGTAGAAAGAGAACTTGCCCTGCACACAGTTGTTTCTTCTTTATTTTTCAATTAAATATTCATTTATATCTGCACATGTGAGAGGCAGGTATAGTTTGGGATGTATTTTGTTGTCTGAGTGTTTTATTTGCAAAGGATTATTGTAAAAGCAAAGGTGGTAAAGTACTCACAAATCTATTTGTATACTCACTGTGTTTTCCTAACACTCAGGGTACAACTTTGTAGTAAATGTTTAATCTAAACAAATTAACTATTCTAAGCTATGAGCTCATTGCTAATATGCCCTACCCATTATAATGTTCATAGGATTAGACATTCATAAGTTCAGGTTGCCTCTTTATGAAAATGTATTTTCATAGTAATTAATTTTATATTATTTTTATCTTTTAGTGATATTACATCTTATTATTTGTTAAGAACATGAATTTATACCTAAATAGCAGAGTGACAAATTAAGGTAGGACAAATTTATGTATAATGCAGATTACAGTAAACATCCTATTGAGATAGATCACATTACATGTTTGCCTATGTGATTAAAGTTGGTGACATTTCACTAGATGGCAATATTGTATTTCATTCAAATTAGAAGTAAACATTTATATATAACCACAGTTCTTTTTTTCCTTTTCTTTTATTCGATATATTCTTTATTTACATTTCAAATGATTTCCCCTTTTCTGGCCCCCCACTCCCCATAATGTTTACAAAGAAATTTGAACATAATTTTTTAAGCATGGTTTTAAATAACATTCAAACTTGTCTGGACTGGAGAAACCTACTGCTTTTGTTGTTCTTCCTTTCTTTTTCTTTTTCACTTACATGATTGCAGTGCAGAATTTTATCAGACCTTCAAAGAAGACCTAACACCAATACTCTTCAAACATGATTGCACCTTGAAGAGATTGCTTTTCCTTAATAAGGATTTATTTTCTCAAGTTGTGCAACGCAATACAAGCTTGTAACTATTTCTTTTATTTTGAAGGCTATTTATTTTGTCTTTTTCATCTAGACTACAGTTTAACATTTCTACATTTTTTCAGGCTACTATATATGCATTTCTAACTTAATTTTCAAATTAATTTTAAATTTTAAATAAAATCATAACATTATGTTAATGAGGTATGTTATGATGCTTTGTTATATTTGCATTTTATAATATTTAGGTGAAGTTAAACTTACCTTTCTTCAATATATTGCAGTCCATTTGTGGTAAAGTGTCAAAATTCTTTCTTCTAGCTTATTGAAATATACACAATTTTGTTATTGATTTGGTCACCGACTCTATACCAGAATACCAGAAACTTCTTATTTAAAAATAAATCCATCAATCACAATTTTACAATATGGGATAACCATAAACAGTTTTAGTTGTAATTCAGGAAAGGTGTCCAACAATTTATCGTACTTTTTATGATTTTTTAGGACTATTATTGTATTTCATCTAAAATGAAACTCTTCACTACATGTCCAAAGTGGACCTCTTGTCTCATAATCCATTCCTTTTGTATCCTCGTTAATATATTAATTCATTAATTTTTTCACATTAACAGCCTGAACGTCAGTTTTGCATTTAGCATTCTCTTACAAAGCTGCATACAATCAAAACATCAACTAGGTTGTAAACTTTACATTATTTTTATTTATTTGATGTCTATGAATGATAATCAAAGATTTATTAATAATATTCAAAACTAGAAAAAACATATGGAATTCAATAGATGAATGGTACTTTCTATTTTACTCTAAACATGTACACTATATTTCTCCACATCTTTCAATCACTACTAATACTACCATGCTTTACACCAACAATATTTTCTACTGAAATGTTTTAATAACTTCTTGAAATTTGTTTTGCCTGTTTGTGTTTTAGACTGATAGTGATCTGTTTTCTATACATTGGAATGCTACATGGAGATGGACTTGTCATTGTTAAGGTTTCTATTCTTGCAAAAAGACATCATGAACAGACAACTCTTATAAAGAACATTTAATTAGGGCTGGATTACAATTTCAAAGGTTTATTTCACTTTCATCATGGAGGGAAGCATGGCAGCATACAGGCAGACATGCTGCTGGAGAAGGAGCTGAGAGTTCTACTTTGGGATCTACAGGCAGCAGGTAGAGAATTGACTTGAGCTTCTGAAACCAAGACCACACCTACACTAACAAGGCCGCACATCCTATAGTAACTCTCAATATAAGTCCTTTGAACCATTTTCATGCAAACTACCATATCCATTCCCTGGCCCCCATAGACTTATAGCTATATCATAATACAAAAATGCATTTACTACTACTTCAAAATCCCCGTAGTCTATAATAGTCTCAAATGTGTTTAAAAGTCCAAATTGCAAAGTCTTTTCGAAGATTCTCGAAATCTCTTAACTCTAATCCCCTGCAAAATTAAAACCAAAAGCAGATCACATACTTCTAACATATAAATGTTACAGAAGATCCATTACCATTCCAAAATGTAGGAAAAGGAGAACAGTGAGAACATATTAGACCAAACAAGATGTTTTGAAAAGTAGCTAGGCAAACTCTGAACTGTAGATCTCCATGTCTGATGTCAAAACACTCTTCAGATCTCCAACTTCTTCTAGCTTTGTTAACTACAACACATTTCTCTGTCTTGGGATGTTGCTATATCTTGCTAGCATCTCTTTATTGTAGGTATCCCATGACTCTGGCATCTGTAACATCTTTAGGTCTCCAAGGCACCCCATCCTTCATCTTCAAAGCTTGACACAATGGCCTCTCCGTACAACTAGGCAGGGAGACACCTGACAACATGGTTGGCCTCAGAAGCCTCCTCAGATGCTGAGGGAGATTCCATAATTTTGACTCTAAAGCCAGAACCATGGCTAGAACTGTGAAGTTCTGCTGCTTGCTGGGGCTGGAACAAGGCTCCTTTATTCAATTATATCATCAACAGTTTTCTGATTTCTATGTTTTCCTTTATTGCCTAAGCTTAGCTATCCTGGAGATGACTCTATACACTAGACCAGCTTTGAACTCAGAGATCCTACCTCTGTCCCTTGAGTGTTGTGATTAAAGGCCTGTACCATCTCGCCTGAACCTAAGTTGTTCTTTAATTACTTTTTACAACTTAGAAGCTTAGCTGGATGGAGTCTTGGCCTGAGGTCACCACTCCCTTTATTCCATTTAATTTCAGGTTTTATTTAATCTGTTTTTATCCCTGTATAAAGGGCTTAATTTAATTCCACTTCTTGGTGCACTTTTCTCCTCAAACTGTACATTTTGTATTTTTTTCTTGCTCAGCTTGGTCCTTTTCATTATAGATTTGTATAAGCATGACCAATAATAACTATACAACACAGTCCACACTAGGCTGTTTTGAAGTATCCTTTGCAAATACAGTTACTCCAAAAACTCTTCAATTTAACCTCAGACAGATATTTTGGAGAGAGAGAGAGAGAGAGAGAGAGAGAGAGAGAGAGAGAGAGAGAGAGAGAGAACATTCAACAAAGTATCATGAGAATAAATTTCTAGGACACCACTAACATTCTTCTCTGAAAGTTCTTGAGCCAGGCCCCCACAGTTTAAGTCAACTTTAGTACTACTATCTTTCTTGTTTGTACTAGGATATTAAGCCCACTTAGAGTAGTCCACTGCTTTTCTAATCCAAAGACCCAACGTACATATTCCTCCAAACAAAACCATGGTAATATCTATCACAGCAATACCCGAGTTCCAATTTATCTTAGACTTTCTATTTCTGAGAAGAGACACCATGACCAGGATGACACTTATAAAGATAAACCATTTAATTGGAGATGTGTTACAGTTTCAAATGTTATTCCATTATCTACATGGTGAGAAGCTTGACCGCACACAGACAGACATGGTACAGGAAGAGCTGAGAGTTCTACATCCAGATTTGCAGGCTGCAGGAGAAGTGGCTTGAGCTTCCCCCTTGTGGCACAGCAAGACCACAGGTGTTCCAACAAGGCTGCACCTCCTATAATACCACTCCCTAGGATCCATTTTCATTCAAATTATCACAAATGTCTTTAATTCTTGAAATATCTTTTTTTATGTGGACAGACGATCTGATCTTTATGTATTGGAATGTTATATGAGGCTGGAGTAATACTGTTTCTTGCAGAGGATATAATTCCACTTTCCAGTGCCTATATCAGATGGTTCTGAAGCCATTATAACTCTGGTTTTAAGATATCCAATGTACCTTATTTTTGCAGAGCTGAGGACCAAAGGGCCTTGTACTTGCTAGGCAAGCACTCTACCACTGAGTATGTCCCTATCCCCTCCAATGAATTTTCACGATCTCCACAGTCAAGGGATGCATGTGGCATGCATACAAATAAATGTATATACACACACAAACAAATAAAAAATTAGACAGGCAGACAGACAGACAGACAGATCTTCTGCACTTTGATCAGTTGTAGATTTCTGTGATGGCTTCCACCTGTTGGGGAAACTAAGGGTTTTTTTTTTTTTTTTTAATATGAGCTGATAAATTCACTTATATCTGGAGTGCAGTTAAAGAAAGTTCTACTTTAAGAAAGTAGGAGACCATATATGGCAGAGGATGGCCTTATCATCAGTGGGAGGAGAGGTCCTTGGGACTGAGGGTGTTCGATTCCCCAGTGTAGGGGAATGCTAGTGTGGGAGGACAGAAGTAGGTGAATGGGGGGGGAGCACCCTCATAGAGGCAGGGGGAAGGGGGAATGAAATAGGGGATTTCTGAAGTAAAGACCTGGTAAGGGGAAAATATTTACAATGTAAATAAAGAAAATATCATACCCAATACAAAATAAATAAGTAAATAAGTAAATAAATAAATAAATAAATAAATAAATAAATAACAAGAAAGAAAGTAGCAGTTCTCTAGGGTTTATGACTTAATTCACCAGCTAGTAGTAGTTGGCTAGGCTTACAGGACTAGCAGTGAATTTATTTTCTACTGAGTGAGTCTTAAATTGACTTAGATGGTTGTTGACTCACTGTAGGGTACAAGTTCTACTATTGCATCTTTGGTTAAATCTTGCTTTTCTGGACTTTGTGATTGTGGTTTGCAGGCTTTACAGATAGGTAGGAATACCAATTTTTTCTTTTCCTTGGAGGTTGCAAATCATCTTCAGATACACTGAGAGCTAGTCCTCTGGAAGGAGGCTTCCAGGTCAGTTCTACCTGGATTTATCTATGTCGCATATCCAAAATATATAATATATTCAGCAATAGGGAGTTGCCTTCAAGTTCTGGGAAGTAATCAACAGCATTTACCATAGGATATATTTGTATTTGCAACATTTTATGACATCATTTAAAATATAACATTGTATAAAAATATCACTAGTTCTAAAGGATATGTTTTAGTCATGGCTTATCATGAGGATGGAGGTTCAAACTTGTAATACTGTAGCAGGGAGGTGGAAGTAGGAGGATCAGTCAATCAGAAGGTCAAAGTCTGGAATCACTTTCTTAGAAGTGGTTTTCCCTTTATGTTCTGAACTGTACTCAGTCCAAACTGAACATATTTGTGTCTTCTCAGTTTTCATGTTTCAGCAAAACAGGTCGCAGTGAGACCTGTCATTCCTTAAATTTCTGTTTCAATTAAGTCTGATGTGTTTATAAAAAGATAAAAAAGGGGAGAAATATATTTTGGTGGAGGTATGGTGAAGTATGAGGGAAGTGGGTGTCTTGGGGGGCCCATGATGAGGCATCCCTTCCCACTGAGGGACAGGACACAGGAGACAGAATAGTATAGAATGGGGTTTATTCATGGCATGGGGTGGGGAGTTGAGAGAGTAATAGAGACAGAGAGTGAGACAGAGAGACAGAGAGGGGGGAGGAGAAAGAGAGAGAGAGAGAGAGAGAGAGAGAGTAGAGAAGTAGAGGCTGGCCACAGGGAGAGAGGGGGGAAGGGAATGGGGAGAGAGGTGGAGCAGGAAGGCAAGAGCAGGAGCAAGAGACTTGGAGGGGACAAGCAGCCCCCCTTTTGTAGTGAGTCAGGCATACCTGGCTCTTGCAAGGTAACTGTGGGGCAGAGCTTAGACAAAATACTAATAAAGTCTATCTCCTGTTTTTACATAAATAGAGATGTATTTACTTGTTTCATATAAAGTTACTCTTACATATGTCCCTTACATATATTGAGAAATCAATATATGGTATATGCTACTATATGTTATAATGAGGGACAGATATTTTTTGGTCATCACTATTTATCACTTGTCACGTAGAATATTAAATGGATTTGGACAGTGTTTGTAGTCTTTGATGTTTACTCAAAATTGTTTAAGTGAATCAATGAATAGGCACAAAATATTTTGTAGATCCTTTTATATCTCATTACTATTTCTGAATCCTGAATTATATATAAAGGCTTTGGTAAAGATATAGTAATGTACATTATCATTTTCATTGAATGAATGTTATCTTATAATAATTTAAACATAAACAGCTCATTATAATATCTTACCTATTAGCTAATTTGTATTGTCTAGACAATACTAATCACAGGTAGTATTTTATTATTTTCATGCTTTATGTCTTTTGGGTTTTCATTTAGGTATAGAAGACAAATAGTTAATTCTATGTGATAAGTCCATATCCTTTGATTTTGAAAGGCAAAACTGCTATAACAATATGAATAGTTACTTCTTTACTTGTCATTCAAAAACTGTACAACTACATTTGCGAAGTTTGGTGTGCTTCTAATTTGATAAGTCATAAATCAAGGAATAGTTCAGTTGTTTTAAAATGTCAAGAACAAAAAGCAAGCCAACAGAACTCCTAAGCTTCTGACAACTATAATATTGCCCCTAGAGAGAGTAAATAAGTCTCAATGGGCATAGTTATTATAGACCTGGGGAGTCTGAACTAAAATTATGGTGGACCCTAATGAACCAATGTCTAATTTTCTCAAACAAATGGCACAGTGATTGCTCTAGTAACACCCACTGAATTAGATGTGCATCACTGTCTTCTAGACAATCAACATCTGAATTATTTTAAGACGTATTACTGAATCATCAAAAGCCATTTGATTAACATCTTTATCAGGTCATTAAAAGTGGTCAGACTCCTTTTCATAAAAGAAATTTCATAAAATTAGTGTACTGTAAAATCAAGTTCTCAATTGTCTAGAACAAGCAAATAGTTCACTTCAGAAAATATGATATGCAAATGAGTGCAAAATATTCAGGCATAACAATGTTTCTCAAACCTAGGGAATCTTTTATTCATTTTAAGCAAATATAGAATATAGAAACACCTTTCTGAACAACAGGCCCTAGCAGACTTGTAGAAGTCTTTAGATTCTAAAGATAAATTATTTGGGATAAATTATTTTTAGATCCGTATTACAATCTACTTATTAGGGTTGAAGAGACTGAGCTAGAGAAAATACATGTTATTTATACACGTGTTCACAGCTCATGTTCTTATACTTTTCTCGACAATAAAATTGCCTTTGCATTGTCCTATGTTTCTAAGTGCAAGGGAATTTTAAATAAGGCTCACTACTAAGTGCTGTTTATATTTGAATGTATATTCAATGGAGACTAAAATTAAACCAAGGTACTACTTACTCCTAACTTGGCATTGTTCCTGTAAACTATCCATTTTTAATTCACTAAATTAATCTAAGGCTAGTAAAAGTCTTCTTCCAATTTCTAGTGAGGTATAATTTCTCCTATTTTTTTCTAAAACATGTAAGAAGAAATGGGCTTAGCAATAATACTATAAAGGGATTTACTATGTACATAGAGAATGAAGCTCCACTGTTTCTTTTATGCAGCACAGAGAGAAATACTCCATATGGGATTCTACCTATTCATGAGTGATATTGACCAATGTATTTTATACACAGTATCTAAAAATGTTTTACATATTTGAACTTGTGCATAGACATTACTCTCTGATAAATAATTAACATGTTTATACAAATAAAATCATTGTTAATTTAAAATGATAGCAGTATGAATTTTGTTAACTTTTAGAAGTTATACCTTGATTAAATTTTAGAGGGTATTGTTTTATTCACAGCTATGAATAAAAACATAAAATTCTTAGATATATGTAGAAAGAAATTAAAAATGTAATTATAAAATGATGTGAATTTTCCACTTATTAGCTCCAACACTCATATTTTATATGTTATAACCCTCATATATATATATATTCTTCTGAGTTGGCAGGTCCACTTAGATCTTTCCTATATTAATAATAGCCCTACATAGAAATAATTATTATATCTTTATAAAAGTTGTATTCATAAATTTCTCAGTCTGATTTTTTTTTAGTTCCAAATTCTACATACCATTCACAAAACGTATTTTACTTTTACCACCTTCATCAAATTTATCATCAGGTTTCATAAGTATTGTCTTCAAAATAGACCTTTATCATATATACATATATAATCTATTCTACTATCACCTCCTCCTAGAGTACTACAGGAGACTCTTGTCTAGTCACTCTCACAATTGGTATAACATTCATTATTATGTTCTATGGGTGTGTGGGGGGTGGAGAGAGTGCCTCAGCGGGCTCATGCTGAGCCATCCCTTCCCTCTGAGCGACCAAACACAAGATGGTATAGCACAGAATAGGGTTTATTCAGGGCATGGGGAGAGGAGTTAAGGGGGTAGTAGAGGCAGAGAAAGGCAGAGTGAAGGAGAGAGTAGAGAACTAGAGGCTGGACATGACCATGTGAAGAGAAGGGGGGAGCAGGAAGGGAGGGGGAAAGGGAAGAACCCAAGAGGGCAAGAGAGAACAAGAGGATAAGATGATAGATAAGAGGATAAGAGAGAGAGGAGGGGCATGAAGCCCCTTTTATAGTGGTTCAGACCCACCATTGGGGCAACGTATCTCTGGGGAACCTAGAGAAATGGGTATGGGGGATGGTTGACCAGTCTTAGGAGAATTGGCTGCTCCCTTGCTGTCCAGGGTCTGTGGTACCATCTGAGGATAGGTCAGAAGAACAGGTCCAATGAAAGCTGTCCGTGTTTGAGAGAAGATTGGAGCATCTCTGGAACTGTTCTGGATGTAGCAAGGGCCTGAACTTGGTAATATATTGAAACACATTGTCAGTAGAGAATAAGATTAAGTATGATGTCAGCATGAAGCAACCAGATATCACAATGACCCTATTCCTGCTTCACCATCACCTCTATTTTTTCTTTTTTAATTAAAACAAAACTGGGGAATATAAGTCTTCTGTCTAAACTCCATCCCACAGTTACCTGGCAATAGTCAGGTTGGTCTGGTCCACTCTAAAAGTGGTTGCTTGCACCTCCTCTCTCTATCTTATGCTCTTATCCTCTTGTTGTCTTCTTTTCTCTTGTCCTCTTGGGCTCTTCAATTTCCCCCTCCTTTACCCCCCTCTCCACATTGTGGTCATGGTCAGCCTCTACTTTTCTACTCTCTCCTTCTCTCTGCCTTTCTCTGTCTCTCCTACCCTCTTAACTGCCCTTCCCATGCCCTGAATCAACTCTATTCTATACTACACCTTGTGTGTCTGGTCCCTCAGTGGGAAGGAGTGCCTTGTCATTGGCCCCCCGAGGCACCCTCTTCCTCTCCACACCCATGCAACATATGCTTACACCTCTTTCTCTTTTTATGATCATGACAATTTCACTGCAGGCAGAGTAATACTTATATAGCCCATTAGACTATACAAGCATTCCATCTTAGATCTCAGTTACAATGGTGCATTCACAGTGGTGTTCTCTGGCTTCAGTTGTCTTTTATTCTTATCCCTTACTTTTAATTATTGCAGACTTTCAAGCTTTCAAATGCAGAAAGCACTGTCCCACCCTGGGCCATTGAATGGCTCATCTTCTGCAGCAGCTACACTTTCTTTTAATTCACCTTAAAAACTACTATTTATTTACTTTTTTCACTACAATTTAAGCATCACATCCACAGACAATCTTAGTCTCTCCATTATAAATTATGTAACCTCTGTGACTTTTTTTATTTAGCTCTGTTATGTTTTTTATCAATTACCACAATTTGCAAAGTGTCTGTTTAATGAACAGTTCCCACACTACATTGCAATTTTTGTAGATTCTTTACTTATAAATAGGTCACTTACTTCCTAAAAGAGCAACTGGGTTTATCAATCAGCTTTTGTACCAAGTTCAAAAGTTCCAGTTTGCCTTTTAATGTTCTTTTCAATTAACTCTCCCCATCTGGCAGTATTCACTTCTAAGAGAGACAAACAAGGAAGATGGAAATCCACTTGTAAAGAGTCTTCCAATTATCAAACTATGTGCTAGAATTTTTTTTTTTTACCTACATGATCTAAATTGGTCTTCATGATAGATAATCATTTGCAAACATCTATTGTGTCTCATTCTACAGATGAGAAAACTGAGTCTCAAATACCAAATGATTTACAGTAAATTTTGGATTTAAACCCAGAACTGGGACAAAGGCTCCCTGATCATTCTTTTGCTTGCCTTACCCCATACATGCCTTAGCTCACATCTGTTTCCCTTACCGTTTGACACATGTAATCCTATCTTAAAATATACTCTAGCCTTACCATCCCACATCCTGACTTTTGTCGAATCTTTCTTAGAGCTTTTGTTTTATATGTGTTTTCAAAAATACCACTAAGATGATCCTAATTAGCCTATCATATAGTCTGTTTCATTTAATAGGTTCTGATATTCCTTGTTGTAGAACTGTTCATGCAAAT
The DNA here is from genome assembly GCF_947179515.1 of Apodemus sylvaticus. NCBI lineage: Eukaryota > Metazoa > Chordata > Mammalia > Rodentia > Muridae > Apodemus > Apodemus sylvaticus. The sequence continues at coordinate 74,501,750 of NC_067495.1, forward strand.
ACTTAATTACAAGTATATAGAGAAAGAATAAAACTCCTGGCTCTTATACCTATATGCTCATTATAGTATGCCTTGTATGTGTTATTGAGTCTGACAAGCTCAAGAGAATAACAGCCAATTTTCCATCAGACTGCTGAAAGTAGTAGATATTTTTACTTGTCAGAGAATTTTCCTGAATCAATAGTAAATTGATTCTGAATGTTCTCTCTCATCAAATACTGTCAACATTACAAGACCACCTTATCATATTGCACACTGCTGAGATAGTTTTAATATGCAAACTTTCACTTATCTTGTCTCCTCTTCTTGCTTTGAAATCTCTCTGGTTGCAAAACATGCAGCCAGATCTATGCTTGTGGTTACCCAGATGCTAGAAGTGTACAAAATTCATTACATATTTTAAAGCTAGCTAGAGGTGCATACCAGGTGCCTGCATGTGATATTCCTGTTTGTTAAAGAAAATGTGATTGCAGCTCAGCCTGCACTTTCTTCTATGTGAAAATTATACAAATACTGAAGGCCAGCTCCTGAAAATCAGGGTAGTTTTATCTGAATTGAAAACTTAGTTTTTCTCAGTCCTAGTTTGTTTGATGAAAAGCAACTTGGGGTGTGGAGATTCTATTTTTTTACAATGCCCAGGTCACATTCTTCTATTGAAGGAAGTCATGGCAGGACCTCAAGTTAGGAACCCTGAGGCAGGAACGGAACCAGAATCCATGGAAGAGTACTTCTCACTACTTTTCTTCCCATGGCTAGCCCAGATATCTTTTCAAACTGTCCAGGCATACTTTTCCATGGATCATACCAGCTCATGGTAGGATGGGCTCTTCTACACCAACTAGCAATTAAGACATTTCCACAGGCCTATATGATGGAGATAATTCCTCCAAGTTAGTGCCCTCTTCCCAGATAACTGTAGTTTAAATTAAGTTGATACAGGGGTAGCTGAAACATCCCTTGTTTAAGGATAACTAAGGCTACTTCAGTGATGTTAAGAGGAAAATATTTTATCTAAGCATCCAAATATGCATTCTCCCAATTAGAATTTAATAAACAGATTCCAAAAGATGATTTGGAGTAGGAAATATCATAGTTTAATATGGGTTGGAGATGTGCACATACTCATGAGGTGCATGTCTCATTTTCTAGAAGTGCTTTATCTGACTGTCAGAATTAAATGTACTTGAATTTCATGTTTTATTAATCTTTCTTTTCACAGTTCTGTCATTGTACCATTTAAGTTATGAAGGAAGAATATTTAACATACTGGTATTTTAAGTAGTGGTGGTGCACACATCTAATTCCAGCACTCGGGGAGGCAGAGGCCAGCCTGGTCTACAGAATGAGTTCCAGGACAGCCAGGGCTATACAGAGGAACCCTGTCTCGAAAAAAAAAAAATCCAAAAAAAACCAAAAACCAACCAACCAACCAACCAACCAACCAAACAAACAAACAAAAAAACCCAAAAATAAATAACCCACCATGCTGGTATTTTCAGTTATGCATAGTTCATTTACTTCTGTCATTGATAGTATTAGATCTCCATCCCAGTTTTGAGGATAATCATTTATTTTAGATTTTGATTTTCTCAAAACAGCCCATTTATTTGGAGCTTTTCTCTGTGTAATTGGGTATAAGTTAGTATTAAAGTTTTCAGAGATTAAAAGTTATCCCCTCCATAATAACCATTTGCATTTGGTCCTGGTCCTTAGTACTTATTAACCTGCATACAACTTACTTGATTCATTAACTTATGCAGATCCCAGCTCAATTTATTTAAAATATTAACCAGGTCAGTTGGGTTACCTTTTCTATTACTAAGGTTCTCTTACTTAGAAAGAAAATGCTATAAGCAGTATGTACTGTCATGAAGCTTTTATTGGTATACAGAGTGTGCTAATATAAAATTTTACCAAGGTTTTATGAGATAGTTTGACACATCCTAAGCTAGCCTTGTACTTTCTATGAACCCACATAAGGCCCTAAATTGCGGACCCTCCTTCCTCTGTTGTCAATACTGAGATTATAGTCATATAGCATCATGCCAGGCTTATAAGGAGCATGGATGAAATTCAAGGACTTATGTATAATAGGTAAGCACTTAACCAACTGAACTAAACCCCAAGCCCATATTACTTGCACATTTCTGATACTTGACTTATGATTAAAATCAATTTATTCATAAATTGATTTTGAATTTTTTAGTCTGGAGGAATCATCTCATTTTATGCAAATGTAACTTTTCTAAAATTACAGTTTAGTTTCTACATGATGCCTGCTGATCACTTTTTCCTAATTATTGCAAACAATATTTTTTGCAATAATAATTGTATTTTTACATATTATACTTGTATTTGTGGTATAAATTGGATGTTTACACTATTAGTATTCTTCACGTCAGGCTCAAAAATTGTATTTGAATTTCTTATTTTTCAAATATTGTCAAATATGTATGTGTTTAAAACAGAATAACTCAAAGAATAAAAAAAACAACTTTCTGCTATTTCTGGATGTTTACATAAAAAAGTGTTCTTAGCAGAAACACTTTGTTAAATACAAGGATGAAGCAACATAATATCGAGTGATTTTTAAAAATTAACCACATACCTACCTCTGTGTGTGTGTGTGTGTGTGTGTGTGTGAGAGAGAGAGAGAGAGAGAGAGAGAGAGAGAGAGAGAGAGAGAGAGAGAGAGAGAGAGAGAAAGGGAGTCAGGGAGAATGGAGGAAGAATGATAGAAAAACAAAATATTTTAGGTTAACCTCATGTATTCACACCTTGATTAGTATATCTAAATTTAAACAAAACATCAGTTATTAGGTTATTTGAAATTTGAATATTAAAAGATGTTAGACTTCTGTCTTAGTTAGGGTTTTACTACTGTGAATAGAGAGCATGACCATAGAAACTCTTAAAATGACAACATTTAATTGGGGCTGGCTTACAGTTTCAGAGGTTCAGTCAGTCCATTATCATCAAGGCAGGAGCATGGTGACATCCAGGGAGGTATGGTGCAGGAGGAGCTGAGAGTTCTACATCTTCATCTGAAGGCTGCTAGGAGAACAATGGCTTCCAGGCAGCTAGGATAAGGTCTTAAAGCCCATACCCACCTTGACTTCATCTAAGGCCACAGCAAATCCAATAAGGCCATATCTCCTAATAGTGCCACTCACTGGGCCAAGCATATTCAAACCACCATGATTATACCAGCAAATGATTTTTATTTTTTTATCTTCTAATATTGTGATTATAGTGATAAACAGGAATTCTTACCTTTTAGTAGTACATATTCAAGTATTTTGCAGATTAATTATGATGTCGAGGAATGGTTGAAAAATAAACCAGTATAGGTGTGTGAAACTTAGATAAAACTATCCATTTCTTAACAAACCTTAAGATGTGTTCTTCAGTACATAATTTTCTTTAGTTTGTGCTTTAAAGTTTTCACAATAAAATTTAAAGAAAAAAATCAAATTTTGTAAACTTATTTTGAATTACTGAGATATATTCATTATCTTGACTGGCTTTTTATTGCTACTAGTTTGAAATAAATAAGCCCAATTTTCATTGTATTTGGGAATTTCCTAAAAATTCTACTGCATTAGTGATAATATTTCACAAAAGTAAGGTATTATATTAGAATTTACTCTAGCTAAGCAAGACTACTATGTTTCTTTTCACTTATCTGAATAATACAGAAAAATGGTAATTGAATTCTTGAATTCATTATATGTGATTGCCTATATGGGGCCTACATAAGTCAGCGATTCTCAACAGGGATGATACAGGTGTGTAAGGGGTCAGGCCTCTCTTAGGGAAGCTATAAGCAATTGATTATGGCTGTTGATGGGAGTTAACTGTCTTCAGTGCTGTAAGCCTCTGAGACATCAATTACACAAGCATTCAACACATGAATATATGGGTGTCATACCCATTCAAACCACCACAAGCATGGTGGTACTCCAAAAGACAACTTGATAATTGAGTTGGGTTTAAGTAATGAAGTATAGACAGTGGCAACATTGTATGTACCGTTGACAAAGAAATTATTCACACAAGCATTTTGCAAAAGCCAAAAATTTCATTTAGCTACTCAGAAAAGTGAGTGCTTTAAAACTAAGGGATATTTGGTTTATTGATTATTTTTGTTTGTTTTTATTTTTATTAATTATTTTATTAATTAAAATTTAAAATGTTGTCCTCCTTCCTAGACCCCCTTCCAGTAACCTCCCACCCCATCTCCCTCCACTTCACCTCTAAGAGTGTGATGCCTCACCAACTGATCCACTCCCACATCACCCCTCTAGCATCCCCTTCTCTGGGACATCAAGCCTCCACAGGACCAAGCACATCCCCTCCCATTGAGGCCAGATAAGGCAATCCTCTGCTACCTAGGTAGCAAGGGCCAGGGACCAGCCCATGTCTGCTTTTTGGCTGCTGGCTTAGTCCCTATGCACTGTGAGGGGTCTTGTTAGTTGATACTGTTGTTCTTCCTAAGGGGTTGGAATACCTTTCAGCACTGTCACTCCTACTTCTATCTCTGCAATTGGGGTTCCCAGGCTCAGTCCAATGGTTGACTGTGAGAATCTGCATCCATCTTAGGCAGGTGCTAGGAGAGCCTCTCAAAAGACAGCCATACCAGGCTCCTGTCTGCAAGTTCATCTTGGTATGCAGGGTTGATGTCTGCACATGGGATGAATCCCAAGGTGGAGCAGTCTCTGAATGGTCTTTCCTTTGATTTCTGCTCCATTGTTTATCCCTGCATTTCTTTTAGACAGAAAAAATTCTGAATTAAAAATTTTAAGATGGGTGTGTGGCCCCATTCTTCAACTGGGGGCCATGTCTACCTACTGGAGGTAGTTTCTTCAGGTTCTATCTCACTGCGGAGGACCTTTCTGCTAATTTCATCCCCATTGGGTCTTGGGAGCCTCTCACATTCCCGGCATCTGGAGCTTTCTAGTAATTCATCCCATTCCTCACCCCACACTGCTGCATATTTCTATTTATTCTTCTGGCCCTCTGGGCCCCTCTCCTGTCTCCCCCATACTTGATCCTGCTCCCTTTTCCCTCCCCTTCTTCTCTCCCACTCTGGTCTTTCCCTCACTCTACCTTCTGTGCTTATTTTCTTCCTCCTTCTAAGAGGGATTGATGCACACACATGTGTACCTTCCTTCTTCTTAAGCTTCATATGATTTGTGAGTTGTATCATGGGTATTTTGAGCTTTTTCGCTAATACCCATTTATCAGTGAGTGCATACCATGTATGTCCTTTGTTGTCTGGGTTATTTCACTTGGGATGAAATTTTCTAGTTCCATGCATTTGCCTTCAAAATTCATGAGGTACTAGTTTTTAATATTTGAATAATATTCCATTGTTTAATTGTACTATATTTTCTGTATCCATTCTTCCATTGAGGGACATCTGGGTTCTTTCCAGTTTCTAACTATCACAAATAAGGCTTCTATGAACATATGGAGGATGTGTTCTTTTGATTTGGCAGAACCTCTTTTGGGTATATGTCCAGGCATAGGTCTTCATGTAGAGCTATTTCCAATTTTCTGAGGATCTTCCAGATTGATTTATTTCCAAAGTGGTTTTTACCAGCTTGCAATCTCTTCAGCAATAGAGGAGTGTTCTTCTTTCTCCACATCTTCTCTGGCATCTGCTGTCACCTGAGTTTTTGATCTTAGCCATTCTGATTGGTGTAAGGTAGAATCTCTGGGTCTTTTTGATTTGCATTTTCCTGATGACTAAGGATGTTATACATAAGTTCTTCTTAGTCATTTGAATTTCCTCAATTGAGAATTCTTTGTTTATCTCTGTACCTCTCTTTTAATTGGGTTATTTGGTTCTCTGGAGTCTAACTTCTTGAGTTCTTTGTATATTTTGGATATTAGCTTTCTATTGGATGTAAGGTTGGTAAAAATCTCTTCCCAATCTGTAGGTTGCTGTTTTGTTCTATTGACAATGTCCTTTGCCTTATAGAAGCTTTTCAGTTTCATTAGAACTTATTTGTCAATCATTGATTTTAGAGCCTCAGCCATTGGTATTCTGTTTAGGAAATTTTCCCCTATACCAATGTGTTTGAAACTAGTTCCCAGTACCCCTTCAATTAGATTCAATGTATATGGTTTTATGTGGAGGTCCTTGATATACTTGGGCTTGAGCTTTGTGCAAGGAGATAAAAACGGGTTACTTTGCATTCTTCCATAATGCAGACTACCAGTTAGACAAACACCATTTGTTGAAGATGCTTTTCCCCCCACTGTATGGTATTAGCTTCTTTGTCAAAGATGGTTATGTGAACATTGCTGTGTGGGTTCATTTCTGGGTCTTCAATTTTATTCCATTGATTGAACCGTCTGTCTCTTTACCAATACCATGCACTTTTTATCACTATTTCTCTGCAGTACAGCCTGAAGTCAGGGGAAATCACTATCCTGATGTGGTTTGTATTTTCAAGACAAGATTTCCCTGTAAAGCCTATTCACACTGTTAGACCATGCTGGCCTCAAAATCAGAGATCCATCTGCCTCTGCATTCCAAGTGCTGGGATAAAGGCATGCCACTCCCACATTTGGCTGCTTATTGAATATTTAATGTTATAGTTTTAATTATGTATGTGTGCATAAGTTGTGAGGGTGGATACATGTCGAATTCAGTAGAGGGCATCAAATTCCCCAGAGCTAGTTATAAGTGGTTATAAACTGCCTGATGTGGATGCTAGAATCTAACCTCTGGTCCTCTTCAAGATTAGTGCAACTCTTAACTGCTGAGCCATCTCTCTAACTTCCACTATGAAATTATTCATTAATATTTTAAAGTTATCATTGTCATAGATAAGAAGCTGCATATAACAGAAGCTACAGAGTGTAAAACCACATAATCTGGGAAATAAACTGACCATGATCTTTTTCATTTTGACTGAGTCTGTTTATTCACATAATTTAACCTAGATGCTACTTTCTATAGCATATTGATCAATTTCATATTTCTTCAAGAACTATGCTAATAACCACAATCACAAATATTTATTAGCTATTCATTAGATATTTGCAAACTCACTCAAGTGGACAAATAAAGTAATAATACTGACTATATCTCAGTATAGATCTAAAACAAACTTTATTATTTTTTAATTGGTCTAAATTTAAGCTTTAACAGTTTGAAAAATACAGATATTCTTTCACAGTACCAAATAGATAGAAATATTACATAGGCTAAGAAAAAACATCATGTGTACAGGGCTTAATTATTTTCTTCCATTGTATTATTAGAAACACTGGATTTTAAATATATTAGTCTGTCAAGAATCTTCAAAACTGAATTTTTGATGATTTTAATAAACCCAGTATTTGGAAATGTAAAATAAGCCATATAAAACTGAGGCATGATTCATATATATCAATTCCCCAAACCTTAAATAAAATCACAACACTTTAGCAAAGAGTATACTTTGAAAAATTTAAAAGTCTTATTTTCTTATACTTGGTTAAGTTCTGTAAGAGAAAAATACTTTCTGGCTGCAATCGGATCAATCAAATTGTCTAGGTTCAGTGAGTTCCTACAGTTTCTTGCAGCAATAAACAGTGTTTTAAAGCTCAGATGCCTTGTGATATGATGAAAAGTGAATTTTTCTATGTTATTAGATATTTTGTCATGAGTAAGAGAATATATTGTAAGTTCCTAAAGAAGTTTCAGAAATTTAGGCCTTTTAAACATACTTTTCTGTGTGAAATATTTCTTCAACTATTTCCTTAGTTTCTTTCATCCTACAGATTTTAACCTCAAAATGTCAGGTATTCTCAAATATTGGACATCTTTTTCTCACTACGTTTAGAAAGTACAACTGTAATTTTCTATGTTTATACAGCATTTTTGGACTCAGAACTCACAAAGAACATCCCTTAAGTCTTACTCTTTCTTTAGTCTCATCTATCTAAATTAAACAAGAAAACTAATAAGGGTTCAATACAGTTAGAAATTAACAATTTTTAAATGTTTCTATTAGCATGTGACCATTAGCATGGTTTTATTATGACATTTTTATACATACATGAGAGATGTATACTTTGGCTGTATTCAACATCCTACTTATTCTCCATTAACTTCTTCTGTTCCCTCCTATTCTAGTAAAACTGTTTTCTCTTTTCAACTACCTCCTCCTTTTACTTTCCCTATAAGTAAATCCACTCTCTCTCTCTCTCTCTCTCTCTCTCTCTCACACACACACACACACACACACATACACACACACACACACAGAACACACACAGAACACACACAGAACACACAAACACACACAGACACACAAACACACACAGAGACAGACACACACACAGAAACACATGGACACACACAGAAACACACACAGAGATGAAGAGCAAGAGAGAAAACATAACTGAGCCAAGGTGCATGAGAATATAATCAGAGCTCTAATAGAAGTTTCAAACAATCATCATATATGGAAAGAAAGGTGCAGATGAGGAGTTACCTTGTGAACCTTTTCCCTACCTTAACTTTTCAAATAAATGCTTGAGCCAATAATTGGGCAGGAAGAAGTGGGAGGAGCTTAGAGTCTAGGGAAGGGGCAATGGGGGGGGGGATAAACAGCAAGGGGAGGAGCTACAGGGATGAACAGAGAGGCAGCAGAGGGAAAGAAGCTCCTGACCTAGAGTAACCACAAGTTATATAGGATAATATAGATGGAAATAGAGTAGTGTAGTGGGAGATTTGCCCAATCTAGGCTTGTAGCTTGTTTTGTTAACTGATTGAGTTGATCTTTCTTTTACCGGGAAATTGGGTTGGAAACAAAGAAGCAACAGAAAGGTCAAACACATCTGTGTGCCAATACTAACAACAATCCACACTACTTTTTCATGTATATAAAGTGGCATTAATCACAGCAAAAATTTCTCATATTTCTTATCACAGAAATTAGCAATTTAAGGATATACTGTTTTCTTCTCTTTTAAACTTTGAATTCTTTACTCATCCCCATAAGAAAAGCACTATGACTTCTATTTGACATACCATATTACCAAATCACTGGACTTAAACAAATAGTAACACAGCAGCCCTGGATATATCTGGCAGATAACATACAGGATGCAATCAATTACAAGAATACAAAATCACTTGGAGGAAAAAACTATCTAGAAACAATGAAACCCTAGCATAAAATTGAAAACAAAGTTCTGATATCGGGTAATATGTAAAATTAGATCTCATGCTACTTCTCTGTTAAATTTACTGCTATAATTAATTAAATTGGTCTCAGATATATTTTAGAATAATGAATCTTCAGATTGACACAAAATTGTCCCAGGTTAGAAGATGACTTATATAGTACAAAATTAGTTGTTTATAATTTCATTCAATATATTCCAAGCCATTATCTATTTCCTTTCACTGAGGCCAAAATAGATTAATTTCACATCAGGTAAATGCAACACACATTCTTATAAAAATATTAACTATGCAATCGCAACTACAATGTAAGCTAAATGGAAAACTCTAAGAGAGGTACCTATAAACTCATACAAGGGCACGAGATGCTGGATGAAGTGACAGTGGGGGCAGTAAGTAGCAGGTCCTTGTGGAGTGGATACTTAGGCAGGACTCACAAAGAAGAAATCACTCTGAAGATCAGGGTGAAGAGGGTGGTGGGAAGAGCATGGACTGCCCAAGTCTTTGGCATAGTTAATCTCTGCTCGCTGGCTTCAACCATCACCATGTTGCTCTGTTCCTACTCACTTTCTTCAGTGAGGCATGGCTCCAGGAGTCAAAGAAGCATTAAGCATCTCAACATCAGTATTTCTTAGCAATGGATACCAAATGCTTTCCACACAGTAGTTGAACTGCCACAATGGTATCATTGAGGATCTACTGAGTTTGCAATGTGTTCTGTCTTTTTGCACGTACTCTTCAACATTTGTAGTGTTTATCTTACTCATGTAGAATGTGTGCTTTTCTACAACAAGTGGCTCTACTATGGCCTGTGGTTTGTGATCAACCTGTGGCATGCCACTCTCTGATCCATGCTCCTGATGAATGTAAAGAACAAGTAAGCTACTTTGACAGTGATACTGATGCCTTCAGACACATAGTTAAGAGGGACAAGGAAGGCCTCTATGCAAACCCTTACCCTTCCCTGCCCCCCCCCAATAACAGCCTAATTAGGAAGCCAATGAAAAGAATACTTAAAACCTATGGTAAGGATATAATTTTTTTATTATTGCTGGCTGCCAGAGGGGTTGCAGTAGGGGAAGGACTGTTTTATTAAAGGAGCAGGCCACTGAAAATTTGACCATACATCAGTGAATATATAAATAACACAAAACATTTTATTTTCTTATTTTTTGTCAGTGGGGGTTCACAATGGCGGTGGTGTTTCTGATATACAAGATCTGGGAATTGAGTGTGATTAAGGTGTATGACTTGAAATTTCCGTAGAATCAATAAAATATCATGTTAAAAGGATTTAGATAAGATATTAATAGTAGAAAATTTCATAATGTGATGTACATACTATTTATCGTTAATTTGTTGATTTCTGCAGATATCCTTGGCATAATTGAGAAAATAGGATATTCAATGGGTAGAAAGTTATGGTATAAATGAAATATTGCTAAATATTATATAGAAGAGTTGAATACATAATGTTTAGTGTATAGTTATTCATGCTGTTAATATTTTCACAATAAAACGTTGGAAAATGTTAGGTGTTAGTAAATATTTTATTTACTATATGTGGAGTTTTAATGTGGAAAAGGGAGATTAGAGACTAATTCTCATAAGGGGAAAAGTAATATCAAAGTAAGAAAGTTGTGAAATCTTAAGTGTGTACAGCAAATCTACAAGTCTAGAATGAAGAGAGTTCCAGGAGAGTAGAATACAGAATGACTGTAAATTGTGCTAAAATAAGGCTATGCAAAATTACTAAATTTTCTGACAAATTCTTTTACTTTTAGATATTTGCTTATTAAAATTATCAGTTTAATATCAATGGCTAATTTATGTATCTAATACTGTCACAATTTACTTTATCTTTTACTTTTTCTAACCATATATCTTATTTAGGGTTTCATTGATTTGTAAAATACCATGACCAAAGCAACTTTATAAAGGATAACATTTAATTGGGGTGATGTACAGTTTTAAAGGTTCAGTCCATTATCATAATGACGGGAAGTATGGCAGTGTGCAGATAGACATGCTAGAAGATCTGCAATTTCTACATCTTGATCCAAAGAAAAGGTAGGACAAAATTCTTCCACAGGCATCCAGGAGGAGGTCTTAAAATCCACTACAGTGACAGACTTCCTGCCACAAGGCCACACCTACTCCAACAAGGGCATAGCTCCTAATAGTTGTTCTACTCCCTGGAACAACTATATTCAAACCACCAAACCATACTCACCATACCTCTCATTTTTCTTTGTTCATTTTTTTGGTTTTCTGAGAAAACACAATGAATATAGTAAATATGTTTCCATCCTGTGTGTGTAACTCTATTTAGAATCCCTTCCCACAATGGGGTTATGTTAGGTTTTAGGGTGAGCTGTACTTTATTTCTGAGAAGCAGAGTGGGTTTAACCTTCCTGCAAAGCTTTTTTTGGAGCTCAACAGACCAGTGTAATCTGAATTAAAGTTAGTCTTAGCTAGACACAAGAAATATATGTCTTTTATATTACTTTTCAAGTAATAGAGGGGGATATAATGTGCCTTGATGGAATGGATCCAAGGGTTTGCAAATAGACAGATGTTTGGAAGGTAACAATGAAACTTTTGAATAAGAAGTACTTGGAAGAACATTGGAACAATTTATATTAACCCCAGTTACTCTCTGATTTGTTTGATCTGAATGCCATCAGTTTGCCTCTGCATTATGGGTAAGTCTGGTCATATTTTACTCTGTTCCCTTCTCTATTTATTACTTTGTTAAATGAATGATAGATGGACAATAAGATACGCAATTTCCAGCCTTTGACTTTTATTTTAAAAGAGGATAAGTGAAGTATAGGACCCTAGGGTTTTAGAGGCATCAAAATCATCCTCATTAACTTCTGTTGAATTGAAGTTCCATTGGATAAGAATCCCCATCCAATTTTGTGGTGAGTATTCAGGTAATGGTCATTGAGTAAGACAGAGGTTGATATCTGAATTCTTACTTCAAGAGGATGTTATATATGCAGGTTTGTATAGTGTACTGAATGATGCTTTGGATACTTCAAGTTAGCAAGCCAACTGAAGAAGGACATTGTGACAGTTTGTATATACTTGGCCTATAGAGTTGTTGCCTTGTTGGAGTGGGTATGGCCTTGTTGAAGTAGGTGTGTCATTGTAGGCAAGGCCTTTAAAACCCTAGTCCTAGCTGCCGGGAATCCAGTCTTCTCCTAGTAGCCTTCAGATAGAGATGTAGAACTCAGCTCTGCCTGCACCATGCCTATCTGGACACCGCCATGCTCCTGCCTTGATGATAATGGGATGAACCTCTGAACCTGTAAGCCAGCCCCAAAGAAATATTGTCCTTATAAGAGTTGCCTTGTTCATGGTGTCTGTTCATAGCAGTAAAAGCAAAAGACAACTTTTTTGGTAGAAGCATATGTTGACCTATATGGTAGTGGTTGATATCCCCGAGACAATACCATCTAAAGCTTAATACCCTGTACTTTAGAAGATATCAATCAGTCATTCCATAAGACACAGAGAATTAAGGTCTATAAGAGCTAGAGAAACTGGGAGAGTCTTAAACAATTCTGAAAACAGTCTAGTTTTCTCATAGCCAGGAGGGCTATAAACACAAGAGGTGACTTTCAGATGCGAGTCAGGCTAAAGTACCATAGTAATTTGTAAAAACAAATCATCATGTAGTGAGATTTTGAATGACTTAAGATAAGTAAAAGAATTGGGTTATATTCTTGAAGAGAGATTGGCTCCTTTTGCAGAAATATAAAAGTAAAAAGGCAATTGTAGGTTGCTAATATTTTACTATTATCACATTTGTTCCTTTGCGTAGAAGTATGTTATACAGAAATTGAAATGAAGGTAATAACTTGAAGTAAGTGAACACTTCAGTTATGTAGTATAAAGTGTTCTCTAAAGAAAAAGGTCCAAGATAAATTCACCAGACTGAGCTGTATCTTGCAAGCAACTGAGGGAAAAAGAGTAGAGAACTTGTAATATTATATTGTAGAATTCAGAAAGTTAAAAAAGGGAGTGACAGTATTATCTACTCATGGGTTCAGTACTGCAAAGAATGAAATTGCAGCAGATGTCAAAGAAAGTTAATATAAATTGTGTAGTATCAGAACTCTTCTAGAATCAATACAATCTCCATATAATTTTAATAGCATTATACACAGATATAGGTTAACATTTCTAATATATATACTCACACAAATGTTGACACATTGACCAAGTAGAATAGAAAATAGAAAATCTTATAATAAGCCTATGTCACTATGGTTACCATTCATTTAAAACAATCAAAATCAAAAGAACACACATGGAATGCAGACACTGATAAGTGGATATTAGCCCAGAAGCTCTGAATACCCTAGACACAATTAACATAATAAATCATTCCCAAGAAGGAGGAAGGTCCTGGAAAGGCTTGATACAGCAATGTAGGGGATTACCAGGACAGAGAGTGGGTGGGGGTTGATTGAGGAATGGGCAGAGGGAAGAGGGCTTATGGGACTTATGGGAGGAGGCAACCAGGAAAGGGGAAATCATTTGGAATGTAAACAAAGAATGTAGAAAATTTAAAAAAAAACACATTTAGTTTAATAAAAGATGAGTTGAAACAAAGTGAAAAAACAATCAAAATATGAATTTAAAATAATGAAGTTTGTTTCCATGGGTAGTTTTTGAAAAATATGAAAAGATTGAAATTAGATCTCCTTTCATCTTGTTTAAAAATTGATCAAAACCTTTAATGTAAGAACTTCATCTTTGAAAGAGACTTGAGACAGAAAGCAAATCACTATACCTTGATATAGTCAGTTTTTAAATTGAATCCCAATGACTCAGGCTATAATGGCAAGGAGTGACAATGGAAGCATATGAAATTACAAAGATTCTGCACAATGAAGAAAAGAATAATGAAGAGTTAGCTATCCTTTTTAGATTAATTATGTACTTCCTGTCCAAGCATATTTTGTTGGTATTTTTTAAAAATTTCTGTTTGCTAATATTTTACATTGTTATGAAATTCCTCTTAAACTTTATATAGCTATGTATACTTCTATATTGGCAGTTTTACTGGGAGAGTTTTACAGAGACAGGTTGAAGAGAGGGAACAAGCTAGATACATGTGATGATAGAATGAGTCATATAATGAGGAGAAACCAGAAGATTAGAACATATTGCCAGAGTTAGTATTAGGCCAAACAGAGAAAACTTACAGAGTCAACTCACCTGGGTCCATAGAGGCTCACACAGACTGAATCACTGTCCAAGGAACATGCAGTGGATTGATATAATCACCCTACTCACATTTATAGCAGATGTGCAACTTGGTCTTTATGTCAGTATCCTAACATTTGGTGTGCAGGCTATCTCTGACTCTGCCATGGGATCCCCTTGTTCTGCCTCTACAGAATGGTTGGGCCTCAGTGGGAGAAGTTGTGCTTATTCAGGCTCAGACTAGTTGTTGCAGGATGGGGTGGTACCCAAAGCAGGCTTCTCCTACTCTGTTCATAAAGAGAAGGGGTAATGGCAAGAGGGAATTGTAAGGGTGGAACTAGGAGGAGAAACATGAGGAAGGCTGAATTCGGGATATAATGTAAATAAAAAATAATGAAGAAACAGATAAAAAGGAAAGAAAGAAGAGGATAGATAGATGTAACAATTATAGTGGTACCCATTCAGATGGGGGATGTTTATGCTGTAGCAACTCTAGCAGTTGGAGTGGTCAAAATAGGAAGAAACTGTATATTTCCAAGAATGTTTTTAAGATAAGTTATATTGTTTATGGTGCTTTCTGGCATTGAAGATCCCAGAAATTTAGGTTATGCCATTGTCGAACACCTAACTGTTAACAGTGTAGCTTGAGAAAGGCAATTTTGGAATTGTTTCTTGGTATTCACTCATACTCTTGTTGATATTGTGCATCTACATACAACAAAGTGAGATGTATCTTAGTAGTACCATAGTGGCATTTCATAGCAACCAGTGAAGTCCTAGCAGTGGTTCACCCAACATGTAGCATCAGACAAATGATGGTAAACTATTATGCCAATGCTCTCTATATTGTCTCTACATTTAGTACAATGTAATTGTAGGCATGTTATTGTACATGGTATAAATACTGGTGTCCCTTCCCCCATATCTGGTTTCAGTTCAGACATGAACTTGTAATGCTTATTCTAAGAAACTCTTTTCTTAATGTTGTGTGGATATTACTACCTATTTATTCTCTGATTTGTCAAAAGTTGCAGAACAGCCAATGGCTGAGCAGAGGAGAGAGTAGGGCTTGACTTGACATCCAATTCTGGACAGGGTCGGGGGGGGGGGCATTCACCATGAGGAAAGGGCCAGGTCCAACCATTGGAACACACCTGGAGCAGAGAGTGCACAATCAAAATACATATGCAAGCATCTCAGCGATTTAGGCTGAATGTAGCCAGATTAGCTTAGCTGATTAGAAAACATTAATAACTGCTATATAATTGTGCCAGTAATCTTGAATAAATAAATTATACAGACTTTGTTTCATTTTTGGGAAATCTGAGAAAGAGAAAAGATTATCACTTTTAAAATTACTCTAACAGTAATGGTATATATACATGCATATTGCTGTTTATCACTTGGCTCTAAGATGACTATTCTGATCTCTCAGGTCTTGAGAATGTACATAGTCCATTATCATCTATGTTGAAAAAACAGTTTCTTATAATGTGCTTATTATGTCAGCTTAAATACTGATTTCAAAATTGCTCTGCTGGGCAAGTTGGATTCTTATTGTTGCAAAACCTATGTTAAAATATTAAAAAATATTTTTAGTGTCCAAGGGTAGGGATATATGGACATTAATGTCTGCTAGGACAGGATAAGTTTAGGAGGTAGCCATTATTTCAAGTCAGATCAACTGCCTAAACTCTGGTGGTTAGCAGGTAGAAAATGTAAGTTCCTTCTATAAGACATGGCCAATGGTAAGACTGAAGGCTGCTCCTTTAATTGTGTGGTAAGCCTGTGGACGAGAAATGTTTTCAGGATCTAAAATTCAACCTGATAAACTTTTCTAGGTCTCTGCTTTTAAGAATTTCTACCTTCAAATGATATTATTATCCTATCTCAAAACAATATTGGGGTACAAGAGTCTCTTTATTGTGCATTATCACACAAACTTTTCAGTCATATGAGTCTTAGACTTTCTTTTGCCTAGCTCTAACATGTCCCAAGTTACTGAAAATACAGTTACATACCTGTATCTTTAGAGAAAAATAATTTTTATGTATTTAATTAATTAATTAATAAGTTATTTAATTTGTTTATTTTAAATTCCTAATTTTTTTGCCCCCCCCCTGGTCTACACTTCTAGGGATCCACATCCCATACCTTCTCCACGACCCAATGTCTCCACGAGGATAAAACCACACCCCACCACACCACACCAGACCTCTAAACTACCTGAGAACTCCAATCTCTTGAGGGTTAGGTGCATCTTCGCTGATTAAACCCAGACCTGGCAGTCCTCTTCTGTATATGGGTTAGGGGCCTCATATCAGCTGGAGTATGCTGCCTTGTTGGTATTCCGGTATCTGAGAGATCTGTGGGGTCCAGGTTAATTGAGACTGCTGGTCCTCCCACAGGGTCACCCTCCTCCTCAGCTTCTTCCAGCTTTCCCCTAATTCAACCACAGGGGTCATCAATGTCTGTCTATTGGTAGGGTGCAAATATCTGCATCTGGCTCTTTCAGCTGCTTGATGGGTCTTCCAGAGTTCAGTAATGCTAGGTCCCTTATTGTGAGTGTTCCATAACCTCAGTAATAGTGTCAGGCCTTGGGACCTCCCCCTGAGGTGGATCCTACTTTGGGTCTGTCACTGGACTTTCTTTTCCTCAGGGTCCTCTCCATTTCCATTCCTGCAGTTCTTTCAGCCAGGAACAGTTATGGGTCAAATTTTTGACTGCCTTTCTGCTGGAGGTGGGCTCTACAAGTTCCCTCTCCCCAAATGTAGGGCATTTCATCTAAGGTCCCTCTCTTTGAGTCCTGAGAGTCTCTCACCTCCCAGGTCTCTGGTACATTCTGGAAGGTCCCATTTATGAATTTGAACAAAGATCAAGTCCAAGTGGATTAAGGACCTCAATATAAAACCAGATACACTGAATCTAATAGAAGAGAAAGTGGGAAAGGGCCTTTAACTCATTGGCACAGAGGGAAATTTCCTAAACAGAACTCCAATGGCTCACACTCTAAGATCAAAAATTGATAAATGCAACCTTATGAAACTGGAAAGCTTCTGTAATGCAAAGGACATAGCTAGTAAGACAAATCGGCAGCCAACAGTTGGGAAAATTTTTCAGTGACTCCACATTATGTATATATATATATATATATATATATATATATATATATATATATATATGATAACCATCAAAAAATCCAAACAACCCAATTAAAAAATTGGGTATATAACTAAACCAAGAATTTATAACAGAGGAATCTCAAATGTCTGAGAAGCACCTAAAGAAATGTTCAAAGGAGGGAAAGGTGGTAGGGGGACAAAGAAGAGAACATGATTAGGTATTGGGTAGGTGAAAAGGGACTGAAATCCCTGCAGGCCAGCAGAAAGAATGTAAAGATACTTATTTATTTATTTATTTATTTATTTATTTATTTATTTATTTATTTATTTATTCACTTATTTATTTATTTATTTGGGTTAGGTAGCTCAGTGGTAGAGCTATTATCTTTTTTTTTTTTGCTTTTATTTTATTTTTTTAAATATTTTTATTTTCTATATTCTTTGTTTAGATTCCAAGTGATTTCCCCTTTCCCAGATCCTCCCTCCCTATATGTCCCATAAACCTTCTTTTCTCCACTCATTCTCCAATCATCTCCCTCCTTTTTCTCTGTCCTTATATTCCTCTCCAACACTAGATCAATCCTTTCCGGGATCAGGACCCTCTCCATACTTCTTCATGGGGGTCATTTGTTATGCGATTTGTGCCTTTGGTATTCAGAGCTTCTGGGCTAATTAATATCCACTTATCAGAGATTGCATTCCATGCGTATTCTTTTGTGATTGGGTTACCTCACTTAGGATGATATTTTCCAGATCAAACCACTTGCTTGAAATTTTGAGCATTCATTGTTTCTAATTGCTGAGTAGTATTCCATTGTGTAAATATACCACATTTTCTGTATCCATTTCTCCTTTGAGGGGCATCTGGGTTCTTTCCAGCTTCTGGCTATTATAAATAAGGCTGCTA
The DNA here is from genome assembly GCF_947179515.1 of Apodemus sylvaticus. Lineage (NCBI taxonomy): Eukaryota > Metazoa > Chordata > Mammalia > Rodentia > Muridae > Apodemus > Apodemus sylvaticus. The sequence goes on from NC_067495.1 coordinate 74,520,192, forward strand.
TGAACATAATGGAGCATGTGTCTTTATTGCATGCCGTGGAATCCTTTGGGTATATGCCCAGGAGAGGTATAGCAGGGTCCTACTATAGTGGACCATGTCCAGTTTGCTGAGGAACCACCAGACTGATTTCCAAAGTGGTTGTACCATCTTAAAACCCCACCAGCAGTGGAGGAGTGTTCCTCTTTCTCCACATCCTTGACAACACCTGCTGTCTCCTGAGTTTTTGACCTTAGCCATTCTGACTGGTGTAAGGTTGTTTTGATTTGCATTTCCCTAATGACTAATGATGTTGAGCACTTCTTAAGGTGCCTCTCGGCCATCCACATTTCTTCAGGTGAATATTCTTTGTTTAAATCTGTACCCCATTTTTTAATAGGGTTATTTAGTTCCCAGTGGTCTAACTTCTTGAGTTCTTTTGTATATATTGGATATTAGCCCTCTATCTGATGTAGGGTTGGTGAATATCCTTTCCCAATTTGTTGGTTGCCATTTTGTCCTTTTAACAGTGTCCTTTGCCTTACAGAAACTTTGTAATTTTATGAGGTCCCATTTGTCAATACTTGATCTTAGAGCATAAGCTATTGGAGTTCTGTTCAGGAACTTTTGCCCTGTGCCCATGTCCTCAAGGGTTTTCCCCAATTTCTTTTCTATTATTTTTAGCGTGTCTGGTTTTATGTGGAGGTCCTTGATCCACTTGGAGTGGAGTTTACTACATGGAGATAAGAATGGATCAATTCGCATTCTTCTGCATGCTGACCTCTAATTGAACTAGCACCATTTGATGAAAAGGCTATCTTTTTTCCATTGGATGTTTTCGGCTCCTTTGTCGAAGATCAAGTGACCATAAGTGTGTGGATTCATTTCTGGGTCTTCAATTCTATTCCACTGGTCCACTTGTCATTTACTGTGCCAATACCATGCAGTTTTTAACACTATTGCTCTGTAGTACTGGTTAAGGTCTGGGATAGTAATTCCCCCAGAATTTCTTTTACTTTTGAGAATAGTTTTAGCTATCCTGGGTTTCTTGTTATTCCAGATGAATTTTAGAATTGCTTTTTCTAACTCTGTGAAGAAATGAGTTGGGATTTTGATGGGGATTGCATTGAATCTGTAGATTGCTTTTGGCAAGATGGCCATTTTAACTATATTAATCCTGCCAATCCACGAGCATGGCAGATTTTTCCATTTTCTGAGGTCTTCTTCGATTTCCTTCTTCAGATACCTGAAGTTCTTGTCATATAGATCTTTCGCTTGTTTGGCTAGAGTCACACCAAGATACTTTATATTGTTTTAGCTATTGTGAGGGGTGTCATTTCCCTAACTTCTTTCTCAGCTTGCTTATCCTTTGAGTAAAGGAAGGCAACTGATTTGCTTGAGTTGATTTTATAACCTGTCACTTTGCTGAAGTTGTTTATCAGCTGTAGGAATTCTCTGGTGGAGGTCTTCGGGTCACTTAAGTAGACTATCATGTCATCTGCAAATAGTGATAATTTGACTTCTTCCTTTCCAATTTGTACCCCCTTGACCTCCTTATGTTGTCTAATTGCTCTAGCTAGAACTTCAAGTACTATATTGAAAAGATATGGAGAGAGAGCCTTGTCTAGTCCCTGATTTTAGTGGGATTGCTTCAAGTTTCTCTCCGTTTAGTTAGATGTTAGGTTAGGGAAATTTTCTTCCATAATTTTATTGAAGATAATTGCTGGCCCTTTAAGTCGTAAATCTTCACTCTCATCTATGCCTATAATCCTTAGGTTCAGACTTCTCATTGTGTCCTGGATTTCCTGGATGTTTTGGGTTACAAGCTTTTTGTATTTTGCATTTTCTTTAACTGTTGAGTCCATGGTTTCTATGGTATCTTCAGCATCTGAGATTCTTTCTTCTATCTCTTCTATTTTGTTGTTGATATTTGCATCTATGTCCCCTGATTTTTTCCCAAGTTTTTCTATCTCCAAAGTTGTCTCCCTTTGAGTTTTCTTAGTTGTTTCTACTTCTGATTTTAGATACTGGATGGTTTTGCTTAGCTCCTTCTTTTGTTTGTTTGTGTTTTCCTGTAATTTTTAAAGAGATTTTTCTGTTTCCTCTTTCATGACCTCAGCCTGGTGACCAGAGTTCTCCTGTATTTCTTTAAGTCCTTTTTGCATTTCCTCCTTATTGGCTTTTGTATTCTCCTGAATTTCTTTCAATGATTTTTGTGTTCTAACTTTTGATCCATTTTCTCCTCAATTTCTTTAAGTATGTCCTTCATGTGTTCCTCTATCAGCATCATGACCAGTGATTTTAAATCCAAATCTTGTTTTTCTGGTGTGATGGGGTATCCAGGACATGTTGTTAAAGGAGAATTGGGTTCAGATGCTGCTAAATTGCCCTGATTTCTGTTAGTGACGTTCCTTAGTTTGCCTTTTGCCATCTAGTTCTCACTGGTGTTAGTTGGTCTTGTTGTCAATGCTGGACTCACCAGTGTAAGCTACCTCTTCCCAGCTGGCCTCTGGTGCACAACTGACCTCCTGCACTGCCTGGACACAGGGTGCTGTGGCCCAAGCTGTTCAGATCCCGAAGCAGACACCTGAAGGCTACCGCCTGGGGCCTGTTGGACTCAACAGAGCACACTGACTCCTCCCAGCCGGCCTCTTGGTTGCCCCTCTGGCCTCTTGCAGGGCCTGGAGATGTGGTGTAGCCTAGGCTGTTCTGGATCCCAAAGCAGAAATCTGAAGGCTCCCGCCAGAGGCCTCAGGACTGGAACCTAAGCTCTGTGGGGCCAGTCCCACGCTAGCACGGTGTGTCCTCCCAGCCAGCCTCCGGGTGCACAACAGGCCTCTTGTACTTCTTGGAGACTGAGTGCAGTGGCCCAGGCTGGAAAGATACTTTTCAAAGTGCTGAATGTCTTTTGGAATGAAAAAGAATTATTCTTCCATGAAGTATATAGCATATAGTCAATGAAACATGGCATATATTATGATCTGGGACATTAATGTCCGTATTAATTTATTTACAGGAGGTCATGTTGTAGTTGTGTTAATTTACAAATACTTTAGTCAAAAATGCTTTATTAATAGAGTTTTGAAATTGGGGAAAGGGCAAACTCAGAGTATAAAATATAGTCTTATTCAACACTGTCTTAGTCAGGGTTTATATTGCTGCACAAACATCATGACCAAGAAGCACGTTGGGGAGGAAAGCGTTTATTCAGCTTACAGTTCTGCATTGATGTTCATCACAAAAGGAAGTCAGGACTGGAACTCAAGCAGGTCAGGAAGCAGGAGCTGATGCAGAGGCCATGGAGGGATGTTCCTTACTGGCTTGCTTCCGCTGGCTTGCTCAGCCTGCTCTCTTATAGAACACAATTATACCAGCCCAGGGATGGTACCACCCACAATGGGCCCTCCCCACTTGAACACTAATTGAGAAAATGACCCACAGCTGGATCTCATAGAGGCACTTCCCCAACTGAAGCTCCTTTTTCTGTGATAACTCCGGCCTGTGTCAAGTTGACACACAAACCTCACCAGTACAATTGACCCCTTGCCAACTTGACACACAAACACATCTCTATTAAGCCTCACCTCTTACTTTCTTATTCATCCCCAAGATCTAAATTACTTTAAATGTCCCACAGACTTTACATACTAAAAGTTCAATCATTTTAAAATGCCCAATATCTTTAAAATTCAAAGTCTCTTAAAAATTAAATGTCTCTTAACTGTGGGTTCCACTAAAATACTTTCTTCCTTCAAGAGGGAAACATATCAGGGCACAGACACAACCAAAAGCAAAACTCAGACTCCAATGGTTCAATGTCTGGGATCCAACTCATGATCTTCTGGGCTCCTCCAAGGGCTTGGGTTACTTCTCCAGCTCTGCCCTTTGTAGCACACAGCATGTCTTCTAGGCTCCAGCTGCCTGTACTCCACTGCTGCTGTTGTTCTTGGTGGTCATAGCATGGTACTGGCATCTCCAAAACACTACTATCTTCCACTGTAATTAGGCTTCACCAATAGCCTCTCATAGGCTCTCTTCAAGGTGACAAGCCTCTGCTCCTATGCATGACCCCTTCAAGTCCTGGGCCTTCAATTGCAACTGAGGCTGCACCTTCACCAATGGCCTTCCATGGCCTCTCACTGTGCCAAGAGCCTCGGCTGCTCTTCATGACCCCTTCATGCCTTCAAAACCAGTACCATCTAGGTGACTTACACAGCACCAACTCCAGCCACAGCATAAAATACAACTGTGGCTATCTCTGGAACACAGCCTCTATGCTCTCAGAAAACACTTCCAAGATGTCACCTCAGTGATGCTGGTTTCTTCTTAACCACTGCTAATTTCTTAGCTCCAGCTAACCAGCATCAATAGTCCCAGTAACACAAAGATTCAATTTAGTGGTTCTGGTATCTTTTTAATCACAGCTGATTCTTAAGCTCCAGCTAACCAAAACCACAGAATCTTCACAATCAAAACATGGCTCTGATAAGAGTCTTTAATCTTCCCTCTGAAATTTCACAAGTCAGAGCTCCATCTTCTGCACTGTTCTTAACATTATCTTCCAAGCTCCTATAGGACATTTCACAGAGCTCTTAACATCCTAATGGCTCTTATAGCTCAAAGTTCCAAAGTCCATCCACAGTTCTCCCCAAAACATGGTCAGGTTGTCACAGTAATACCCCACTTTGGGTACCACCCACTAGGGGCCCTCCCCCTTGATCACTAATTGAGAAAATGCCTCACAGTTGGATCTCATGGAGGCACTTCCCCAACTGAAACTCCTTTCTCTCTGTTAACTCCAGCTTGTGTCAAGTTGGCACACAAAACCAACTAGTACAAACACTGAAGGAATAATCATCTCTACCCACCAATAACATTTTACATTCTAATTTAGACTAGATGAAAAATCATTAGATAGAAGGCATATTTTAAAACTATCAGTTTTTCAAACTGTAAGTTCTGTTATATAAATGTCTTGTGGTGGTTTGAAAAGGTATGGCTTTGCTATACTTTTATATGGTTGAATACATGGTCCACAGGGAGTGGCACAATTAGGAGGTCTGGTCTTGTTGGAGTAGGTGTGGCTTTCTTAGAGAAAGTGTGTCATCTGTGGTGGGGGTAAGCTTGGAGAACTCAAAAGCTCAAGCCAGTTCACTTCCTGCTGCCTACTGATCGAGATGAAGGAACTCACAGTTCCTTCTCCAACACCTCTGCCTGTGTGCTGCCATGTTCCTGTTATGATGATAATAGACTAATACTCTTACATTTTAAGCCAGCTCCAATTAAATATTGTCCTTTATAAGGACACCTTGGTCGTGGTGTCTCTTCAGAGGACTGAAAACATAAGACAGAGGATAATAGAAAACAAAGAGATGCCTCAATATAAACTGTTTCTCATTCTATTTATTTGAAGAAATGTGTGGTAGCAGTAACAACATGAAAATTTATCATTTGTAAGCAATATTCAATTAAAATAGAGTATAATTAAGTGAATTACCATTTTGCCTATTTAAATCATCTATCATATCAAGCCAATAACCTTACAGTTATTTTACCAATTGATTTTGATATCAAGAAAGCTAGCTTTATATTTAAACACAAGAGAATCTGATGGAAGTGAAACAAGTTTCATGAATTGTTACTTGGGCCAATTAAGTATCCTAAGAGTATTCTTTTTCTTTTTTTTTTATTCGATTTTTTTTATTTACATTTCAAATGATTTCCCCTTTTCTAGCCCCCCACTCCCCGAAAGTCCCGCAAGCCCCCTTCTCTCCCCCTGTCCTCCCACCCAACCCTTCCCACTTCCCGGATCTGGTTTTGCCGAATACTGCTTCACTGAGTCTTTCCAGAACAAGGGGCCACTCCTCCTTTCTTCTTGTACCTCATTTAATGTGTGGATTATGTTTTGGGTATTCCAGTTTTCTAGGTTAATATCCACTTATTAGTGAGTGCATACCATGATTGATCTTTTGAGTCTGGGTTATCTCACTTAGTAGGATGTTCTCTAGCTCCATCCATTTGCCTAAGAATTTCATGAATTCATTGTTTCTAATGGCTGAATAGTACTCCATTGTGTAGATATACCACATTTTTTGAATCCACTCTTCTGTTGAGGGATACCTGGGTTCTTTCCAGCATCTGGCAATTATAAATAGGGCTGCTATGAACATAGTAGAGCATGTATCCTTATTACATGGTGGGGAATCCTCTGGGTATATGCCCAGGAGTGGTATAGCAGGATCTTCTGGAAGTGAGGTGCCCAGTTTTCTGAGGAACCGCCAGATTGATTTCCAGAGTGGTTGTACCAATTTGCAACCCCACCAGCAGTGGAGGAGTGTTCCTCTTTCTCCACACCCTCTCCAACACCTGCTGTCTCCTGAATTTTTAATCTTAGCCATTCTGACTGGTGTAAGGTGAAATCTCAGGGTTGTTTTGATTTGCATTTCCCTAATGAGTAATGAAGTTGAGCATTTTTTTCAGAGGTGAAAGACTTTTTTTTTTTAATTTTTCGACATAATTTTTTATTTACATTTCAAATGATTTCCCCTTTTCTAGCCCCCCCACTCCCCGAAAGTCCCATAAGCCCCCTTCTCTTCCCCTGTCCTCCCACCCACCCCTTCCCACTTCCCCGTTCTGGTTTTGCCGAATACTGCTTCACCTAGTCTTTTCAGAACAAGGGGCCACTCCTCCTTTCTTCTTGTACCTCATTTGATGTGTGGATTACGTTTTGGGTATTCCAGTTTTCTAGGTAAATATCCACTTATTAGTGAGTGCATACCATGATTCACCTTTTGAGTCTGGGTTACCTCACTTAGTATGATGTTCTCTAGCTCCATCCATTTGCCTAAGAATTTCATGAATTCATTGTTTCTAATGGCTGAATAGTACTCCATTGTGTAGATATACCACATTTTTTGCATCCACTCTTCTGTTGAGGGATACCTGGGTTCTTTCCAGCATCTGGCAATTATAAATAGGGCTGCTATGAACATAGTAGAGCATGTATCCTTATTACATGGTGGGGAATCCTCTGGGTATATGCCCAGGAGTGGTATAGCAGGATTTTCTGGAAGTGAGGTGCCCAGTTTTCTGAGGAACCGCCAGACTGATTTCCAGAGTGGTTGTACCAATTTGCAACCCCACCAGCAGTGGAGGAGTGTTCCTCTTTCTCCACACCATCTCCAACACCTGCTGTCTCCTGAATTTTTAATTTTAGCCATTCTGACTGGTGTAAGGTGAAATCTCAGGGTTGTTTTGATTTGCATTTCCCTAATGACTAATGAAGTTGAGCATTTTTTAAGATGCTTCTCCGCCATCCGAAGTTCTTCAGGTGAGAATTCTTTGTTTAACTCTGTACCCCATTTTTTAATAGGGTTGTTTGGTTTTCTGGAGTCTAACTTCTTGAGTTCTTTATATATATTGGATATTAGCCCTCTATCTGATGTAGGATTGGTGAAGATCTTTTCCCAATTTGTTGGTTGCCGATTTGTCCTCTTGATGGTGTGCTTTGCCTTACAGAAACTTTGTAATTTTATGAGGTCCCATTTGTCAATTCTTGATCTTAGAGCATACACTATTGGTGTTCTGTTCAGAAACTTTCTCCCTGTACCGATGTTCTCAAGGGTCTTCCCCAGTTTCTTTTGTATTAGCTTCAGAGTGTTTGGCTTTATGTGGAGGTCCTTGATCCATTTGGATTTGAGCTTAGTACACGGAGTATCCTAAGAGTATTTTATACTGTGAACTTGGGGGTTACTGAAACCAAACTGTGTAGTGTAGGCATATATCATTTTGGTTAGACTTGTAGTATGTAACTAGCAATTCTATGCTTCCAATTATTGCTATTTAAAATATTTTTTAAAAAATAAAAACTAGAAATAATATAGTCACTATTTGTTTAACTACAGAATAGAAATATGATAGCAATTTTATAAACCCATAAATATAAGAAGATTCTTATATATGTTGAAACCTCATTATTATATTAATTAATATGAATGCCCACAGCAAATGTATATAGAATGGATGTACAGGTGGGGCAGTCTCAGGATGGTCTTTCTTTCAGTTTCTGCTCCACACTTTGTCTCTGTATTTCCTCACATGGGTACTTAATTCCACCTTCTAAGGAGGAGCAAAGTATCCACACTGTGGTCTTCCTTCTTCTTGAACTTCATGTGGTCTTTGAATTATATCTTGGGTATTCTGAGCTTCTTGGCTAAAATTCACTTATTAGTGAGTGCATATCCTGTGTGTTCTTTTGTGATTGGGTTACCTCACTCAGGATGATAATTTCTAGTTCCATCCATTTGCCTAAGAATTTCATGAATTCATTGTTTTAGTATCTGAGTAGTATTCCATTGTATAAATGTACCACATTTTTCTGTATCCACTCCTCTCTTGAGAGATATATGGGTTATTTCCAGCTTCTTGCTACTATAAATATGGCTGCTATAAACATAATGGAGCATGTGTGCTTATTACATGTTGGAGCATCTTTTGGGTATATGCCCAGGAGTGGTTTAGCTGGGTCCATAGATAGTACTATATCCAATTTTATGAGAAACAGCCAAGCTGATTTCCAGAGTTGTTTTACCAGCTTGCAAACTCACCAGCAATGGAGCAGTGTTACTCTTTCTCTACATCCTCCCTGGCATCTGCTGTCACCTCAGTTTTTGGTCTTAGCCATTCTGACTGGTGTGAGGTAGAATCTCAAGGTTGTTTTGATTTGCATTTCCCTGATGACTAAGGATGTTGAACATTTCTTTAGGTGATTCTCACCCATTCAGTATTCCTCCGTTGAGAATTCTTTGTTTAGCTCTGTACCCCATTTTTAATAGGTTTATTTGATTCTCTGGAATCTAACTTTTTCAGTTCTTTGTATAAATTGCATATTAGCCCTTTATCAGATACGGAATTGGTAAAGATCTTTCCCTAACCTCTTGGTTGTCATTTTGTCCTCTTGACAGTATCCTTTGCCTTCAGAAGCTTTGCAATTTTATGAGTACCCATTTGCCAATTCTTGATCATAGAGCATAAGCCACTGGTGCTCTTTTCAAGAACTTTTCCATATGTCCATATACTCAAGTGTCTTTCCCGCTTTCTTTTCTATAAGTTTCAGTGTATCTGATTTTATGTGGAGGTTCTTGATCCACTTGGACTTGAGCTTTGTACAAGGGGATGAGAATGGATCAATTTGCATTCTTCTACAGGCTAACCACCAGTTGAACCAGCACCATTTGTTGAAAATGCTGTCTTTTTTCCACTGGGTGGTTTTAGCTTCTCTGTCAAAGATCAAGTGACCATAGGTGTGTGAGTTCATTTCTGGGTCTTCAATTCTATTCCATTGATCTACCTGCCTGTCACTATACAAATACCATGCAGTATTTAACATTATTTCTCTGTAGTACAGCTTGAGGACAGGGATGGTGATTTCACCAGGAGTTCTTTTATTGTTGAGAATATTTTTTCCTCTCTTGTTTTTTTTTTTTTTTTTTTTTTTTGTTATTCCAGATGAATTTGCAAATTGTTCTTTCTAGTTCTATGAGGAATTGAGTTGGAATTTTAATGGGGATTGCACTGTATCTGTAGATTGCTTTCTGCAAGATTGCCATTTTTACTATATTAATCCTGCCAATCCATGAGCATAGGAGATCTTTTTCATCTTCTGTGATCTTTGATTTCTTTCTTGAGAGACTTAAAGTTCTTGTCATTCAGATCTTTCACTTGTTTACTTAGAGTCACACCAAGGAATTTTATATTATTTCTGACTATTGAGGAAGGAGTTGTTTCTCTAATTTCTTTCTCAGCCTGTTTATACTTTGAGTAGAGGAAGAGCACTGATTTGTTTGAATTAATTTTATATCCAACCACTTTTCTGAAGTTGTTTATCATGTTTAAGAGTTTTCTGGTGGAATTTTTCATATCACTTAAGAATACTATCCTATCATCTGCAAATAGGGATACTTTGACTTCTTCCTTTCCAATTTGTATCCCTTCAACCTCCTTTGGTTGTCTAATTGCTCTGTCTAGGACTTTGAATACTATATTTAACAGGTAGGGAGAGAGAGAGGAAAGCTTTGTGTAGTGCCTGATTTCAGAGCTTGCGTCAAGTTTCTCTCCACTTAGTTTGATGTTGTCTACTGGTTTGCTTTATATTGCTTTTACTATGTTAAGGTATGGGTCTTGGATTCCTTATCTTTCCAATACTTTTATCATGAAAGGGTGATGAATTGTATCAAATGCTTTCTCAGCATCTAATGAAATGATAAAGTGTTTTTTCTTTGAATTTGTTTATATAGTGGATTATGTTGATGGACTTCCTTATGTTGAACCATCCCTACATCTCTGGCATGAAGCCTACTTGATCATTATGGATGATCATTTTGATGTGTTCTGGGATTTGGTTTGTGAGAATTTTATTGAGTATTTTTTTATTGATATTCATAAGGGAAAGTGGTCTGAATTACTCCTTCTTTGTTGGGTCTTTGTGTAGTTTAGATATCAGAGTAATTGTGCCTTCATCGAATGAATTGTGTAGTGTTCCCTTTGTTTCTATTTTGTGGAAAAGTTTGAAGAGTATTGGCATTAGTTCTTCTTTGAAGGTCTCATATAACTTTGCATTAAGCCCATCTAGTCCTGGGCTCTTTTTGGTTAGGAGATAATAAATAACTGCTTCTATTTTATTAGGCGTTATGGGACTATTTAGATAGTTTATCAGATCCTGATTTAACTTTGGTATTTGGTATCTGTCTAGAAAATTGTCCATTTCATCCAGATTTTCTACTTTTGATGAGTATAGGCTTTTATAGTAGGATCTGATGATCTTGGTTTTTTTTTTTTTTTTTTTTTTTTTTTTTTTTTTTTTTTTTGGATTTCATCAGTTTCTGTTGTTTTCATTTCTGATTTTGTTAATTTGATACTGTCTCTGTGCCCTCTTGTTAGTCTGGTTAACAGTTTATCTATCTTCTTGATTTTCTCAAAGAAACAGTTCTTGGTTTAATTGATTCTTTGTATAGTTCCTTTTGTTTCTACTTGGTTGATTTCAGCCCTGAGTTTGATTATTTCCTGCAGTGTACTCCTCTTGAGTGTATTTGTTTCTCTTCATTATAGAGCTTTCAGATGTGACATCAAGATGCTAGTGTATGCTCTCCCCAGTTTCTTTAAGGGACCACTCAGAGCTATGAGTTTTCTTCTTAGGACTATATTCACTGTGTCCCATAAGTTTGGGTATGTTGTGGCTTCATTTTCATTAAATTCTAAAAAGTCTTTAATTTATTTCTTTGTTTCTTCATTGACCAAGTTATCATTGAATAGAGTGTTGTTTAGCTTCAACGTGTATGTGAGCTTTCTATTTTTGTTGTTGTTGTTATTAAAGATCAGCCTTAATCTGTAGTAATCTGATAGGAGGTATAAGATTATTTGAATCTTGTATCTGTTGAGGCCTGTTTTGTGATTGATGATTATATGGTCAGTTTTGGAGAAGGTACCATGAAGTGCTGAGAATAAGGCATAGTGTCTGTGTGTGTGTGTGTGTGTGTGTGTGTGTGTGTGTGTGTTTTAGTATAAAATGTTCTATAGATATCTATTAAATCCATTTGGTTTATAATTTCTGTTATTTTCACTAATTCTCTGTTTAGTTTCTGTTTCTGTGACCTGTCCATTGGTGAGAGTGTAGTAATGATTTCTCCCAATATTATTTTGTGAGGTCCAAGTCATATTTTGAGCTTTAGTAAAGTTTCTTTTATGAGTGTGGGTGCCCATGCATTTGGAATATAGATGTTCAGAATTTAGAGTTCTTCTTTGGAGATTTTTCCTTTGATGAGTATGAAGTGTCCTTCCTTAATTTTTTCTGATAACTTTATATTAAAAATCTATTTTATTCGATATTATTTATCTATTTATATTGAAAATCTCTTTTATTCGATATTAGAAAGAGTACTTCAGCTTGTTTTTTGAGAACATTTGCTTGGACAATTGTTTTCCAGCCTTTTACTTTGAGGTTGTGTCTGTCCTTGTCACCACAGTAGGCTTCTTGTATGCAGCAAAATGTTGTATCCTGTTTATGTTTCCAGTTTATTAGTCTATGTCTTTTTTTTTGATAGTTGAGCCCATTAATATTAGGAGATATTAAGAAAAATGATTATTGCTTCCAGTTATTTTTGTTGTTAAAGGTGGAATTATGTTATGTGGCTATCTTCCTTTTGGTTTGTTAATAGAAGATTATTTTCTTGCTTTTTCTTGGGTATAGTTCCCCTCCTTGTATTGGAGTTTAACGGATTATTATCCGTTGAAGGGCTGGATTTGTGGAAAGATGTTGTGCAAATTTGTTTTTGTCATGGAATATCTTGGTTTCTCCATCTATGGTAATTGAAAGTATTGCTAGGGTTGGCATTTGTGTTCTCTTAGGGTCTGTATGACATCAGCCCAGGATCTTCCAGCTCTTATAGTTTCTGGTGAGAAGTCAGGAGTAATTGTGATATGTCTACTTCTATATGTTATTTGACCTTTTCCCCTTACTGCTTTTAGTATTCTCTCTTTGTTTTGTGCATTTGATGTTTTGATTTTTATGTGAATGGAGGAACTTCTTTTCTGGTCCCATATATTTGGAGTTCTATTGGCTTCTTATTATGTCCATAGGTATCTCTTTCATTAAGTTAGGGAAGTTTACTTCTATAACTTTGTTGAAGAAATTTACTGGACCTTTAATTTGAGAGTCTTTGCTCTTTTCTGTCTATTATCCTTAGGTATCCAAAGACTGAAGTTAAAGTTAGTTTGTTACTAACTTTATTTATTTATTTATTTATTTATTTATTTATTTATTTATTTATTTATGTTTTTCAAGTCAGGGTTTCTCTGTCTAGCACTGGCTGTCCTGGACATCACTCTTTAGACCAGGCTGGCCTCAAACTCACAAATTTGTCTGCCTCTGCTTCCCAAGTGCTGGGATTAAAGTCCTGTGCCACCACTGCCAGGCTATTACTAACTTTAAAGTTAATGGGTAGTGAGGCAGAAGTTCGTAAGTGGGTATGGGTGATCACCCTTACCCACAGAGGCAGAGGGGTGATGAGGTGGATGGGGGGTTTTGGAGTGGAAACTGGAAAGGGGGATAACATTTGAAATGTAAATAAACAAAATAACCAATACAAAATTTTAAAAAAGGAAGTGACTTCTAATTAAGTGGCAAAGTGATAAATCGAAGAAAGATTTGACAGACAAATCTATTCTCATAAGAAGAGAGTGTAAATGAAAGCTATTTAGGTGAACACAGAAAAAGAGAGAAAATAAGAAACGAGGGAGGCATTATACAAGGACAGTTGCACAGAGAATGAAAAGGATCCAGAAGATTGCAACATATTGCCAAAGTTAATATGAAGTAAAGCTGAGCAATTCAGGAGATGGTTAGATAGAAGCAATATTGAATCAGTCAGTTTAGAGAGAAGCTTGAGCCAGAATAGATAAATTGATCAGCCAGCTAGGGTTCAGAAAGAGCTACAAATGGTGAGCTTATTCAGCAGTAAGTTTCATAGGTTGAATAAACTCTAGGACTAGACATGGAAGAAAGAAGCTCCCAGGACTAGGCATAGTTTAGCAGACAGAGACAGTAAGCCTCTGAGACAACTGAATCAGACAAATAAAAGATGCTTTTACACAACATAATTATAAAAAACCTGTTTTATCTCAGTACAAATAATAAGCAAATAGAAAATACAATAAATGATGACTGCACAGTCTCATAAAATGCAAGAAAATCTGCTAATGTTAAAATATTTTGAAGGTACATTTATCTTAGTTTCTTTTTCTATTATTGTGATAAAATATTCTTACATAAACAAGGGAGGGAGGATTTATTTTAGCTCATTATTCAGGATATTATGTAGTAGCTCATATATCATAGTAGAATATTCACAGTAGCAGGAGTGTGAAGTATCTAGTGATAGCACAGCCACAATCAAGACAGAGGTATGAATGCAAACTAGTCTTTAATTCACTTTTTCTACTTCATGCAGTCAGTTCAGAATGCCTTTCCAAGGAAATGGTATTACTCACAAATATATTCTCACATCAAATGATACAATCAAAATAATTCTCAATATCCAAGACCAGAGCCTTATCTCACACATAGTTCTAGATTCTGTCAAATAGACAACAGTAACTATCATGGTACTTTAAAATCTGAAATTTTGCTGAGAAAAATCAAAGAAGTAATTTGTGAGAAATACTATGATTAGTAACTAGAAGACCTAATGCTTAAAAAGTATGCATTATCTAACATTTGAAATGTAAATAAAGAATATACCTAATAAAAAGAAAAAAGAAAAAAAATGTATGCATTATCTCCAAGTATATGACTGCATTCACTGAAGTTGCAGTCATACTTTCAATATAGAGTGGCACAGAATATTCCAAGAACAAAATTAAATTTACTGATCTCAAGAGACTAGTAATATGTGGTATTGGTTTAAATGGGAAGCCACATAGACAATGAAATGATAGAGGCTTCAGAAATATTTAACATTGGTGGATATTTATTGCACAAAGTTGTCAAAGTGAGGAAATCTGGAAAGAGCATATTTCTGAGCACATATAAATGAAGCATATGGAAATAAAAGGGAAGATCAACCATTGCTTTACATAATTTACAAAACCGTGTCATAGTTCCCTAAGTAATAACTCTCTGTAAAAAGTATTTCATGAACATAATGTAAATATTCATGATCTTAGGATGAAGCAATATTTCTTATGTAGAATATGAAGAACAAAACTTTCAAAACAATAACGTACCTTCTTAATCAAAAGTAGAGCTTTCTACTCTTTTAAAGTAATTACAAAACTAAAAAGCAAACAGGGCCTAGAAAATCTTTACAATACACATTTATGGCTAAGACCATGATTCTATTATGTGTCAAGATCTTATAAATTCAATGATATAATCAGTAAAACCTTAATCAAAATTCCAACATATTAAAAGAAAATTTTCACAAAATAAACTGGGCTACTAATAACATTATATAGTGCTAACATACTACATTAAAACTAGAATGTCCATATGCAAGACTGACAAAATACAGTATCAGTACTGACATAGAATAGAATAAGATCATGCATATCAATTTTAGAAGAGTAAATTGATATAATGACTCCAGAAAATCCTGTGAGGAATTCCTATCAGTTAAGCAATAGTCTCATAAAAAAAAAAATAGTTTTTAAGTATCTTACCAACAGAAATTAAAGTAAGCATATTTGTTTGCAAATGTCCATAATAACCCTGCAACAAATGGCCAAAATATGAAAATGACTCAAATGCCCATGAAAAATTAAATAGGTAATTGTTTTTTGTATACACAGACAATGGTTCATCACTTGACAATAAAATTACAAGGCAATTATTGATATATGTATCAGCTTTATCAACACCCAAATTCCATGTTAAATAAAAGAAGTAAGCCAAAAAGATTACTTTGCAATTTCATTAAAATGAAGATGTATTTAAAAATAATAGTAAAATATGATATACTTGAATATAATGCCATTATTAAATCTATCACATCCTACAACGACTATAATAAATAAAAAGTAACACAAAAGAAAAGGTCCAAAACCACTTAATTTACTGTGTGAGTAATCAAATTAATATTTTCCATGTCAGATTTTTAGAGAATTGACTGACCTGAAACAAACGTGTATTCTAGAATTCGTAGATTCCATTAATAGTTACATGTATCTTACCTTTATAATGCTCAATTTATATAATAAATGTTCATTTATGAGTGTAAGAACTGTTCTTTACAGGATGGTATTCACTCACTAATAAGTGGATATTAACCTAGAAAACTGGAATACCCAAAACCTAATCCACACATCAAATGAGGTACAAGAAGAACGGAGGAGTGGCCCCCTGTTCTGAAAAGACTCAGTGAAGCAGTATAGAGCAAAATAAGAACAGGGAAGTGGGAAAGGTTGTGTGGGAAAACAGGGGGAGGGAAAGGGACTGATGGGACTTTCGGGGAGTGGGGGTCCAGAAAAGGGGAAATCATTTGAAATGTAAATAAATATATCAATAAATTTAAGAAAAATATACAAATGAAAAAAAAAGGAATTCTCAACTATGCAAAATATAATGATGCAATATGAATTATATTAGGGGCTCCATAGTCCTGAAAGCACAAAGGCAACTGTACTAATGAATCAGCTAAGTCAGAAAGATATTAAAGGGAACATGTTTTGGTCAATAGTGGAATAAACCTTAATTAAGTAAGAGAAAGGAATAGTTAAAAAACCAAATCTTAGATAGATTGGTATGCCTATACCAGGAGTCCCTCCCCAGCCCATCCCCCATCTCCCCACCCCTAGTGGCCCAGAGAAGGTAGTGCTGGAGTCACAGCATAGGACTCTGGTGATGGCTTTAAAGTCTGAGGGTCTCAAGGCTTTCTAGCTCTCTAACTGCTGTACTGAAATGCTGATGATAACTTCTGAAGAGTTCTAAAATCCTTGCTCTTTCTGAGGGTAAAAGACTTTCTGAGGTTTAGGTGTTTAACACCTGTAGTCCAGCAGCTGAGGATTAAGCAATGTGGCTTTTGTCCTATCTCAGCAGGAACTGCTGGGCTTTAGCTTTCATTTTATTTTGTGCAAATTATCTCACTAATTACTATTAAAGTAATGAACAAATGTTCACTAAATTTAAAATGAAAAAACTAATAATACAAAATGCTAAAGAAGATGAAGCAAAGGAATTTTTATTCACTGGTGATGGGAAATAATTCCTGGTCTGACATGGCTTCAAAAGGGATAGTGTGACACAGTTCCTACCCCTGGAGCAGAGCCAGCAGGATATTGGTCTCCTCAAGTGCTGATATCATTATTGGTGTAAGGCTTGTGTGATGGCTATTCCTGGTTTTCAGCTTGACTATATTTCGAATGAACTACAACCCAGAAATGGAGGGTACATCTGTGATCCAGATCTTGAGGCTGGAAGACAGGTTTCTGACCTGGATCGTGACATGGAGATTTTGAGGCAGAGTGGCTATGAAAAGCTTATGCCCAGGCAATGTAGTATACATATTTAATCCTAGAAGACTGAGGCAAGCAGATCTCTGAATTCAAGGTTAGGTTGGAACAAATCATGAACAGAGATCCAGGCACAGTGGTATGCACCCACTAAGAGTGCCACTCCCTGTGCCAAGAATATACTCTAACTTTCAGCCTGCTAGTCAAAAGTCTCGGGAAGAAAATGGGACACTTAGAGAAAATGGTTATAGAGATTATTAGTAAGTTGTAAAAAGTTTCCTATGAAAGCTATCGAAGAGGGAAAGATGAAAGATCTTTAGCCGGGGATGGGGGGTGGGGGAAGGGAAAAATTCTAAGTGCAGAAAGGCAAAAAGATTACAGTCTAAGTGGGGAAGGGAGGAAATTCTATTCTAACACTTTTTCATCTCTTTGTCCTTCAGAATACATGATCACATGTTACAAAGTTCATCACAAGTTCACACACACAAAAAAAAATCAAGTCATAGATTGAAATAGAAGTTTACAACAGAGTATGTTTATATGCATATTCATTAGCCAGAGCTAAACATCCATCATCTGTCTAGGCTCCAAAGATGATTTAAAAACCATAACTAAGTTATTAGTGAAGTTTTGTATAAATAAATCGAGTCAATATTTTATCTTCGGTCCTAGCACCTATAATAAATCATTTGTCCTTGTTTTATGACCTTTAGTTAATTGTTTTATAACTTCTTGGAATGTGCTCTGAATAGGAGAAAGTCTGGTAACCATCTAAGAGCAATTAACTGGTGACAACTTGGAAGACTGGCAGAGTTCTCCTTGCAGTTTTGAATATCAGAAAGGGACCTAATAGCAGTCACATTATAAAAATGCTTAATAATCACAGATAAAATTTTAGGAATTTTTATAGAATCATCATTAAGGCTTAAGTCATCTATTTGTCTATATAGCATCACTATAACACAGTACATCTTCATGGCTGCTCCAAAAGTGTGTGCTACTACTTATTATTATATATGTTTAATAATAACAGGAAAAGCATATTAATAGCAGGAATCTTTCCTAAAATGAGTCCCTTACAGCCTTGCTTAATAAGAGCTCACCTGTTGCAGATTATATAATAATCCAAAGCAGGCATCTCAGGATGATCACTTGCTAGTATTTAGCTTGTCCCATTATGACTCATGACATGGTTATATAATAGTAGTGGAAAAATGGTTGTTTTCTTCATGGAAACTATCAACATTTAATTTGATCCAGATATTCTGCTCCCTGAAGGAGGCAGTTATATTTGCAATCCAAATAGAAGTTGGAGGTGGACAAAAAGTCTGGCATCAAGAAAAAAGATGATGGCTTAGTATTCCGGCTTTCTGGGATTGTTTATTACTTTCCAATAATAAGTATTGGAGTTGTTGAGATAAAAAAGAAAAATCCAAAGATAAACAGAATGTACTGAGTTAGCTAAGAGTTATAAAATTGTACTTCAATGTGCTTGCATTGGCACAAACAAGAGCATGATAAATTGCAAAACATTTATAAAGTATTACATTTAAAGCTAATTTTATTATATAAAAATAGCCTCTATGTCTAGACCTGGAAATCACAAGAATGGTGTCTAGTGAAACACACAGGACTTGCTATATAAAAATATATATGTATATAGAACTAGTTGCTGTCTGCTTCATTTACTTTGAATGTGCTCTGTATTTCAGTGTCTATTTCTAAGAATCAAGCTGCTAATGTCATAAAATACAGTCATGTAAGGATCAAAAGGAAACCTGGAATAAATGATTAAATTGATATATAATTTCTAAGAAAGTAGCTTATCCAAATAAAAAAACTAGGCTTTGGTCTGTAAGAGAACTATCTTGAGCAGATTACAGAGCTGTCAGCTTGTACTCATCACTGACTCTGAGCCATTCTTCCACCATTGCCATTCACCCCTTCCCCAGGATCCTCAAACTGAGGCTGGAACTCAATAAATGAAACAGTTATGGTAGAAGACAAGTTGATAGTTTCATATGTTGTTAAGTATGTATTTTCATCCCAATAATCTTAATAATCTATCCCAAGGAACTGAAAACACAACCACATAATATTTTGTTTGTATACAATTATAGCATTTTAATTAACAGTTAATCAAACTTGAAGTAATCAGTGCTTTTCTTTGATATGAAAATGCATACACAGATTTGGTGTATTTAGACAATGTGGCATTAACAAAATACACAGATCTACATAGATTCATATTTTACACATTTTACAAAGTGAAGAAGTCAAACTTACATGAGGAGTGACAGGTACAGTATCTGTAGGTATAAAAACAACAAACTTAGAATGCAGTTAGAAATTATAGTGGTTTAGAAAAATGATGGTAGTAGGTTGTCTTCTAGGCTATTATAATTCTCCCTCCATGAATAGTTGGTTAGTGTCAGGCATGGAATTTCAACTGTTGAGTTATCTTTAAGTCCAAGTAGAGAATGTTGATTACTATCAAGACTTAACTGTCATTATTGCACCCTGTAGGATATTGTGTCATGCTGGCTGCTGTTGTAGTTTATAGACTTTACAGATAGGTAGGACTAGTTATCATTTTTCTCCCTTAGTAGCATGAAAAGCATCTTCCAAATGTATGATAGTCATTAGGGAGAGTCTTTAGTGGTCATTTCCAGACTGATTCCTCCAAGTCTCTTGTCTAAAAATATGTGATGCATTCAGCAGTAGAGACTTACTGTCTCGTTTTAGAAGGAAACCATGGACTTTGGCAGAAGCCTTTATTATGTGGGAGTTCCTTTGATTCTCCTTATGATCAACAATTCAAAGGGAGGATTCCCAGGACTGCCAGTATATTATTTTTTACATGGTCTAGAGCATTTGGGGGCAGCATTATTACTCTAAATGATATAATTTAATTATATTATTATATGATATATATTAATTTTATATGTCCTAACTTCATAATATTATATATTATATATGGTTTATTATATTATTACCTATATTATAACTAATTATATAACAACTAATTAGTTAATTAATTATATAATAGTTAATCAGCTAATTAAACAATTAACTTTTATATAACATTATATAATTAACTCATATTATTGATACTATTATAATATTAATATCTTAAACTACATATATTAAGTATGTCATTGTAATTTTTATTTTATTTTTTTTTTATTTTCTACATTGTTTGTTTACATTCCAAATGATTTCCCCTTTCCCTGTTCCCTCTCCCATAAGTCCCATAAGCCCTCTTCCATCCACCCATTCACCAATCAACACCCTCCTTCTTCTCTATCCTGGTATTCCCCTCCATTGCTGCATCAAGCCTTTCCAGGACCAGGGCCCTCTCCTTCCTTATTCTTGGGAAACATTTGATATGTTAATTGTTTCTTGGGTATTCAGAGCTTCTGGGCTAATATCCACTTATCAGTGACTGCATTCCATGTGTATTTTTTTGTGATTGGGTTACCTCACTTAGGTATGATATTTTCCAGTTCCAAACATTTGCCTAAGAATTTCATGCATTCATTGTTTTTAATTGTTGAGTAGTATTCCATTCCAAAACATATATTAATTATGTCTTTCTAAATGCCTATAAAATATTTTTCTATGGCTTCCTCCAACATTGTTACTCTTACTTATCATTTCTACCCACTCCTTCCCTGTAGTATTCTGTAGCTGCCTGCAGCTACTATGAACTGGGTTCCTGGAACAGAAGCTGAGGGCTGTATGGGGAAGGGGCAAAAAGAAAGAGGCCAGGGTGATATTTTACCAATCGAGGCCCCAAACTTTAATGTCAGTCAGACCTTTTAACAGTTTTTGGGCAAGCCCGTCCCCCCAGACTTCAGGGTGGAGAGCTGGCTGGCGCCAATTTCAGTAGGTCATCTGCTAAGATCCTGAGTACTTCCACGGCTTCCTCCAGATGCAAGCAAGCTGCAAGTGGCCTGTATTTTTCTCTATAGAACAAAGGCCAGGAATAACACAGGCGGGAAAGCAGGGGCTGGAAGCCAGAAATGTCAGGTTGAAAAGCACAGCTCAATGCAGGAGGGGGAAGGGACAAATCCCCCTTTAATTATTAATTTTTTAAAGAACCAGTGGATAAATATATTTGTCAAAAGACTATGGGTGTTGACCAGTGAGGGAAAGCATTTGCCTTGACCCACTTAAATATTAATTAACGTCCTTTTCATGGGAGGGGAAATAGACTGCCTTAATATTTTAAGGACAGTCTTTCAATGTCAACCCCTATGCAGCCAGGCTTACTTTCAGAGAAACTTAGAAGCAGGACATTTCCTTTTCCCTTGCAGTGCCTCGCCTCACATCTCATAACTGATGCCCATGCTTGTTTAATTAACAAACATGCATAGATCTGAGTTCTATGTAGCTTCATCTGTGGAGATCCACTGGTAAAGTAAATATCCTGTGAATATGAGCTGGCAGGCCTACATAGCCATCTGTCGTTGAGCCTTGGAAACCATTACTGTAGCAGCCTGCCTTTGAGTGCTGTATCTGAGAGATACTTGCTTGAAACATAGAAGACGAGATTAACAGAAAAACTGCTTGGACTGTTTCTCTTGAGTGCCCATGGTATAAAAAGCTTGTGAACAATGATTGATTACATTTAGAGGCTTCTCCCAAATGTAGAGAAGTGAAAAGAAATCTTGAAAATGTATCAATGCAAACATGTATAAATTTTAATTTTCTAATTTTGCATAGTGAGTTACATTCATTTGTCAAAAATGATAGGGCATAAGGCCACAGACATCAACCCCTAAATGGGGAGCTGGAGATAAGGAAAGTCAGTTAGGGCATTGTTTTACAATCATTTTTGTTTGCTCCATATTAGAGTCTTAATGTATGGCTAGAAAGGTAGAACCCATTATGATCATGTGTAGCCAATTTAACAGGTTCTAAAACTAAAGTTTCTCATATTAGAGCTCCATCAAAGCAATGATTGCCTTTAGCTAACGCTCTAGGAAGACTGGAGTGCGCTCATATTCGGCCAATATAGAAGGGATTTTTTTCTAGCAAAAATGATGTTTTGCAATAGTGAAAACAAAGATCCTGATGGTATATTAAGATTAAATTTGCCACAGGCTTCTAAAAAAGGACAGATTCTGCAGCATATATGCTAATTGTAAAAAGATTAAAAGTATTATTTATAGGCTGAAAAACATTTAATATCATTCTCAGCTCTGCTAACTGAGCTGAGCCCAGGTGTTTCTATAACCACCTGTTGATTAGAATAAGATATTAATTGCTTCCTTGCCAATTAAATACTCCACCCCAGTTTTCCAGTTTTTCCCACTTACAGAATTTGTATTCTAAAGTGGTCCTTCCTGAAACTTGTTTCTTTTTTCCTGTTTTTTCTTTTCTTTTGTTTTTTATATTTCTGGTATCTGTGGTTATTCTAAGGTTATAGAATCACATCTAAATATTTGTAGCTTGGGACTTCAAATAGGTGAGAACATGAATCATGAATTGTATTTCATCCAGAAAGATAAATGACTCACTTTTCTAGTTTTATATTTTCTGGTTCCATACATTAACCTGAGAATTACATGATTTCATTTTTCTTTGTAGTCATGTAGAATTTCATTGTTGATATGTGTCATGTGTTCATTATTCATTCTCCAATTGAATAAGAATACTTAGCTACCTTTTGTAGCAGATGGAGACTATTAAAGAAATTCACAACTAGTCAAACTTCAGAGAACAACTGACCATGGGGTTCTTAGTTCCAGTTGATAAATCTATAAAACACAACCCATATACCTAAGGCTCTGGGAACGTAAGGGCCAGGACCAGGATACCTTCTGTGACACAGTAGGTTTTATGTATGACAGAGAAATGGCACCCATGAAAATTTAACAGTATGGTTCCTCAAGCAATACTTACCTACACAATACCAGTTGACACAGAAATGTGAGTGAAGGAAAACTCACAAGGTCTCTGTACCCTCACTTTTGGCTATTTTAAATGTTCTTATTTCTACCACCCTTCTCTACTCTTATCCCTTCCACTCTTCAACACTAGGTAGGAGAGAAAGAAGACTAGAAGGAAAACTGGATATCAATATGATTGGACTATTTTTGCTGAATAGGGGCATTGAGTTTCTTGGGATAGTTTTGATCTTCTTCAGCAGTATAGCTAATTTCTTCTCATCACTTTGCACAGGACCACTTGACAAACTGCAACAAACCACAACAACAGTAACCAACCAACAAATTAACCCCTCTACAGGGCCTCTAACCTTTATATATCCTCAGAAAAGTCTCCAGAATTACAAACATAACACATACCCAAAACATAATGCACACATCAAATGAGGTACAAGAAGAAAGGAGGAGTGGCCCCTTGTTCTGGAAAGACTCAGTGAAGCAGTATTCGGCAAAACCAGAACGGAGAAGTGGGAAGGGGTGGGTGGGAGGACAGTGGGAGAGAAGGGGGCTTATGGGATTTTCGGGGAGTGGGGGGCTAGAAAAGGGAAAATCATTTGAAATGTAAATAAAAAATATATCGAATAAAAAATGTAAATCAAAAGAAAAAAACAAAAAACAAACAAACAAAAAAACAAAAAACAAAAAAAAAGCTATCTAAGGCTGCCAAAACCATGCTCCTGATAGAGCATGAAGCAAATCATATTCAAATGTTGCAGACATTTAAAGAAGCCCCACATCCCACACCTGGGATTAAAACAAAACATTCCTATAGCATTGCTGTGTTTCTAAAGAAACAAAAATTCCCACTACATATATCACTATTAGATAAATAGCTACTAACAATTAATGGCTCTTGAAAGAGGGACTGTTGGTCTTCTCCTATGATGAGTCTTCTGATAGGTTATCATATCCAATTCCTGCCAAAAGTCCATATACATATAGGTAACACTGAATAGACTAAGCAGGTTATACATGTATGTGTATGTATAAATGTATGCATATGTATGTGTATATATAGTCAAATATATCACACACACATACACACACACACGCACACACACACACACACACACACACACACACACACACACACATATATATATCATATAAATATTTATATATTTATAAAATATATAAAATATCATATATTTTAAAGAAACTGTCATGGGTCTGGCTCTGAGAGCAAGGATCTGAGAGCAAGTTTAGGGACATGAAAGGAGTTGGAAAGAGCTAAAGTAAGTAAAGCAGCACTAATATATGAGAATCACAAATGTTCGATCTAAAATTTTAAAATTAATTTACTAAAAAGGTTAAAATATGTTTCTTCTACACACACACACACACACACTCCAAATTGGAACTGTTGCCTTACAATTTGTAAACTCCCTCTGTAGTTTCAGTAACATATTTTCCATATAAAAGAAATGAAATCATTTACCCATGAGAAGATTTTTCAATTCCAAGTGGATCAGACTTATGAGAGTCTTTCCTAGAGCATGATATAATCAAACATGTATAAAGCCAAAGTAAACAGAACTCGTATATCTAAATAGAAATATAATTCTCTTGAGTAGCTGAGCACACAGTGAATTCCATCCCTTCTTGTAAACCTCTCCAGTGCCATTTGGCAAGCAATCTTGGAAACACTTCTATTGAAATATTTTCTTGTGAATTGTAATTTAATTTAAAAATCTTGGTCACTATCTAGTGTTCATTTCAACAATTTGAACTTAAGCTTAGTGATCTGCCAAGGGAAGGTTTTCCCAAATGTGGCATACATTTTTTTTTTTTTGCCTAAAATATAGCCAATTAGAATTTTTATTATTTTGATAAATCTATGTTGAAATATATTAGCCTGAAGATACAGTAGTCTTCAAAGCTCTATGCATTTTATTAGAGGCCAATATTTTATGTGGTATTTAAAATGTCTTAATTATAATAATTAACATTAAAAAATACTTAAAGGAAAGATGAGTCTGGTAAAAAGTAAATATGATAAATTTTCTGATTTTCAAGATAAAATTCTGAAATTGTGAAATAATGTGTTATATACCATGTATTTTACATTCCATAAATTTCTACAGAATTCTTCAAGTAATATTGAAATCAAAATTAAAATTTATGGCCAAGATTTGCATGTGATGTCTGTACTTGGAATTATCATATAGAAAAGGCTGACAAAAATTCAAGGCTAGCCACTAGTTCTAGCTACAACAAAATTTCAATTCTGTTCCAAACTAACCTGATTACTAGAGCAAAACAAAACTCAAAGAGTGAGGTAGGTACATTGGTACAGGATTAGAAAATTGGCTTTCTAGAGACAGAGAAATGAAGATTGCTACAACTTCAGTGTCATCCTGGATACACAGTAGATAAACTAAGGATTACCTATTCCATATATCATGAGTCTGACTCGATAGAAAATTAAAATTTATGAATGGTAGACTTTACATTCTTACTCTATCTATGACTTATTTCCTGTTTATTTTCTTGAAAATCATTGCTATGGACAGATTTGGAAGATATATAAATGAGTGAATGAGTGATTGAAAGTTATGAATTTTTGAAATTCATGAATTTCTGAATGACTTTTTTCTCTAAATATGAGAAAGAACTCGGGCAGTGGTGGCGCACGCCTTTAATCCCAGCACTTGGGAGGCAGAGGCAAGTGGATTTCTGAGTTCGAGGCCAGCCTGGTCTACAGAGTGTGTTCCAGGACAGCCAGGGCTACAGAGAAACCCTGTCTCAAAAAAGCCAAAAAAAAAAAAAAAAAAAAAAGAAAGAAAGAAAGAAAGAAAGAAAGAAAGAAAGAAAGAAAGAAAGAGAAAGAACTCTTGAACTGCCATTGTTCTGGATCATCTTTTAGAGATGCATTTTAGAATGCAAACACAGGTACAATTTTCAAACCATTAACTTAAAACCTAAAATGAAATGTAAGATTAAACAAAGTGAATTTAATATAGTAGTTTCGTTTCTAGTAACTT